>NW_024870905.1:8657500-9035000 GCF_019054845.1 Dipodomys spectabilis
ACAACAAAAAAAATCAGCTTACCATCAGTTCTTGAATTTATTTCTGGACAGTAGTTTCTTTTCTATGTATTTATATGTTTATCCTTAGACCAGTACCACAATATTTAGATCATTGTAACTTTCTAGTAACTTTTGCAGTTATGAAATGTGTCTTCCAACTTTGTTCTTGTTTTTCAGGATTGCCATGTTAATTTTTTTTGGGGGGGTTCCGGTCATGGGGCCTGAACTCTGGGCCTGGGTGCTGTCCCTCAGCTCTTCAGCTCAAGGCTACTGCTCTACCACTTGGGCCACAGCGCCACTTCTGGCTTTTTTTCTTTTTGCTTATGTGGTACTGAGGAATTGAACCCAGGGCCTCAGGCATGCAAGGCAAGTGCTCTACCACTGAGCCACCTTCCCAGCCCCGCCATGTTAACTTTTTGAGTCATGTTTTAGTATAGAAAATTGTATAGCTTTAATTCTATTCTTGTAACTGATAATGAAATTATCTTTTCATATAATAATTAATAACATGCCACAGAACTAGCATTTCTATGTAAAATATATTTTGAGAGGATGAAAAGAAGTGAGTATAGAGAGTATTTAAGTGCTACAGATGAATTTAAGGCCTTAATGTTATGAAATCATTATCAAATATAATTTTGGTAATTGGGTAAACAATGGTACTAGCATCACATTTTTCATTGAATCTTAATATCCTTGTTTTTGTTATTGTTCTTTTTAAAATTCATATGGAAATTTCAAACATAAATGAAAGTCAAGAGTACTATAGTGAACCCCCACATGCCTATTGCTATAACAGTTATGAGCTATGGCCAATATTATCCTATGAATACCTACCTTTATGTCCCTGTTTGATGCTGATGCTGATGATTATTAACAACCAGTGATCAAGCATACTGTAATTAGGCAAATCTTGTATAAAAGCATTAAACTACCCAACATTTAATCAATGACACAAACTCTCCCAAATTGACTCCATATACATATATACTGAGACATATGCAATACACACATCCTCTCTCAGACATGGTATGATTTTATCCTTGAATATTTGAGTTGATATTTTAGAAATATAAAGTTTTGAAAGTATCACTCATTATCACATTAAAAGATAGGAACTCCTGAGTTTTATCAAACATTCCAATTTCTTCATTTCTAGTTCATTGTTTTGAATCTTCAGATTGATCTGTGAATATTTACTAGCTTCATCTTCTATTAAAATGCTTATTTGAAAATAATATGCTTATATAGGATATAAATTCAGATTTTTACTTTTAAAATATAAACTTTCTTACGTACTATTCTTATCTTTCTGGATTTAAATTTTGTTTACACCAGCTAGGCATAATAGCATGTATCTATAATCCCACCACTTGGAAAGCCAAGGCAGGGGAATCGTGAGTTCCAGGCCAGCTGGGCCTGGAACATAATGAGACCCTATTTAAAAAAACCAAAAATGCCACATGTGGGTGTGTATGCTTATAGTTTTAGCATTTGGGAGGCTGAGACAAGAAGATCATGAGTTTAAGGCTACATAGTGAGATCCTGTCTAGATATATAGTGAGACTCTGTCTCAAAAAAACCAAACCAAATAGACAAAACCTACTTATCTTTAAACTGAAAAGAATCAGAGATGGATAGATGAGGGCTAGAGAAAGAAAGATATTAACTAGGGACTTAAAGAGCTGTGACTAGGCACTGGTGGCTCAAGCCTGTAATTGTAGCTAATCAGCAGTCTGGGATCTGAGGATTTAGGTTTGAAACCAGCCCGTGCAGACAAATCATAGAGAACCTTTATCTCTAATTATCCAGCAAAAAGCAGAAGTGGAGGTGTTGACTCAAGTGGTAGAATGCCAGTCTTGAGGGGGAAAAAAAGGAACACTTCAAGGCCTTGTTTTCAAGCCTTAGAATTCTCTTTCTCTCTCTCTCTCTCTCTCTCTCTCTCTGAAACTGCAGCTTAAATGATATAAATAGTAGGTTATAATCCTGAAATATAGTGATCCATATCTACTTTAAATACAAAAGTTTGTGTTCAATTTATTTTTAGACAACAACTCTAAGAGTGAGGAAATTAGAAGAAAGCATTGAAGCAGAAAGAGCAGCACATTTGGAATCAAAATTTAATTCTAAAATAATTCAGGTAAAATGCCAAACATATTTTGGGCATGAATTTAAGTTGTAGCAGCTGGGAACACAGCACTCTAAGAACAGTATGTTAATGAGTAACGTTTTGTTATGCACTGTTTTATCTAGGATAAGGTTACAGTTGGAGATACAGACATTAGTTGAAGAGTTGGTGCATGGCAGCTTTCAGGGAAGGTCTCACCTACTGTCCATTTTTGTGAAGTTTTGTGTCATCTATGGCTGCATTTGTGCTATAGTGGCAGAGTGAGATATTGCCTGGGTATTATTCTGCCCTTTGTCAGTGTGAGGAAACACCTGAGGGAAGTAATTAAAAATTGCAAAGAATTTTGTTGGTTTGTAGTTCTGGGGGCTCCATTCCATGATTGAGTGGCCTCATTTGTTGGGACCATATCATAGTGGGAATGCATGGTGGAACAAACTTCTCACTTTATGAGCCAAGATGTAGAATAACAGAGATGGCAGGGCAAGGTCCCTTTGAAGACATTCTTTCCCCAGCAGCCTAAGATCGACCTAAAATTTCTAGCACCTCTTAATAGTGCCTTCCTGGGATAGTCAACATTGAAACTGTAGAAGCTTGCAAACCGTCTTACTTTTTGGCCCTTGGTAAAATTTGCTGATGAGAGTGTCCTTTTATTTTTGTCCTTTCATTTTTTGAGTTTAAAGTAGGGGTTTGAACTCGGGAATTTGTGCCTGCTATTTTCCACTGGTTATCTTTAGGATAAGGTCTTACTTCCCATTTTGATATGTGCCTGAGCCACAGTCTGCCTATTATGGGCTTCCCGTGGTGCTAGGATACAGGATTGCACCACTGCATTCAGCTTCCTTTCCACCAAGAAGGAGACTTAGGGAGTTTTCTGCCTTGGTTGGCCTGGCACTACAGCCAGTCTTAACCTCTTACACAGTTTGGATGGCAGGTGAATAATACTGCATCCAGCTATGAGTCTGAAGGTAAAAAGATAAATGAGCTTCATTTGTTTGTTTGTTTTTTTGGGTCCGGTCATGGGGCCTGAACTCTGGGCCTGGGCGCTGTCCCTCAGCTCTTCAGCTCAAGGCTAGCGCTCTACCACTTGAGCCACAGCGCCACTTCTGGCTTTTTTCTTTTTGCTTATGTGGTGCTGAGGAATCAAACCCAGGGCCTCTGGCATGCAAGTCATGCGCTCTACCACTGAGCCACCTTCCCAGCCCCATGAGCTTCATTTGGAGCTCATAACTCATTATCTCTGTCTATCAATCAATCATCTATCTATCATCTACCTATCATCTCTCTATGTAGGCCTACAAATACACAGACAGAAATAGATAATACTAAAATATTGTGGGAGCATAATAAAGAGAGAGACTAAGTCTACGAGGAGAATTAAAATGGTGGCAATCCAAGAGAAGTATCCTTTTCTTTATGTTTTAGAAAATGAGAAGGAATTTCTGAAAAAGAACTCAGCATTTTGACTAGTGCCTGTGTACTAATTTTAACCTATAGACTGTATTTTTGGTAGACATATATTTTTATTTTTATTTATATATGTAGATATACATATAGAGACAAAGGCATTAAACACACACATATAGGAAATAGCCCCAATTTCCCTTACAGCATTTAAGCTAAGAGAAAACAGACAAGAATCTTATTTAAACTTTCTTCCCATGTAATATTTACAGTGTCATGTATATAGTAGATATAAATGTACATATATAAAAAAAATGGATTGGGAAGGTGGCTCAGTGGTAGAGTGCTTGCCTTGCATGCCTGAGGCCCTGGGTTCGATTCCTCAGCACCACATAAGCAAAAAGAAAAATATATACATATATATACATGTATATGTATATATATATATACAAATAATACACATATTAGTCTTTTCGTGAATATTATGTTTCATACAGATACCATCGTAAAACCGTTTAACTGTGTTTAATCCCTCCTATCCTTCACCTTCACTATGTTTCTCACAGGATTATTCAAAACAAAACCCCAATTATATTATTCACCTACATAAAACCTCCAGTGGTGTCCCACCTTCCAAAGGATCAAAGTCATGCTCATGTATATACAGCTACTGCTCTCCCAGCCCTGGATCCCCATCATACATGACCTGCCTTCACAGAGCCTCCCATGCTTCCCCTCAATCTTCAGTTCTTCCAGAGCTGAAATGAGTTACAGGTATCACCAGATTCCTTTACTGGCAGCAACAGTGCCTTTATTCCTATTGGTAAAGTTGATGCCACAGTGAAATAGTTATAGTGTTTTTTTACAGATTCCACTGAAGAAAATAACTGGGATCATATGTTCTCTGAGAATCCTTATTTTACACACACACACACACACACACACACACACACACACACACACACACACACACACACACACAGCAGAAGAATGCAAGGAAATGACGAATTAGTGAACTCCTAGAAAATGTTGCATAATACAATTAGTTGCAGTTCAAACCCGCTCCTGGTTCTCTACCCAGTGGAAGTGTATATGCCTGTTTTTATAGATAAAGTTTTAGTGGAAGCTAGCCAACCCAATCTATTTCTTCACATAGCTGCTTGCTAAGACCAAGAGCCTATGGCTCATGAAACACAAAATGTTTGTCTCTGTTTCTTTACAGAAACATCTGCTGACCCTGCAGGGTAAATCCACTTAAGTGTGTTTGTTATTTTGGGGGAATACTGTGCAATGTGACATGGCAGAACTTAGGGAAGAGTTTTGAAATAATGTTGGGAAGGTATGACAAGGAATAGTAAAAGTTGTTTTTCATGGAAAGAAACAGAATTATTTTATTGTAGTTCCAAATTATACTTTTTATTATCTTTAGTTGTACAAAGGGAATTTAATTCAAAATGTCATTATATGAGTGCAGTGCTTCTTGATCTATATCTTCCTTTTCCTCATTCTCCCCCATCCCTCCCAACTCCACCTGTCCCCTCAATTTTCCTAGTTTCATAGAATATACATTGAATATTGTAATTACATTCCCTCTCCCTTGCTTCATCTCTTCATTCATTTCTCTCCCTCTCCTTGTCTCCCCACTATACTCTTTAAGTACCAGCTTTCTAGTATTTTTGTTTTTTTAAGCTGTGAGTTGTTCTAAGGAGTTACATCTTTGAATTCTCCCCTGAATATACTATACTTAGGTTAATATATTTATGTACATATGCATATGACCCCACATAGATTTATATATCTATAAATTTTATATAAATAAAAATAATAAATTACACATATAAATATATACTATATGTTTAAATTACATCTAACTTCCATATATGAGAGAAAACATGCATCCTTGTCTCTGGTCCTGACTCATTTCTTTCTTTCTTTTTTTTTTGGTCGGTCATGGGGCTTGAACTCAGCCTGAGCGCTGTCCCTGCGCTCTTCAGCTCAAGGCAAGCGCTCTACTGCTTGAGCCACAGCGCCACTCCCAGTTTTCTGGTGGTTTATTGGAGATAAGAGTCTCATGGATGTTCCTGCCAGCGCTGGCTTTGAACTGCGATCCTCAGATCTCAGTCTCCTGAGTAGCTAGTATTACAGGTGTGAGCCACTGGTGCCCAGCAACTCATTTCTTTAAATATAGATTTTTCCCCCCAGATTAATCCATTTCTTTGCAGATGATATTATATCATTCTTCTTACTAGATGAGTAAAAATTCTGTTTTGTTTATATGCTGTATTTTCTTGATCTATTTGTCCATTGAAGGGTATCTAGGCTTTTTTCATATCTCGGCTATGCTAAATAGTGTAGCAATGAACATGGTAGCCAGTGGCTTTACCATATCCTGTGATCTTTTGGATAAAAGCCTGAGAGTAGTTGTTGAATCTCCAAAGAGTAGTTCAATCTCCAAACTAGTTTCCACAGTGATTATACCAATTTACATCCCCACCAACAATATATTATGGTTCCTGCTCCTCTACTTCTGTGCCAGCATCTGTTGTTGCTTGTTTTCTTGATGATGGTCTTTCTAACTAGGGTGAGATGGAATTTCATTGTTTTTATTTACATTTCATTTAAGGCCAGAGATGTTGAGCTCATGTGTTTATTGGCTATTTTTACACTTCTCTGAAATCTTAATTTAGCTCCTTTGCTCATTTATTAATTAGAGGGTTTAGTTTCTTGAGCTCCTTGTATATTCTGTATATGGTAAAGAATTGTGTGTGTAAATCACAATTTGCTGTTGATAAAGTATTTTTAACTGTGGGGCTACCATTTCTTAGCATTTTAAATTTTTTCTTTGTCATCTTGTAGTTACGGATTAGAGACCTTGAAGGAACATTACAAGTAGAAAAGACCAGCCAAGCAGAAGCTGTTGCTGATTTGGAAATGATCAAGAATGAATTCAAAGAAGTTGAAGGTGCATATGAGCGAGAAAAGCTTAATGCAAAAGAGAGTTTTGCAAAACTGGCTTTGTAAGTATTTTCTGGTAAACTTACAAAAATTAATATGAGAGGTTTTATGAGTGTGAATATATTGTGTTTTAGATATAGTTTCTATTAATGTCAATGGTAGATTGGAGGTAAAGAACTTCATAAAATGTAAGTATACTTCCCTCTTATAGGAGAATATGGAAATGCTCTTTGGATTTTGAAGTATCTAAGCAATTCAGTAATGTAGCTATATACTATGTGGTAAATATAGTAATGCATTTTGCATTCTATTTATTAATGGAATACATTGGTTTTTATAATCTTGATTTGTAGGCCACATGGGGAGATAATATTTGAACTTAAACTGCATAAGTAAAAGTAGAAGCGGTGTTAAACATGAGTATGACTCACTGCTTGTGAGCATTGAATAGTTTAATTTCATAAATCTTACATCGTGTTAGGCAGCTACTTTTTAAAATCTCCATTTTATAGATATGAAAACTGAGGCTTAATGAGGATAAGGACACAGTATCTCATAAGTGGCAGAGTTAGAATCTCTGGAACACCTACTGTTCCAACCCTCTTCATTTCAAAGGTTTTTTTTAATCTCGAAAACTGTATGAAAACCTTTAAGAAGTTTACAATTCTTTAACATATTTCCAGAAATCAACTCAGTAGACATTTAAAGCCATTTTTTTCCACAGAGAATAAAATTAATAATACCCATTCTATATTACATGACAATAGGTTGGTAGGTTATTAGAGTTAATGTGTTCATTTTTAATCTTAGTTTCTATTTATGACAAATAGATAATTTTCTGTATACAGTGGCAATAAAAACTCATAAAATAACTTACAATACATAATTTAAAGAGAAATACAACTGAAATAGGGCTGTAATTTTTCTAGTATGGAAAAATCATAAAGATAGTATATTAAAAAATAAAGTTTTAAAACACTTTTTTTTGAGGTACTGGGTCTGAACACAAGGCTACTTGCTACTGTGCAATCTGCTTTAGTATTGAGTCATATCTCCAGCTCTTTCATGCTTTACTTACTTTTTAGATAGGGTCTCATACTTTTAACCCTATAATGGGCCTTAGATTTGCATCCTTTTACTTATGCCTCTGAGTAGGTATGATTACAGGTTTGTCTTCTGGCTTATTTGATGCACAGGGGGTCTTATTAACTTTTTGCCCTGGGCTGGCCTCATTGGCAGCCCTCCAGATAATCTCTCCAGTATGCTGGGATTACAACCATGGCTGGCTGAAGTTGGAAAAATTTTAAACTATTATTTTTTAATTGTGATTGCTTTTACCCATAATACATAATTTCTTTAGTTTTGATTTGGTGCTGGAGATAGTGTCTAGGCCCTCATACATGCTAACTATGTGCTCTACCAATGAGCTTCACCTCTAGACCAAGTCATGTTTTATATATATACATATATATGTATATATTTCTTTCTTTCTTTCTTTCTTTCTTTCTTTCTTTCTTTCTTTCTTTCTTTCTTTCTTTCTTTCTTTCTTTCTTTCTTTCTTTCTTTCTTTCTTTCTTTCTTTCTTTCTTTCTTTCTTTCTTGGTCAGTCGTGGGGCTTGAACGCTGGGCTTGGGTGCTGTCCCTTAGCTCTTCAGCTCAAGGTGAGCTCTGTACCACTTGAGCCACAGCACCACTTCCAGTTTTCTGAGTGGTTTATTGGACATAAGAGTCTCACGGACTTTCCTGCCAGGGCTGGCTGAGAACTGTGATCCTCAGATTTTAGCCTCCTGAGTAGCTAGGATTACAGGTGTGTGCCACTGGTGCCTGGCTATATATATTTTTTGGGCCAGTCTTTGTGCTTGAACTCAGGGCGTTGGCACTGTCCCTAAAATATTTCTCTCAAGGCTAGTGATCTACCACTTGAGGCATGGCTCCACTGGCCTTTGCATAATAATTGGAATATAGTCTCACAGATTTTTTCCTTGCCAGGCTGGCTTCAAACTGTGATCTTCAAATCTCAGACTCCTGAGTAGCTAAGATTACAGGCATGAGCCACTGGCTCCTAGAAATGTCTATATCTTAAGCTGCAGTTTTAAATTACATTTTCTCGCTTTTTCTAGTATGATATTCTGTGTATGTTATTCTAAAAACTTAGTTTTCTTGAACTACTGCTTGAATATACACATTTGCTAAATTTCAATGTGTTCAAATGTTATTTTGCATTATAAATATACTTGAAGGGCTTTTATAGAAACTATAGTGCAGGTTTCTTTTCTTTTCTTTTTTGCTTGACATAATGATTAGGAATGAAACCAAGAAGTCTGATTAAGCTCCTAATAACTACAGTCTTTCTAACAATGAAATAATAGTCATCTATGGAGAACAAATAAATTCCTTACCATGGGAAAAATCAAAGAAGGTAGATAATTCTCTGTCATAATGTTGAAAAAGAGACTGATGCAAAGGTTAGAGGAATTTTAAGATGCCTTTTCTAAGAATTTCACACATATACTATTCTAATTAGCCCTCCAAAGCAAAGTTTTTCCTTAAGTTTAGTTTGTTGTTATTAATATTTTGACACATTGTATTTCACTCAAATTTTATATTATAATAAGCATCACGAGATAATTTTAAGTACTAATTACTTATTCCAACAAGCAGTACCAGTCTCTCTGTCTCTTTTTTTTTTTGGCCAGTCCTGAGGCTTGAACTCAAGGCCTTCTTTTGCTCAAGGCTAGCCTTCTTATCACTTGAGCCACAGTGCCACTCCTGGCATTTTCTGTGTATATGGTACTGAGAAATCAAACCCAGGGCTTCATTCATGCTAGACAAGTACTCTACCACTAAGCCACATTCCCAGCCCAAGCAGTTCTAATCTTTAATGCCTTAACATGTCTTCGTTATGGATTAGATATGAAGTGTCCCTCAAAAGGTTCGTGTTTTGGAAGTTTGGTCACTGGCTGGTGATATTACGGTAATATGATTGGATCATGAGGGCTCTGACCTCATCACTCTTTTTCTTTTTTGTAGTATTGGGGTTTGAACTCAGGTTCTTGAATTTGTGAGGCAGGTAGGCAGGTGGTCTACCACTTGAGCCCTTATCTATTTTTTTTTAATTTCTGTGTGATTATGCTTTAAGTGAAATAATAATAAACAAAAATTAAGTAATAATGAAAGACTTTAAGTCATTTAATAGTTGCCTAGACATTTGTTTTCTCCCATCCTATGTCATCTCATTTCATAATTTCTTTCTTTGTATATAAAATGAAAATGACTTACATTTCTATTATGTGTAGTTTTAGAAGGAATGCTATGGCTTGAGGGATGTTATTTCATTTTCTACCTGTACTCCTGCTTTTCAGAATCTTACTTAAAATATTTTAAATGATTTCTAAACTCACAAACTCTCAAAGATAAATTTTTCAAAGAAATTCTAAGTTTTGGTTAATGTTTTCCAAAAAGACATTTGATCAGATTTTAGATCTTTAAGGTAAATCATACCTTTAATGTATAATTTTGGGATTATGAAATGTTAAGGTAGAATATTGCTTTATTTATTATGAAGACCTGAGAAAGCAATTGGTAATAATGAGCTTATAAAGTAAATGCTGCCAGAACTTTGCTAGTAGTTAAAGCTGCTCCTTTTTGTTGATTTGGGAAATAAGCTTATCCTTTAGTGGGAAATGAGTAGGAGGGCTATCCAAGCAGGAAAGTGGAGTGTCAGAAGCTTATACTTCTATAGGCAAAGTTGATTCAGCCTTGTGAATCTGGCTTTGTAACTTAAAGGTGGTAGCCTTACTGTTGTGAAAAGTGACTGTGAGAGAGACCACAGGGTCTTAGGGTAGCTGCTAACAGCAAGAAGGTGGTCAGTGGCATGTGATTCCTAATATCCTCTGGAAGTTTAACAGTATCCATCAAGTCTGAAATCATAAGCAAATATTTTCCTAATCGTACCTTATAATATATGATGAAATAAAAGTATTTATGTATTTTTGTACTTTAAGGACACTATAAATATATTCTTTGTTCTCAGTATATGAAATTTCATGGTAATGTGTCCAGCATGAATTGTTTATTATCTTCTTTCAATTTAAGAGATTCAGTTATTTCATTTCAGGGAAATTTCTTTCTTTCTTTCTTTTTGGTCGGTTGTGGGGCTTGAACTCTGGGCTTGGGTGCTGTCCTTCAGCTCTTCAGCTCAAGGTGAGCTCTGTACCACGTGAGCCACAACATCACTTCCGGTTTCCTAGTGGTTTATTGGAGATAAGAGTCTTATCGGACTTTCCTGCCCAAGCTGGCTTTGAACCATGATCCTCAGATCTCAGCCTTCTGAATAGCTAGAATTACAGGTGTGAATGGGCCACCAGCCCCAGCAGGAAATTTCTTTATGTTGTTACTTTGTTGATTTTTTTGAAATGTTTCCTTTGGAAACTTCCATTATTTTGTATATTGGGACTCTTGGACTGATTTTATTACTTTTACTTTGATTAATTTTTACTATTTTGTTTTACTTTCTGACAGTTATATTAAGTGTAATATCCTTGTAACATCTATTCCTTGTAAATATGCTGGTCTTAAAGCCAGCCAATTTACCTTGGAGTATCTTTATCCAAAAGAAAATACATAAAAGAATTAGTTTGCCCTAGAATTGTTTGTATTGCCCCCCCACGGAGAAAGAAATGGTGACTGTTCAACTGAAGTCAGGTGATCTTGAAAAAATTAGGTCCTTATTTGATTATAGCTGGACTGGAAGTGGTGCTGTCTCAAGCGCTCACCTTGAGCTGAAGAGCTGAGGGACAAGTGCCCAAGCCCAGAGTTCAAGCTCCACGACCGACCAAAAAAAAAAAAAAAAGAATTGATTATAGCTGGACTGTGGATTTGGTTATACCAAATCATCTTCTGTTCTATATTACAGGCTAAAAATAAAAGAGAATTAGTCTACCACAGTTAGTAGGAAGACTGCAAGTTAAAATAGTGGCAACATTATTTGAGTTAAGTTATACATTTGGTGCATTATCTCAGTAAATTTTAAGCTATGATATTGATAGGTTGTCTTTCATCATATGTCTACACAAGAATCTAAACACAGTTTAATACCAGTCTGAGCAACATTGAAATAGGAAGGCGATTATTTTGAAAAGAAATTCATTTGTAAAAACAAAGGAGGAGGCAACAATGCTTGATAAGAAATGTACTCATTAACTTGCTCATGTAACTGTAACCCCTCTGTATAGTATTTTTCACAATAAAAACTTATAAAAAAGAAGTTCATTTGTCTTTAAAGTTAACACTAATATGTTTTGATTATTCTTCCTTTTGGATATTTTACCTAATGCTTGAGTAGACTTTCAGGAATAAAATATTTGTTCCATTGATATTGTTGTACATTAATTTTAAAATGATTTCTTAATCTTAATCATTTTCTTAGGATTTTCTTAGCCCAGAGGGAGTTTCTGAACTAATCTGTGGTGAATGGGTTTTGTTTGTCAAAAATAATACCAACAGTACCCAAATCTGTTTTGCCTGTAACATTGGACATAGTACAAATACCTGCTATCCAAGGGGAAGTATTACTTCTTTACATCTGCCATTTAAGAAAGTATAATTCTTTTAATTAAAAAAAGGAAAAGGGGGATTTAAAATAAATTTTGGCATGCAATCATGATATACATCAGCCACTTGTTTTAAAGGTATATAGTAATAGTTGAAAAATATGATATGACACTTTAACTTTTCAGATTAGAGAGTATTTCTCCCAAAACAAGAAACTAAATGAAGAGATTGAGGAACAGAAGAAAGTAATTATAGACCTTTCAAAGATACTCCAGTATAATGAAAAAAGTTGCAGCGAATTACAGGAAGAACTTGTAATGATAAGAATAAAAATGAAAACCCTATGGCAGTTACTTTATTGGGTCATATTTAATGTGTAGCAAGTTTATTTTCCCCCCTTGCAACGTATCCTGAGATAAAGTGTGGAAGTAATTTTAGTGACATTGGTACAAAATTTCAAGACTGGAAATGCAGATTAAGTCAAAGATGTACATAGTAAAACTTCACTGATTTGGAGTAAGTAGGGAAATGAATTAATTAGTACATGTCCTCCCTTATAGAGTATTTAAAATACATACTCTTTTCTTTTTTAAAGTACATAAAATAATATTACCTAAGTGGAAGGGAATCAGGGTTTATAATCTATAGATCTGATAATTTTGGAAATTTCCTTTTTTAGCTATTTTGTATCTGATCATTCTGTCTCAATTCTCTAATAATCTAGCTTTCACATGATCATATTTTAATTTATAAAATATTGATCTGTTCTTGTCAACTGCTCTTTATTCAAAAAATATCAATGTCTCCTGTATTTTCAGAATGAAGTCTAGCTTCCTATCATAACATCTAAGCTCCTTTCCCCTTTCCTTTTGCATGTTAAATGCTTCTTTTACTTTTTACTTTTAGTTGTCTCAACTGAGTCATATCAGATTACTCTGGGCTTTTAAAACACATATTTTTAAATCTTACATATGTTTGGCCTATGAAAATTTAACTTATGTTTACTTAAATGTTCCTTTTTTGTTTTCTATTAAGAAACTTCTATACATCCTATAATGTCCAGCTCTGAGATTTTGCAATCTGTAAAGCTTTCCAAAGGTCCACTTTCCTTACTCAATTAGTCTACTTAATGTTATAATATCCTTCTCCTGCTGTGTTTCTTTATATTCAACTAAACATTTTTATCAAAATACCAAAATCAGATGTATATAATCTCTTCCAAGAGATTATGAATGCACTAAGATTAACTTAATTTATTTTATTTTCTGGTTTCTTATTAACATAAATGAATTGTACAAAGGTATTTCATTGTATTCTGTCTGTCTGTCTGTCTGTCTGTCTGTCTGTCTATCTGTTTATCCATCCATCCTATAGTACTCTGATCAA
Organism: Dipodomys spectabilis; assembly: GCF_019054845.1. Lineage (NCBI taxonomy): Eukaryota > Metazoa > Chordata > Mammalia > Rodentia > Heteromyidae > Dipodomys > Dipodomys spectabilis. The sequence goes on from NW_024870905.1 coordinate 8,670,924, forward strand.
ACTTACTTTCTATTGTTCTTTATTAACCAATCTTTCTCCTTTCTTTCCTATTTATAAGTTTTTTCTTTAAATTTTTTTTATAAAGATACTGTGCAGAGGGGTTACAGTTACATGAATAAGGTAATGAGTACATTTTCTCTTGAGCATTGTTACCCCTTCCTTTGTTTTTCCCCTATCATCCCTTCTCTCCCCACCGCCCCAACCTATCCCACTTCCTGAAGTTTTCATAGCTAAGATATGGAACCAACTCAGATGCCCCTCAGTAGATGAATGGATCAATATATATATATATATATATATATATATATATATATATATATATACAATGAAATTCTATGCCTCCATCAGAAAGAATGACACCGCCCCATTTGTTTGAAAATGGAAAGACTTTGAAAAAATTATACTAAGTGAAGAAAGCCAGGCACAAAGAAGCATAGGTCCCTTTTAAAAGTTTTTTTTTTTTTTTGTTGGTCATGGGGCTTGAACCCTGGACCTGGGTGCTGTCCCTCAGCTCTGTCAGCTTAAGGCAAGCGCTCTACCACTTGAGCCACAGCACCCCTTCTGGTTCTCTGATGGTTAATTGGGGATAAGAGTTTCCTGGCCTTTCCTGCTCATACTGGCTTTGAATCATGACCCTCAGATCTAAGCCTCCTGAGTAGCTAGGATTACAGGTGTGAGCCACCGGTGCCTGGCCCATTTAAAAGTTTTTAATGGTGTCGTTATAATTCATTTTATATTTGCAGATTTTGTTCCTAACTCAGCAAGTATTTGGTTGATTCAGAACACACTACTCTGCAGTTTGCAGGGATCCTAACAGAGAGTGCATGCTTCTTGTTTTCTTTCTGTCTATAGTCTTCAGATAGTTGGCCATTTCCCTTTTAGTTATGCCCAATAAATCTTAGTGATTTCAGTTATTGAGGAAAATGATTATTACTTTGCCTTCTCAAAAATGTAGAGACTCTGGACTCTAAGAAATAATGGCCAAACCATTGCTGCCTAGATAGAAAGGTATTGAGGGGTTAAATTAAAAGTCTTCAGCATTTTCAAATGGTCTAAAATTGTATGTAGTCTTTATTCATTTCAAGTTATTTTGTAAGTGATTCAATGTGTTTGATAGCATTCTTTGCTCTGTGGATCAGTTGTAGTTTGAATAATTTGATTATGGAGTTTCAGAAATCTAAGAGTCTCTGTATAGTATGTTTTAGTGTGTATTCATTATATTTTACCTTAAATTTAATGGACTGTCCTACTGTATTTTTTTTTTAGTAACCAGTAGAGATTAAATCTAGGACTTTCTGCATCCTTAGCACATAGCTTTATCCTGTCTTTTTTTTTTTTTGTGGGTTGTGGGGCTTGAACTCTGGGCCTAGGCACTGTCCCTCAGCTCTTCAGCTCAAGGCTAATGCTCTACCACTTGAGCCACAGTGCCACTTTCGGCTTTTTTTGTTTATGTGGTGCTGAGGAATTGAACGCAGGACCTTATGCTTGCGAGGCAAACTCTCTACCACTGAGCCACTTTCCCAGCCCCTTCCTTTTTTTTTTTTTAATGGCACTGAAGTTTGATCTTATGTCTTTTTGATTGCTTTGTTTGGCTTGTTTGCTCTGCTAATACTTTACCATTTGAGCCAGATTTGAGCTCCTTTAGTAGTCAAGATTAAAGGCATGAACCACTGGTGCTGACATGCTCTATGTCTTACTTCTTATTCAAGAAGATGGATTACTGGTAGAGAAAAGTATGTTATGGTTGTGTAGATGAGTACTAGATTTTGTCCATTTGCTTGCTAGACATTATTATACTAATAATAAGCCAGAGTTATATTTTAGATCTTGCTTTCACATATGAGAAGAAAATGTGCTATTTGTCTCTCTGACCTTGGTTTACCTCACTTAACATGATCTGTGTTAGATCCATCCATTTCCTTGAAAATGACACAATGTTACTCTTTTTCCACAGAACAAAAATAGTGATACTAGATATTCTGACATTGAAGAGAAGCCTTAAAGTGCATTTTAAAAGCAAAAACAGTAGTATAGTAAGGCATATTTGGAGATAGAGAGGACCACATTGACATAATTTTTGTTATAGAATTTAAAAAATATTTTATTGTTAGGTAGAGCTGATAAACAGGGGGGTTACAGTTACATGAGTCAGGTAATGAGTACAACATTTTTTGAATCATGTCTCCCCTTCTACTCTCACCCAGTTTTCCTTCCCATCCCCACCCACAAGGTGTACATAGTTCATTTTCCATGTAATGTCTAGGAGTACCACTGTTGTATTTATTTACCCTTTGTTCTTCCTTTTCTGTGGCTCCTCTACCCTCCCAAATACAAGCAAACTAACAAACAAGATAAAGGAAAAGAAAAACAGCAACAACAGCAACTAAAAAATATCTCACTTACTTTTCTTGGAGTTCATTTCATAAAATGTTATTATTTTATATGATCACACAAAGCTATTGAGCCTTTGTGATCTGCTTCTATGCATATCCTTCTTTGGCTTCAGTGTGTGAATATCTAGAGATCTATATAATTTATCATGTCCCATTGTATGTATATATATTTACAGAATATTGTTATAGTTTTTTATTTATGTTTTTGTTGTTAATCTTTTGCTGTGTCTTATGTGTCAGACTTTATTCAAAGTGTATGTGTGTTGTACACACATACTATATGTGTTTGTGTGTGTGTTTGTGTGTATAATTGGGTTCAGTACTATCTATGCTTTTAGGTCTCCATTTGGGGAGTGTCTTGGGAACATTTCAAGTATATATGGGGATTACTGTATTTATTTTTCCAGTCCTAGGGCTTGAATTGTGGACCTGGACACTGTCCCTGGACTCCTTTTGCTCAAGGCTAATGCTCTACCACTTTGAGCCATAGCACCACTTCCGGTTTTTTCTATGATTAATTGGAGATAAGAGTCAAATGGACTTTCCTGTCCAGGAGACCCTCATATCCTAGCTTCCTGAGTAGCTAGGGTTATAGGCATGAGCCACCAATGCCTGGCAAGATTGTTGTACTTTATAATGTAATTTTGTTCTGCAATATCTATTCTTCCATTTCTTCTCTACTTATAAACATTGTTTCATGAGTATGTCTGTCTAATAAGCATTTTCATATTATTTATTTATTTTTACATTTTATTTTTGTTGGTCATGGGGTTGAACTCTGGGCTTTGGTGCTGACCTTGAGCTCTTCAGCTCAAGGTGAGTGCTCTACCACTTGAGCCACAGCACCACTTCCATTTTCTGGTGGCTAATTAGAAAAAAGAGTCCCACAGACTTTCCTGCCTGGGCTGGATTTGAATCTCAATGCTCAGATCTCAGACTCCTGAGTAGCTAGGATTACAAGTGTGAGCCACAGGCACCTGGCCTAGTTAACTTTTATTTTTTTTCTTTTTTTTTATTGTAAAGATACTATACAGAGTGTTACAGTTACATGAGTGAGGTAATGAGTACACTTCCTATTGAACATTGTTACCCCTTCTATTGTTTTCCCCCTACCATCCCTTCCCTCCCTACTAGTTAGCTTTTAAACAAGTATATGTTTTTCTCATTAAAACAACAAAAAACTTCTCTGTTTTCATTTACCAAGAAAGGGTGTCTGAAGTTTTATTTCCACTTACTCAACTTTCACTTGGTTAGAAAAAAATGAGACATGTTCATTTGAAACTCTTTTGTACACCTACTTAAAGGTTAACATATTATTAAACAAGAGTCTTACCCTTTCTTCCTACTTATTCCATTCTTTGTTGACTGTATTACTGTGAAATTTTTATCAGAGTTACTAATGACTTCATGCCCAGTAAACATCATTTTGCCTGACCTTTCTGGGGCATTGGACATAGCTGACAACTCTTTCCTTGAAATGACATCATACATTTCTGTTTTCCTTTTCCTCTTTTGATCTTCATAGTTTGCTGTGAAATGCTGGAATTCTTCAGAATTTGTACTAGCGTCTTTTACTTTCCTTCAAATACTCTAAAGGCAAGTTTCAGACAATATTTGTAGATGATTCCCAAATTTATATCAGGCCTCCCTCTGGGCTTTGCATTGGTATGTTTAGCTACTTTTGCTATTTTTCTACTTTGTTCTTTGTTCACTCATTTAAGACCTGATAGTTATAGGAATTGTACTGGAACTAGAAGTGTCTTATGTATCTGACCAAAACAGAATTCATAATTCATATCCCTTGCTTATGAAAATAAGCAAACATACCACCTAAGACCTTTTCTGTATCTCTTATTTTTGTTCAACTGCTGACATCCATCTAGTCCTTTTAGTTTGTAAACCCTGGATTAATCTTGATTTCTCTCTCTCTCTCTCTCTCTCTCTCTCTCTTTCTCTTTGTCCATCATGGGGCTTGAACTCTGAGCTTGGGTGCTGTCTGTGCACTCCTCAGCTCAAGATAAGTGCTCTACCTCTTGAGCCACAGTACCACTTCCATTTTCTGGTGGTTAATCAGAGATAAGAGTCTCAGAGACTTTCCCTAGGCTGGCTTTGAAACTTGATCCTCAGATCTCAGCCTCCTCCTGAGTAGCTAGGGTTACAGGTGGGAGCCACAGAGGGTGCCTGGCCTTTTCTCTTCTTTTAGCTCAGCACTTGAGCTATCATTATCCAATCCACTGGAATCCAATTAATATAGTCTAAATGAAGTATCACTAAGGGCTGGCCATTATCTTTTCTAAGTATCTTCCCAGCACACCTAGAATTCCCATTACTCCTAGTATCATAGACCAAACTACCACCACTTGACTTGTGAAGTAGCTTCTAATTGGTCCTAACTGCATTCATTTTCAGCTACCATCTGGCAGTTTGCCATATGGGTGTAAGCATGAATTTTTAAAGTATTCCTTTAATTCATCTGTCCAATTTTTTATCTGTAAAATTTCTTACTGTGAAGATAAGATTTGCTGTGTATAGAATAATGTGAAGTGCTAAATTCTCAGTAAATTATTAATGAAACATCAGTTGTACATTAAGCCAAATAAGGTATGATTAAAACAAAATTTTATTAGATTTGAATGGAGTAATATCTTACTGATACTTATTTGTATTATATATGTTCACACTGAGATATGGCACTTTCAGTATGTGATCATACTATATGTGATTTTTCTTAATTAAAAGGCTAAGAAGCACCAAGCCTTCCTAGTAGAGACATGTGAAAATAATGTGAAAGAATTGGAATCGATCTTGGACAGTTTTACTGTGTCGGCCCAGTGGACATCAGGTTAATTGAAGGTATAAAATGACAGATGCATCTGTCAATGTTCCAAAGTCACTACATTTTGGGAATTCTGCAGATGTTTCTTATAGTCCCTCATCTCAACATGTTTTGATTTGATGACATGACAAGAGCAGTTCTCACAGAAGTAATTTGGCCTAGCTGACTGGGAAAGAGTGACGGAGTGTGGACCTGCTATAGTCCTCCCAGAACTTGATTTACAAATGTTGGGGGTCTATATGATTGGACAGATAAGGGCTCACTTGCTGTGTTCTGAATCCAACTGAGAAAGAATTCCTTACAGTACACCTGCAAGGGGAACAGATGTTTCCATCAAACTGAATCAAATTCTGAGCCAACCTTCAGCAACTTAAAGGTTATACATTCAACAGGTTATGTAGGACATAGATTGTAACTGCATATCCTCTAATATTGCTTTTTAAACTGAATCTTGGATTCATTTTCTACTGTCATATATATGATTATATAACTATAACTATATATATATATATATATATATATATACATACTTATACACACATATAAACTCGTGCTTAGACAAAATATTTTGGTTTGAGTTTTAGTCTACATAGTATAATCAAGAACTGTAACAGTCTTCTATTAGGTAGAAATATTTTGGGAACTAGCAAAAGCATTAGTTGCCAAATGAATTCTGTTCTACTTTAATTTTGTGTGATTATGCCAATATGTATGCTATACTAGCTTTGACTTAATATTTGTACTTTTTTGCCTTCAGTTTTCTTGCTGTACTGTTACCCTTAAATTAATTAGTTGTTTTAAGATCCAATTTTTTATTCAAAAGACGTATACAGTGAGATTGCTTACATTTTAAAATTGAGCCAAACAGTAATTTGGCACATGAGGTTTTAGAAAGGATCTAATCAAGTCTTATATTTTACCTTTTACATCTATAAATTTCTGTTGGTGAACAGTTGGAAATCTAATTTAATTTGCTATTTTTTGAGTCTGCACTTTATTCTTCAAGTGTTTTCAGCAGTAATTTTCGTAAATTAATGAGTATTTTTCTTCGCTTTTATTTTAACATTTTCCCAAAGCATCAGCATTTCATGGTTTGTTATGGTGGGAAAATCAAAGCATATCAAATTAACATTAAAAACAAAGTATCCAGTTTTCAATTATATTTGGTAAGGCTTTGGAGGTAGCCAGATATTGTGGTGCATGCTTATAATTACATCTACCGAAGAAGCCAAGGCAAGAGGACAGTGACTTTGAGGCTAGTTCAGGAAAAGTTATGGAGACTCTATTAAACAAAATATTAAACAAAACAAACACACACTAAAAGGGCTGGAGGAATGGCTCAAGAGATAGAGCACTTTCCCAGCTTTCATGAAGCTCTAATTTTAGTCCCAAGTGCAAGCAAATGAGTAAATAAAAGTTAAAAACTAGTGTTTTTTTTTAATCTTTTGCAATGATATTCTTTTTTTAAAAAAAATTGAAATGCATCAGTGTCTAATAGGGTTTAGAATCTTTATAAAGTTTAAATGTTACTATAGCAAATCTTGTACTTCACTGTTATGCTGAATATTTTTTTAGAATTGAATATAAAGATAACACTAAAGAGGTCATGTCTCCCGGAATTTTGAAATGAGATTGTTGATAGCTACATAAATTATTAGAAAACCTATAGAAAAGGAATTGTGTTTTACTTGTTTTTCTTTTAATCTATTTTATCTTGTAGTAACCATGCCTTTCAACTTCTCAGTTTACTAAGGACTGGTTTACAGGGTTAATGATTTTGAGGATTGTTGTAGAGGTCTCTTTGTTTCCAATATATTGTACCTGCTGTTCATTCATTTATCCTCATGGATTCATTGTCTTATGCCTGATTTTCTTTGTTCCTTTCAAAACTTACTTCTCTGCTTACTTCTCTGCACCTGGGCCCCTTTGCCCTCTAGCTTCTGGTTGAATTAGGACAATAGTAGCACCATCAGGAGATTTAGAGTGTGGGAGAATAAATAATCAGGATATTTGTCTGTCTGTCCTAGCACCTCTGCTTCAGTGCATTCTGGAAGGAATTCTTTTTTTTTTTTTTTCAGTAGCTATTGCTCTTATCAAAAAAAACCCTATTTTATCAATGTGACTCTTGTTAGACTATGGTGACAGTATACACTTCCTGTGGCTCTCAGGCTTACATCTACATTGTTTTTTCTACTCTTGTTTTTCATTGGTCCCTCATAATATATTAATTGGTTCTATTAGCATGTCCACATTTCTGTCTTAGTCTTTTCATTAAATTCTCTTTCAATGAATTTTTTTTTGTCGGTTGTAGGACTTGAACTCTGGGCTTGGGTGCTGTCCCTCAGCCCTTCAGCTCAAGGCTAGCGCTCTACCACTTGGACCACAGCGCCACTTCTGATTTTTCTGGTGGTTTTTATTGGAGATAAGAGTGTCACGGACTTTTCTGCTTGGGCTGACTTTGAACCGTGATCCTAAGACCTCAGCCTCCTGAGTAGCTAGGATTATAGGCATGAGCCACTGGCGCCTGGCCCAATGAATAGTTTTGAGTGTCCCATCTATTTTCCTACTGAATTACATACCTCCTTGGGACTTAGTTTCATCCTAGCTATTAAGGATGCTGAGATCTGAGGATCGGGGTTCAAAGCCAGCCAGGGCAGGAAAGTCTGTGAAACTCTTATTTCCAATTAACCACTAGTAAACCAGAAGTGGCACTGTGGCTCAAGTAGTAGTGCCTTGAGCTGAATAGCTCAGTAACAGGGCTCTGGCCCAGAGTTCAAGCCCTGTGACTGGCAAAAAAAATACAGCTTTTGTAGGGCTTTGACTATGCCTTTCTAAGGAATTATACTATTTGAGTTTGAGTTCTCCCTTGAATCTATCATATTTCAGTTAATAAATTTGTAGATACTTGCATACAACCCAACATTGTTTACCTATAGGTTTATAGATTAACTTTAACTTTCACATATGTGGGAAAACATGCAACTTTTCTCTCTCTAGGCCTGACTTACTTACATAATTTTTCCAAGCCTTTCCATTTCTTTACAATGTTATAATATCATTGTTTTTAATGGATGAGTAAAAGTCCACTGTGTATATAATACCACATTTTCTGGATCCATTTATTCATTGAAGGGCAGTTGAGCTGATTTCATACCTTGACTATGATGAATAATGCTGTAATGAACATGTTTGTGCTGGGGGCTTTCCTGTATTCTGGTTTGTGATCTTTTGGATCTAGCCAGGAATTATATTGCAGTGGTGGGATGAGGCCAAGGGGAAAGCTATAGACAAATGAAGAGGAGAAGGGGAGGGATAATACAGCCTATTTTGTATTTCCTACAAAATTAAGAAAAGTAAGGAAAGCGATGGTTGGAAGGGGTAAGTGTGAATGTTGAAAGGGATTGCACAAGACATTGATCAAGACATTGATCAAGAAACATTACATTCGTAATTGCTTTGTTAAATGACAACTCCTTTGTACAACCACTTAAAGATAATAACAAAAAAAGAAAATACACATTTTACTAATAGGGGGTTAAACTCATAAAAAAATAAGCTAAGAAAGATTACAAGTAAACTGAATATAGGATAATAGGCTTAAAATTTGTGAGAGACTATATATGGCAAGGACACTGAAATCAGATTTGTGATTTGAATGGCAGAATATAGAAGGAGAATACAGTTATGTAAAGGAAAAGAGTAAAAAATTATTATAAGTGTAAAGGAAAAACACAATGTTAGCTGGGCACCAATGACTTATACCTGTAATCCTAGCTACTCACAAAGCTGAGATCCTAGGATGTGGTTTGAAGCAAGCCTGGGCAGAAAAGTACCTAAGGCTCTTTATATCTAATAAACCACTCAGAAAAAGCTGGAAGTAGTACTGTGGCTCAAATGGTAAAACACTAGCTTGAACACAAAGAGGCTCAGGGATGACACCCAGGCCCTGAGTTCAAACCCCAGGACAGCCAAAAAACAAAGAAAAAACTCCATAAAAAATGTTACCTAAAAGAACAAAAGTCTTTCACTAAGAAAAAAAAAATCTCAAGTTTTTCTTTAAAAGAGATGAGAATTAAATTAATAATAATAGTTAAGAAATTTTTTGTATTGCAATTGTGAAAGGAGCTAAGGAAGTAAGATCTAGAGAAGAAAGTTGGAGGTTTAGAGAAATATGATTAACCATGGCATGGGTGGGTAAGTTAGATTTAAAGCAAAGTTAGTATTCTATTCCTGCTGTGAAAGAGAGTTGCTAAAGAATCTATAAAAGACTTCCTTCTTGGCCTTCAACACTAGACTTGTGGCCACTCTTCATGAATGAAGTAATTGGAAGGAAAACTGGATGAAGAGTGGAAATAATTAAGACAGATGGAACTGGCCTGAACTATGGATATAGTGCATATATTAGCTAGAATCTATCAGAACGTCTATATTTATCTTCCATTTCCTATAATCATAATTTTTAGAAAATTATAGTTGTTTGCTTGTTTCTTTTTTTTTTTTCTTTTTGTTTTGGTCGTGGGGCTTGAACTCTGGGCTTGGGCACTATCCCTCAGCTCTTCAGCTCAAGGCGAATGCTCTACTGCTTGAGCTACAAGGCCCTTTGGTTTTCTAGTGGTTTATTGGAGATAAGAGTTTCACAGACTTTCCTGCCTGGGCTGGTATTGAACCATGATCCTCAGATCTCAGCCTCCTGAATAGCTAGGATTACAGGCATGAGCCACCGGTGCCTGGATATTTTGTTTCTTTTTTTATTTTTATTCTAATTTTTATTTTGGCCAGCTGTGACTTGGAACATATTAGAAGAGTATATACTGTGAAACATTCTAGTTTAGCAAAATTTGTGTAGTATCACCATTGCAGTCTCTTTATCAATTTTTCATCTATACCTTTTAAAACCATTTCATTTCCAAATAAATAATAGGAAAATTATGTTTCTGATTAACATGAAGTATCTATTCCTTATTCAATTGAAGACATAAAACCTCTTTTCAAAGAGCATCAGTGGATAGCCCTCTATCCATTTGTTGATGTTCATTTTTCTTTTGACTGAGTCATGCTTCCCTTTGCATTTCTTATAACTTAAAAACTGAGTTACATTGTCATTAAAAATTTTTTTTAGACATGATCTTACTATGTATCCCATGTTGATCTTGAATTTATGATACTCCTGCCTTGTACTTCTCAGTGCTAGGATTATAGGTATGATATCACAACCAGCTGTTAACTATTATCAAGACATCTTAATATTCAATAAAGACTAAAACAAAATTAAAGAATATTTGGATATATATATATATATATACTACAGGAGAAATTCTTATATCTATTTAGTCCTTTTCCTCTTGACCACATGGTCATACATTATGTTTAATAACTTGCTTATTTCATTGCATATACTTTATTTATTCACTCTGGGCAAAGATTTTTGGTTGGATATGGGTCTATCCTTGGTGAGGTACTTTAAACTTTTATGCCAAAGAATTTTTACCATTAAATACACTCCTTATGTAGAGTTGAAATTATTTATTAATGATTTTTATTATGATGCAAAAACATAGACTATAAGATTAATTGATTTAACCATTTTAAGTCTACAATTCAGTAGTATTAAGTGTATTCACATTATTGTGACCTATATCTCCATAACTCTTTCATCTTGTATATATGAAATTCTATACTAATGCAATGACTTTGAACTACCATACTCAGATCCCAGCCTCCTGAGTAGCTAGAGTTACAGGCATGAGCTACTGGTGACTGGCGACTGACATATATATATATATATATATATATATATATATAATATATATGATTGTAAACTGTACTTGGATAGAGTGCACTGATGCTCATCTACATGTTTAATGTCTTAAAATTAGTAAATAGTAGGAAAACAGTAAAACAGTAGAATAGTTGAAAGAATAAATTACAAAATATTTAAAATATCTTTGTTAAAAATGTTTCTTGTATATTAAAATATTTAGATTATAAAATAGAAACAATAGAAGGAAACAAAATATTTTCATAAATTTTAAAACTAAATTTGATACTTTTAACACGAGCAGTAAAATAAAATAACTATTTTTCATTTTGTATAAAAACTCAGTTTTTGGTTATTTTTGAATAATATTTTGAATTTTATTTGACCATATGGCCTTGACTATCTGAACAAATTGAATTTACAACCCAACTAAGTTTAATAAACTAAAATAATAAAGTAGTTTGAGGGCATAATATGCAAATACTCCTTATTTTTACAACAAATATCACCCTCAGGGTTTTAGGTGAAACATGATTTATGTTCATAATAGCAGATTTATTATTTTACATTGTAACTTGAGAACTTTAAATATTAAAATATTTATTAAGAAAATAGAAAATTACATACTTGAGGATTAAGAAATTATTATGTAATATGACCATATAAGTTGGTGCTACGCAAAATGAACCCCAAGATAGGGACACAAGAGGTTTTTTCCTTTGTCCCTGTTGTTTTTAGTGTACTATGTGATATATATTTTTTTCTTTTGTGTGTTCTTCCCCCATGGTATGTCCTCTGTTGTCACTGTATTTGATTCTGGTGCCCTGCATCTTTTATACACATTTTTCTAATTTGGGGAGGGGAAGGGAAATAACAAAATGCCGAAACAAGGATACAGGTTGATCCATTATAGCAATGAAACGTACAAGACATTATGTTGAAATGGAACTTTACACTGGTGGGGGGGGTGCGAGAGAGGAGTTGGAGAGGTGAGATATGGATAATAGGGAAAAAACAAAGGGGTAACAATGTTGGATAGGAAATGTACTCATTACCTTATTCATGTAACTGTAACCCTTCTGTACAGTATCTTTAAAATTAAAAAAAAGAAAAAGAAATTATTATGTAATAATATTATAAAAGGCCTGATTGATCAGAAACACAAGGACCAGAGTAAGTATATATAATACAAACAGTGTTAGTATAGACTATTCTTATAAGTATTGGATAACAGGAATGTATGAAAGCTGCTGTTACTTAGGAGATATGGAATAAAAAGAGATGAATCTTGATAAGGTAGTAAGTAGCAATAAATTTGAACTTTATATACTATGAACTTTAATTTTTCTACTTATTTAGTACTTGGTACATAGCAGGTATATTTCTGAGAATAAAATTCTGTTCAATATTTCATAATGTCTTCTCAACTCAATCTCATTGTAATGTCTCTATTGCTGTTTCCTAAGTTTTTGTGCCAATATGACTTTAAGGATATAAGTTTTCATCTTAAGGATATATGTTTTCATCCTATATTTTTCTCTAGGCATTCACAAGGACAAAGATAAACCTCCAAGCTTCTCAGTTGTCCTTGAGACTTTGAGGCGTACCTTGACAGATTACTAGAACAAGCTGGAAGATGCATCTAATGAGGTAACACTTGCACTGTTTTGGCTCCACACATTCAGCCTTCGGGCGGTACCAGTATGCATCCTTTGCTTGTTTCAAAGATCAAAAATATTGTGAATGTTGAATTGACAACTTCACAGATACAAAAAATAAGAAATTGTCTGTCACCGTTCTTTCTTTAAGTATGGCCTTACAGTAGTGTCTCACAGTAGTGTCTCACGTTTTTGTAACTCTACAGGCATACTATTATTTTTAAAGTTAAAGTGACTCTGATACTTCTTGATCTTCATGTTTTATATTTTATTTTAATAAAAGGTGGTGTAAGTCACTAAATATATGCTGTATTTAAATGTTAATATACTTTATGATGTGAAATAGCTATTGGAAATTTATTTTTAGTCTGTCTTTTAGTTTAAGAATTGTACAAACCAAAGTCTTAATTAAAAAAAGATAATTTAGTTTTCATTCTCTAAGGGGAGTAAAGTGTTTTTGGAACTTTTAAAAAACAAATATGTGTTTGATGTAGTCAAGAAGCTTTTTAGTTTGCTGGTTGAGAAAGCTCATGCTTATACTTATCATCTCATTTGTGTTGTTTAATGTGTGAGTTGATAGTTTTCTTGGGTATTAAAATGTTTTATAATTCATGCTTTAAAAATTAAAGAGTTTTGCTGGTAGCTTTAGTGTGGTCTTGTTTGTAAACATTAGGGTAAATGCCCAAAAGTGGGATTGCTGGGTCATAGGGGAGCTCTATGTGAAGTCTTTTGAGGAACCTCCATACTGCTTTCCAAAGTGGTTGAACAAGTTTACATTCCCACCAACAATGAAGTAAGGTTCCTTTCTGTCCACATCCCCTCCAGCATCTGTTGTTGTTAGAGTTCTTGATTTTTGCCGTTCTAACTGGAGTGAGGTGATATCTCAATGTTGTTTTGATTTGCATTTCTTTTATGGCTAGGGATGTTGAACATTTCTTCATATGTCCCTCCCCCACAGTATAACCCCTGCTTTCACTATATTTGATGTCAGTATAACTTGTGGAGGAGATGGGGAAAAACCAGTTGTTTAAGGATACAGGTGGACCTGTTGCAACAATGAGAAGTACAAGTTGTCATGTCCAAAACGAGCTTTACAACGTTGGTGCTGGGGGGGGGGGAAGGAGAAGGATTGGGATTAGGGGGGGAGGGAGGAGGCTGGGAAGGGATGTGAAGGGTAAACAAAGGAGGAGGCTGCAATGCTTGGTAAGAAATGTATGCATTATCCTGCCGATGTAACTGTAACTCCTCTGTACAGTATGTTCACAAATAAAATAAAATTAAATTAAAAAAATAAAATTAAATTAAAAATAAACTAAATAAATAAAAAATTAAAGAGTTTGTCTAGTTATATTTTGTCAAATTAGCATATGAAGTAATTACATTAAATACAATTAGTAGGCAAAACAAAAGTGTTTAGCTAAAGATTAGAAACAGCAGTTTTAGTGTTTATCTTTCTTTTTTATAAATTGAAGGCCATAAAATCATTATATTGGTTAAGGCTTATTTTAGTTAGCTAAGCTGAACATGGAAGGAAAAGTGAGTCTTCTTCAAAATAAGCTTTAAGTGTTCAAAAAGCAAAGAAGAAAGTGACCATTGAAATAATTAAATTTCTATGAAGAAAAATATTGCTAAGTCTTTCCCAGTGAGACAAGATAACCTGTATTGTTAGTAGTTATGAAACTCTTCTGAGGCCTAGGCCTCGAAGCTGCATGGTAACTAGGAACATATTACACACAGCGAATTGTTATTTGGGAGGATGAATGTCACATGATCTTCAGCACAGTTGAAAAGTCGACTCAGCAGGTTTTGGCTTAGTAATGTGCTTTGTTTTGAACTAGTGCCAGAGACAACAGTGAGGAGACCAAGGGGTGGCTGCAAAGAAAGCAAAAAGAGCAGTCTGACAGAAAGAAGAATGAACTGTCAAAGAAAATAAATCACAAGTGGTGCAGGACCAACTGATGACCTGCCACAAGCTTTCCCAGCAGGACTGCATGTGACTGACCCCAAAGTTGTCATATGGAGTGAGATACCAGTGAATACCCTCATGATGTATAGAAAAACAATCTTCTGCTCTGTTCATTTTTTCTTTCCTTTAGATGCCACTGCTTTTGGCATTTTAGTCAGTAGGATTTTAAGAATAAATTTACATTTGTTTATAGTTAAGAATAAAATCTTTTCAAATATCTAGTAAAAATACAATAATAACATAGCTGACATTTTAAGGTTGAATGCTTTCTTTTCTTTTTAGCCATGTGAGCTTTTGACAGATTCTACACAGATTTAATCAAAAGAAGTATTGTTGATAGTATTTTTAACTGCTACTGAAATATTTGTATATAGGTGGTAAAAAGCATTATGCAATTATTTGTTGAGTTGCCTATACTTGAAATATATAAAAAGTTACTTTTCTTTGTGTAGCTTAACCATATAAATGCTGCTCAGGAAAAGACATCTAATGTACTTGATTCTACGAAACAGAAGATTGAGTCTCACACTAAAAATATAAAGGTATTACAATTTAAAATAACTTCTGTATTAAGAAGTAAATATAGTTATTGAGGAACTACTTTATAGGTACTTGAAGATATATCTTAATAGTTTTTAAAAATAGAAGTATATTTGGATACACTTTTGTGTTGCTAATTAAAGTAACAATTTTATTCTCATTAAAAGAGTTTTAGGCTGGGATGTAGCTCAGTAGCAAAGCACGTGCTTAGCAAGTGCAACATCCTAGGTTTGATCCCCAGTAAAGAAAAGACAAACAGAAAAAATACAGTTTAAAAAAAGAAGCTTTGGCTACAGGAAAAATGTATTCTCTAACAAAATTATAATTTCAAAGATGCAAAAATGCTTTGAGATCTAATGTTCTTTTTTAGATATATATTAAACATATTTTACATGAACATATCTGTATTTGGAGTCAGTTTTTATTAGTTTAGAGAAGAGCCATTGTTTTCAGTACATTATGCCTACTAATCGTTTGATACCACAGCTAGTTAATATCCAGGAAAATTTTTCTGTATGATTTTATATATTACATCTTTGGAATTTTTCCTATTTTGTTCAGTATTGTTATATTTGCATTTTATTGGTGCATATTGAGTTTGTCATAAATATACTTGAATAGAACTTGTTAAGTTTAAGGAACAAAATTGTTCAGCAGAGTTTTATGCCACGTATTTGAGATTTCTGTTACTATTTGAAGTACCATCAGAAGATAAGTGTTCTTATGTTAAATATAAAGAGATTGACTTTAAAAATGTTATTGAAAGTTTCTAACCACCAAGTTACATCTTTATAATGAACTGAAAGATAAACTCCTTTTAGTGAGCTTTTTTGGAATAGGACATCTTACTAATGCTTTATGTACAATTTTGAGCAGATTTTCTCATTTTTGAGAAAAACAGTTCATTAGAACATTCAGTAAAATACCTTAATGTTTAGCATTATATGCAAGTACTTGATTCTTTTGCATTCATGCTTTGAAATTTTTCATTATATATTTTTGGCATTTTGGTCCAGTAGTATTTTAAGAATAAAGATATTGGAGTGTCTCTCTATTTGGTGTCTTTGACAGGAACTTCAAGATAAACTGACTGATGTCCATAAAGAGCTAAGTCATTTGCGTACTAAATGTGGAGACCGAGAAGCTTTAATAACCACTTTAAAATTAGAGCTACAAAATGTGCTGCACTTTTGGGAGAATGAAAAGTCACGAGCAGCCCAATGTGAAGGTGAACTGCAGTAACTTTCCCAGGCTTTGTACCAGGACACTGAGGTATTACCTGAGACAGATGGCTAAGAAAGACCTTTTACTCATCTCAGTTTTATGTATCAAATGGTTATTTTTACTTGTCTATGTGATAATTATAAAAGTTCTGTGCTGAGTATTTTGAAATCTTCATGGCAGTTGCAAAATCAGTTATTCCATAATGCATAGGTCACACTGGTTAGTGAGAACAGTAACATGGCTTGGTTCTTCTATCAGTTAGACTATCAAATGCCTGCTATATTCCTTTTTTTTCATAGAAAAGTACCCTTTTATTGAGAGGTAAGACAAAATGTATTTACAATATTCAATTGTTATTATTTATCATCTGACTGTGAGACTTTTCTTTTTTTGTAAAACAGCAGTATTTCAGGAATAACAATTGATAAGGGCAAAAAAAAAAAAGAAACAGAAACTCTTAAGGCTAAAGTAGCATTAGATCTTTTCTTCGGTCTTGAAAGAATCCAAACATATGTTTGTTTTTGCCACAAACTCAAACGGGGTCGATTTGGGAAGGGACAATCCTGACAGGAAGGGGAAATGGGTTTTTAAAAAATAAAAGAGTCTCACTAAGATTCTGAGTTAAGAAACAGATGGAGAGGGAGGGCGTGGCTCACTTGGTTAGAGCGCCAGCCAATGGAGCAAAAAACGTCAGGTACTGAGTTCGAATCCTGGTCTCTCAACAACAACAGCAAAAGTAAACGGGGACAGCTTCGAGGCCCAACTCACATGGAATTCGCCATACACTTGCCCCTTTGTGGGTCTTCATAAGGACTAGAAAAGATCAGATCTTTTTAAGTCCAGCCATGTTTTTCTGCAGTAAGATGGTGGGAGAGGAGGCTTGTACAGTGTAGTGGAGCCCGATGCTATGGCTTTTCCATGCGAACAGATGTTGTTCTGGAAACACGGCCCATACACATCTGTCGAAATCAGTGCTCAAACGCGATTGAGTTGACACTCTACAAGTAATGCAATGACCTTTTGAAGAACATCAGACACAGCCTTCCATCTGTCAGTATTCCATGAACAATTGAGGTAGGAGTCTCCATTTATTCCATCATTTTTTTTCTCACCAATTCCATCATAAAATCAAATTACAAGAACCAACCACACCAGGAAAATCCATGAGAATGAACCTTTTCAATGCAAACCAATGCTTCACGGGTAATATGCAGAAATGCTGTGCATCCAATGGAACTACCAGTAACAAATGCTAGGCTAACGTTGTGCAGACCTGTTGGCAAATAAATATCACAGCCTTCCATTGGGATGTTATTTTTCTCCTGCAGTCAATGCTTTGCGAGGGTTAAATAAAAAATAAATACCACCATCGTTAGCGGTAAAGCAATTAATCAAAATGTGGCTGTTAAAATGTACTCTGAAATCTGCCACTACATCTACCACTGTCCAATTAAGCAAATTCTTACTATCGTCCATCAATGATGGAGAAAGAAATTAAACGAAACACTAAGTTTTTTATTTTTCTGAGTATGATGTTTTGAAGAAACCATAGCCACTTTAACTTCAATGTGAGAATTCTGGTATTTTCTTCACTAACTTGTAGGTGGAGAGTGAGCTGATTTGTACAGGAAAATGCTGATCATGAGGGAAAACTCAAGATTACACAGACAGACCTCTGAAAACAGTTGTTAAGTTCTAGAACATGGTACCAATTTTAACCATCCACGTTATTTTAATTTAGGCATTTAATTTGATAAGAGCAGCAATTAATTTAGTCAGTTGATTGAATTACGATTGCTGGGCTATTATCGGATTTTGGAAGCAACAGATTAAAGAAAAAAACAAAAGACAAGAAATGACAGCAAGACATGGAAAAACCATTTGCTTTCCACATCACTTAGCTTCTCGACAAAGAAATGATTCAGTCGAACAAGGGTGTAACAGACAATAGCATGTTCTAGAATGCTTCTGGCTTTGGTGGGATTATGATACATACAAATAATATGGTTATAACTGAGATAGCTCTAATTTAGGAACAAAATCCGCCCCATAAAAACCTACTAACCAATGACTCTAAGATGTTCCAGCAAAGATTGGATTTGTGGGGTTTTTTGCTGGTTTGAGAACATTAATATACAAAACCACAAGTTTTTATTTTAACCTGGTTTCCAGAGGAAAAAAGAAAAAGAGATTTTGATAGCAAAAGTGGGGCTATCCTTGAAAATGATGTCATCCAATTCCATCCCTTGGTTAAGAGACTCAGTGCACAGGGAAACATTTTTTTTTTTTTTTTGCCAACACATCAGACATGAAAAGAAGAAAGACCAAAACAACAACAAAAAACCTTCCTATGATGCTCTTGAATCTTAAAAACAACAACAGCAAAACCCAAATAATAATACGAAAAGAACATCAAAAGTAACAGGAGCCATCAATTTTTGATGGATGGTTGTGTTTCACAGCTTGTGGAAAGTTCTAGAAAGTCGTAACAGACTTCACTCTGCCCTGCCCCAGCTGAAGTTCTTAAGATAACTTGATTAAAAGGTGGCTTCTCCTTGGTGCTTGGTAGTTTCTAAACTTCCAGAAAGCACGTAACAAGCTATTTCCTGTCATCAACTTTGTGCTGATGATTCTTCAAAGGACTGTTGTGTTTTTATTGTTTGTTTGTTTGTTTTTATAAATAACAATATTTTAAACGAGTCTTCTTGGGTGTGTTTACACCATATTGTTGCTTTCTCCCATTTTATCTACAAATGATCTAATTCCAGGCAGATTTAAGAGAGACCCAAGAACTGGTACTCTTCTAATAAAGCCAATCAACACTGGAAAGAAACCCTGAGTAAAAGAAAGAATCCATAGATTTCGAAGATCATTCCTATAAAAGGCCATCCGACAAGGACCACAAACACAGCGCCCAGGAAAAAGCCCGTGGCTTTCATTTTATGTTTCTGGAAGAAGAATCTGAATGTTCTTTCTAAACCAATGACAAAAGCCAAACCAGCTACAAATAAAATATTTCCAATGGCCAATAGGGCTTTGTCAAAGAAGAGAATCATCCTAAAGAACAGGAAGAAAACTCCAAACCTGGTGAGGCCCATGCCAATTTTCTGGGTGTTCGTCAAGGAGATCATGATTGCGGCGGCGACACCCCGAACCCCAGGATGAGGAGAGAGCCGGGAGACGCCCAGCTAGGGCCGGCCACCACATCTTCCGGAAACTGCCTGCTATATTTCTAACAGTCCTTTCAAGGTTTTCTCTGTTTGACAGTGACAGAATTCTTATTTTTATAATTTTGTTTGGTATGGTGGAGAGAAAAAAAATACAGACTTGGACATGAATCCTGGTAATTTCTGTTCACAAACTGTCTGGCTATGGATAAACCACACAGCTTAGTCATTTTTACATCTCAGATTTTTAATTTGTAAAATAGAAATAAAAAATCTGCTTTAATAATACATCTCTTTGGTTTCTAATTATAGAATATTAATAAAAATTTAGAAAAAAGTTTCAGAAAACTATAACTATTTGAATGTTCTGGAGAGTTATCAAGTTTCATTTACTAATAACTTTATAAAATATGTCAATAACAAAAAGAATTTTAATATTTTGAATGAGTCCATGTGAATGGCATTATTGCTTTATAGTTTCTTTTGCACATGGGACATAGAGCTAGTATAGCTGATAGAACTGTTTTATCTCAAGTTGTCCTGCATATTGAACTCATTACTGTAACAAATATGAACATGAATGCCAAGAGAGTAAAAAGGAAGCATTCTTTCCACTCTTCTTACAGTCTGGGTTTTAAATTGTGTGCATATGAAAGGGTTGGAATTTTTCTATACATCAGATAATGATTAAAGTAAAGGAAATGAGAAGCCTGACTGCACTGTAAAGTCAGCATGTCTACAGCATTGTGGTTGGGTTCAACATGTGTGAATTGATTTTGGACTTGTGATGCCTCTTTCGTGCCAAATGGATCATTATCATGCTTGAGTTTTCACAGCCCACTCAGAAAGGACAAAATAGCAACACAATTAATTATCCTTGAGGATAAACTTCCTTGATGATGAACATGATCACATGGAAAAAATGATCACATGATCACATGGAGGAGCAAGATTCTAATGCCTGAATATTGTATGTTAGTAGTTATATTTAATAAGATTTTTGTATGTCTGAACCCAGTTAAAAGTGCTAAACAATATTTACCTGCACTGTACATATTTCTCAACTAAAACTTGAAGTTATGGCTCCATTTAAAAGTTGTGAGTTTTGTATCTGAGCACTGATGTCCCATGCCTTTAATCCTTATCTATTTTTGAGGTTGAGAATGGGAGGATTGTGACTTGAAACTAGCCCAGGAAAAAAAGATCTAGACATTCTGTTTACATGGAGACAAACTGGATGCATTGGCATGGGCTTGTGATCCCAGTGAGAATAGGAGGCCTAAAAGTAGGCAGATCAGCCACATGCCTGTTCAGGAAATGAAACTCTCCTAAAAAGATAACCAGTGACAAATGGTAAAGGACTGGAGGTGTGGCTAAGTAGTATGCCAGTCTAGCAAGTATGAGGTCCTGAGTTCAAACCACAATACTGCCAAAAATGTGTGTGTGTGTGTGTGTGTGTGTGTGTGATTAAATTTTTGTTTTTGGAAAAAAGTGAAGTAGTATATAAGGTGAATTATGTACATTATATATATATATATATATATATACATATATATATATATATATATATATATATAAACAGGAAAATTATCCTTATAATTTCTAATTACCAACTTTTGCCTATGCTAAATTTTTTTTTAATGTAGAAGAATTTCTTTTTTTCTTCCTCATTTTTGTTCTTTGAAAAGTTTTTTACTCCTGATATGTTAAGCTATCTTGAAAGAGTTTGTTTTATCCACATAAAATATTCATTTTGGCAACTTCACAATTGCTTTGTCCTTGAGTTCTGTGCTTTGGGACTGTAAGTGAAATACCTTATAAAGGAAGTAATTTGATATTATATTAGTAGTCTTATGAGTTCAAGATAAGATAGCTTTATAATAACTTCTAGGGAATAGGAGATCTTTTTAGGCCATTCAACAATATAGTTCTAAAGATATTTAAAAACATTTTCAATTGCATGTTTTTGAAAATATGTCTTGAGTAGCTATTCAGTTTTGTTTAAAACCAGGTGCTTTGTAGTATTTAAACAGTTTCAGTTGCTTAGTTTGCCAAATACTATGTAAACTTGTTAGTGGGGAAAACAAATGAGCTTTTCTTTCCTATCTTTCATTCCACTGTCTGCTTTGCCTAAGGGACTTGGGATAGCTTTCTTGTAGAAATCTCTAAAGTAGAGAGAAAGCTAAGTAGTTCTGAACATATAAAGTACAGATGTTGATATAACTTGTTTTTCATAAGTGTTAAATAACACTCTTTAAAAATATATTTTATGAAGCTGGGCACCAGTGGCTCACACCTGTAATCCTAGCTTCTCAGGTGGCTGAGATCTGAGGATTGCAGTTCAAAGCCAGTCTGGGCAGGAAACCCCATGAGACTCTAATCTCCAATAAACCACTAGAAAACTGAAAGTGACACTGTGGCCTTGACCTGAAGAGCTGAGGGACAGTGTCCAGGCTACGAGTTCAAGCTCCATGACCAACCAAAATATATGTTAATCCATTTAATAAATGTAAATATAACATTATAGAATTACCATATTCACTTCCAGTTCAAAGGTCTTAGAAAGTTGTAGTCTATATACCTTGTGTTTAGAGCTAGGGAAGCGAAGACCCAAGCAGGAGCTTGCTCAGATCACATCCTCAGCAGCAGCAGTACTATGTCAGAGTCCTGGTTTTCTGGCTTCTAATCAGGATTTGGTTTTGAATACTAAGTACAGACAATTCCCAGGATTATTTTTAATGATTGCTTTTGAGCATTCGAGAAGAAGATCATCTGAATGTCAATACCTGAAAATTGATTATTTTTATTTCTGTTTGGTTTTAATAATAAATTCTTTGCAATATGTTTTGTATTTCAAAACAAAGCGTTTAATTTATCTTTTTTTTTTCTTGCAGGAGAAGCTAACCTTCCTTCATACCTTATATTCACACTTGGTAGCAGGCTGTGTGCTCATAAAACAACCAGAAGGCATACTCGATAAATTCTCTTGGTCTGAGCTTTGTGCAGTCTTGCAGGAGAATGTTGATGCTCTCATTGCAGACCTCAACAGGGCTAATGAGAAGGTAACTGTCCTCAGGCACCAGATACCTCTATTAAATTCAGTGACATTTGTCCACATCACAGTATCATTAAGAGGGGCTGACATTCATCTTATTTCAAAAAGTATTTGGGTGTTAATAATTTAGTACCATTAATTATAGCTTGTCTACAACTCAGTTTGATGCCATTGCTGTTGGCATGTAAATGTGACTGAAATCTGTATGAAGTCTCTGAGCTCTACTTTCTGTGCAGGACATGCTAATACTACTAGTCAGTATTAGCCACAGGGACCTAATTAAAAGAAAATAAATTAATCTTACTGATGAAGCAATTCAAAGAACTTAGTCATTTACACTAATAAACCAACTCTTTATGTTAGTATAAAATAGAAACAAGATACAGTTATTCAAAAACATTATATTAAAAAAAGTTTGCTTAGGAAACAAGAAGTGATACTTTAAAAATTACTTAGAAAAATTTAAATTATGTTTTGAACCTGTTTTTTCCCCAAATGCAAAAACTGTATATGAGAAAATGAAGCTAATTCATGAAAAAGAATATGAGGTATGCATTTTGTAGAACAAAGTATCAGTTTTTATGGTTAATTTACCATTTACAAGCCTAGCAATTCAGTCTTTTCTAAAAAAAAATTTAGATACAGAAAACAAAAATGATTAGCAAGTCAGCATAGGTCACTATTAAAGATATTGTTTCTTGTCTTGATCTGTTGATCTGGTCAGAATTATGTTTGTGTGGTCTAGTTTCCAGATCTTAGTTACAATGACCTCAGCACTTAAGGGATAAGAAGAAAAAAATTATATGGTAAGTTCTTTAAAATATACATAACAGTTTCTGTTGGAGGCTAAGTAAATGAAAAGGGTGAATATGGTTGAAGTAATTTATATATATGTATAAAAGTAAAACAATGAAATTATTTTAAGAAGCGAGGGACAAGTAGGAGAGAATGAAATTGATAAGGAGACATTATGTGCCTGTATGGAAATGTCAATGAAACACCTTTGCACAGTCAATATACTATTAAAAATGCTTTACTAATAAAACAACCTAATTTGAGGGTAAGATTTTATGTTGCTGAGCATTTTTCATTGGTCCTGTTGACAAACCCAATCATAGGCACTGAGGAGTAGGGCTGAGAAATGAAGGAATAAATTGTGAGAAGCACAGATGTTGTTTGTAATGGTCAAAGTGTGCATAATGGCTCTAAAATTACTGATAGTTAAAATGAGTATGTTTTAACCTTCTAGAATGATGATATGTTTTAAATAGTTTCTCATAGTTTTATAATGTCACACATTTTGGAGGTGAAGTATTTTCTTTTCATTGTTAAATAAAAACAATGGAGGGAATATTCTGCCTAAAAAAGCATATATAAATATGTTAAGTACTTGTACATTTGTAAATCTCATTTAAATATATCCTTTTCCATTAAGGAATCTGAATAGCTTGGGCTTTGTTTCCAGAAGTTAAGAATCTCTTTCTTAATTACCTTGGTAAAATTGATTATAGAATGAACAATTTTGTTAGAAAGAAACCATCAAATTTATTGTTTAAATATATAAATGGAACTTTCTGCTAAAATATGATAATATACCTTACTAATTCCTGCTTCCTAATTTATTCACATTTTAATTTTAAATTTTATATGATTTAAAGGAATAACATATAGTAGGGAATTTTGGTTGTTTTTTGAAAGGAGGTGATGCAAACAACTGATTTATTAGAAGCATCTTATTCTTCATTTCATTTCTCCTTATAGATAAACCATCTAGAATATATCTGCAAAAACAAGTCTGAAAAAAAAAACCAAGTCTGACACAATGAAGAGAGCTTCAACAAACTCAGGAAGATACCTTTAACAAAGTGACAGAACAGATCAAAGCCCAGGAGAGCTGCTGGCATAAACAAAAGGAGGAACTGGAACTGCAGAGGGCACAGGTATGCTACTCTATAAAGAGCTTTAAAAAAATGGGTTCCTCAGCCTAACTCATATCAGAAGGTTTCTGTTTATTTTAATTTCAGATCAGTTTAACACTTTTTGAGACCATCATAAAACTTGTTGATAACACATATGCACAAATTATGCAAACATCTGTGTGTGTGTGTGTGTGTGTGTGTGTGTGTGTGTGTGTGTGTGTGTGTGTGTGTGTGTGTGTGTGTGTGTGTTAAGGATTTTTCTTCCACTGAAGTTTGGAAGATGAATTCTGGTTAAAACAGCCTGAGGTAGAGTGGTCAATTAAATGCTAAAATTGTGTATTTTTATTTATATTGAAAACAAACAAACAAAAAGTTAAGTGGTCTGGTAAAATATTTTCAGTGTTAGTCTAAGTATTAACTCCACTTATGGAGTTAATTTATGGAGGTTCTCATCTAACATTTGGCATTAAAATTTGTTATACCTATATTTTGAATATGAAATTTCCTCCAGAAGCTCAAGTATTGGATATTTGTATGTGGTTGCCAACTCATGGCTTCGGGGAAGTGATTGGAATTCTGTGTGCTTTGCTGACCTAGTGATTGGATTAAACTCTTGATGGAATCATGACAGTATTATTGGAACATGGGTAAGAAAAAGTGGGACTTATTTGGAGGAATAGGTCACCGGAGGTAGGCCTTAGAGAGAGAGATTTTTATATCCTGACTATCTTCTCTTTACCTGTTTCCTGCCTACCATGAGCTGTTTTGCTCTACATGTCCTACTTCCCTCAGGCCAAGAATGATGGGACTAAGGAACCATGGAATAAATGCTTTGAAACAAAACCAAAGTCAGTCCTTCTTCCTTTAAGATGTTTTCTCAGGTATTTTATCAGTATGATGTCCAAAGTAATGAACATACCTTCTGACATGATAGGACAGTTCTATTACACACTAATTATGAAATTCATTATATCTTCTATGTTAGATTTGATTGGGTGGTTAACATAACTATATTTTTCTCATACAAATTATTGTCATCATTATTTATATTGTGAACTATTTTCCCTATCTATCAAGAGCAACATAACATTTTTGTCTTGATAAACCTCAAATTTTCAATGTTTAATATTGATTTCTTTTTTTCTTTTTGGTGTAGTACGTGAGAATTCTCTGTCTAAATATGTGATCATTAAGATTTAATTTTAGTTATTTTTTTCTTTTAGTCATTTTGTAGGTTTTATATATAGATCCATGATCAATTTTGGGTTAGTTTTTGTAAAGATGTGAACTATGCATTGAGGTCTTTTTGCATATAGATATTAATTATTCTACTTTTATTGGTTGAAAAGACATGTCCTTTCTATATTGAATTTTCTTTGTACTTTTGTACAAAATCAATTCACAGTGTTTGTATATATGTGTCTGTTTCTGAATGTATCTGTTTTTTTCAGTACTCCACTGACTTAATTACTGTAGCTTTTTAAGTCTTTAAATTAGATAATATGAATCATCCAAATTTTTCATTTTTCTATATGTTTGAATCCATTTTACTATAAATGTACAAGAGGGCATAGCAAATCAATTTTTGAAGAGAGCCAACCATCACAAATTCTAAAGTTTTAGAAGGAATTCTCACTGAAGATTTTCCTGAAAATAATCTATCCACAACCAAAATTTTCATCCATGTTTTTGCAAATTGAAAGTACCATTTTTAATTATTCCTAAAAGTATATTAATATTATATATTGGCATATAGTCTATATACAATGTGCATACTTTGATTTTTCATCAAATATAATTTAATTCACAGCAATGACTCATTTGGGTCTATATTTTGTTACTTATTTTATAATATGTATTATAGGACAAATTTTATTTTAGAAAATTTTGTTATCATTAATTCTACACATTTGCCTTCCCTAAAGGCTGCAATGAAAATACAAATATTTTCACTTCACATTTCTTAATAGATTTTCAAAAATTGTCATGATAAGAATGGAAGATATAAAGTTATTACATAGGATTGTGGAGGATGTTTGGTGTCATATGGGCAGAACCTTTAGTAGAGGCCATCTGTTAATAAATTAATTGTTAGTAAAGGGAGCTCAACTAGTAAGAACAATTTTGGCATTTGAAATGCATTTTTATTCTTTGCGGGTTCTGGGGCTTAAACTCAGGGCCTGTGGATTCTCTCTCTCTCTCTCTCTCTCTCTCTCTCTCTCTCTCTCTCTCTCTCCCTCTCCTTTCCTCTCCTCTCTTCTACCTCCACTTCCCTCCCTCCCTCCTTCCCTCCCTCCCTTCCTTCCTTCTTTTCTCCCTTCTTTCCTTCCTCTCTTCCTCCCTTCTCTTCCTCTCTTCCTTCCTTTCTCTCTCCCTTTTATTCTCTCTGTCTCTCTGTCTCTCTCTGTTTCTCTCTGTCTCTCTTTCTTTCTGTCTCTCCCTTCCTTCCTTCCTTCCTTTCTCTCTTTCCCTTTCTTTCTTTCTTTCTTTCTTTCTTTCTTTCTTTCTTTCTTCCTTCCTTCCTTTCTCTCTCTCTCTTTCCCTTCCTTTCTTTCTCTTCCCCTGTCTTTCTCTTCCCCTTTCTTTCTTTCTTTTCTTTCTTTCTTTCTTTCTTTCTTTCTTTCTTTCTTTCTTTCTTTCTTTCTTTCTTTCTTTCTTTCTTTCTTTCTTTCTTTCTTTCTTTCTTTCTTTCTTTCTTTCTTTCTTTCTTCTTTCTTTCTTTCTTTCTTTCTTTCTTCCCTTCTTCCCTTCCTCCCTTCTTTTTTGTTTTTTGGGTCTGGTCATGGGGTCTGAACTCTGGGCCTGGGCACTGTCCCTCAGCTCTTCAGCTCAAGGCTAACTCTCTACCACTTGAGCCACAGTGCCACTTCTGGCTTTTTTCTTTTTGCTTATGTGGTGCTGAGGAATCGAACCCAGGGCCTCATGCATGCAAGGCAAGCGCACTACCACTGAGCCACCTCCACTGAGCCACCTTCCCAGCCTCTTTCTTTCTTTCTTTCTTTCTTTCTTGCTTGCTTGCTTGCTTGCTTGCTTGCTTTCTCTCTCTCGCTCCCCTCTCTCCTTTCCTTCCTTCCTTCCTTCCTTCCTCTTTCTCTCCCTTTCCCTCTCTCTCTTTCTGTCTTTCTCTTTCTTTCCTCTCTCTCTTTTTTCTCTCTCCATTTCCCTATTTGTCTTTTTATCTTCCTTCCTTCCTTTACTCTTTCTTTCTTTCTCTTTCTTTCTTTCTTTCTTTCTTTCTTTCTTTCTTTCTTTCTTTCTTCCTTTCTTTTTCTCTCTCTTTCTCTTTGCTTCTTCCTTTTTCTTTCTTTCCTCTTTCTTTCTCATTCTTTTTCTTTCTTTCCTTTCTTTTTCTCTTTCCTTCCTTCCTCCTTCTTTCTTCCTCTTCCTCCTTCCTCACTTTCGTTTCTAGGCTAGCACTCTGCAAATTGAGCTACAGATCCATTTCTGGCTTTTTATTGGCTAATTGGAGATAGAGTCTTGGAATTTCCTGGGCTGGTTTTTTGAACCATGATCCTAAGATGTCAGCCTTCTGAATAGCTAGGAATAATAGCATGAGCCACTGAAGTCTGGCTTTTGAATTGCTTTTATCTGAAAATAGAGTTATTTATAAAACCTTTGAATTTATATGTGTATATGTATGTATCGTGTATTATGTATGTATGTGTGTGATACTGGACTTAAAACTCAGGGCCTCATGCTTGCTAGGCAAGTGCTCTACCAGTTGAATCATACCTGTATATACAGGTTTTAAAAATAGCTTAAATGCTATTAAAAATATAAAACTTACTGAGCTGATAGTTTGATTTTGGTATTATAGCATATTTTAGCTTTAGTTGTAGTAAAGTGGCCATGTGATAGAGTAATTCTTGATATTAAATAATTGGAGATGTGTTGTAATTGTATGTCATGTGTTCATTTCTTGAAGTACTACAATATATTCCATTTTCATTTATTTTTATATATTCCATTTTTAAACTCTGCTTTTGTCATTTTCATACTTATGTACTTGTTTCTACTGAAAAAGGTTGAATTAGTGAATGTTGTTTTTAGAAATAAAGGTTTTTCACCACTTGTTAAATAGGGGTAGCATTTTTTGTAATATTTATTATGAATACCTTAGCTTATGAGTTTAGAGTGGAGATAAAACTGAAAGAGATTGAGGCTAATTATAAAATATTGAATTTTATTTTTCTGTTATGGTTTTAAGACTACATTTGGTTAAAAATTTTGGGTTAGTCATAAAAACATTATTAGATATTGAACATTTTTTTCTTTATAAGTGAAATTCCAAAATGCATTTACAGATAAAGTAGAGCTTTTTGATACTGTTGGAGGATAGAGTTCTTTAAGATATACATGCTGTCATGAAATGATTCAGAGTTTGATATACTTGTTAATATTTAAAGTTTTTTTCTTTTTTTCTGGTCATGGGCTATGAATTCTGGGCTTGAGCATTGCTCCTGAGCTCCTTTTGCTCAAGGCTAGTGCTCTACTACTTTGAATCATAACTCTACTTCCAGCTTTTTCAGTGACTAATTGAAGATAAAAGTCTCATGGAGTTTCCTGCCCTAGTTGGCTTTGAACCATGATCCTCAGATCTCAGCTTCCTGAGTATTTAGGATTATAGGCTTGAGCCATCAGAGCCTGGCTTCGTACACAGCTTTTTTTTTTAAATTAAAACAATCTTATTGTCAAGGTGATGTAGATGGGCTACAGTTACATAAGTAAGGTGTGATTACTTTTTTTGTTTAATTTGTTTGTACACCAAGTTTTAATGGACTCAGTTGTGAGAGGGTACTTCTAATGAAACTTTGGAAAAGTGTTTTTGTTTTCCACATAATTACTTTATAATTAAATTTGGTTGTTAATAATGCTGTTTTTATGGGGATTGAGTGTGTATATATGGCATATATGCCATATATATACAGTGTATATATACACACACACATATAGGTATAATATGTATATAGATACATATATACATATATATATATATATGTATATATATATATATATATACCCGCCAGAGAAAATAGCTAAGATCAAATGGTAATTATATGTTTAAATTTGAGGAACTATAAAGCTATTCTAGAAATGTACCTGGATCAGTTTACATATTCATTAGCAATGAATAATCCACAGTTTCTGCACCAAATGTCCCTTAATTTTAAGCAGAGAAATATGTGCATTATAGGAGAGACTGGTAATTTCTGTTTGTTACATTTTTCATTACCAACAAGACCACACTAAAGCTATCAGCACAACTATGTTTATTGCAGCATTATTGACCTTAGCTAAGATATGGAACCAACCTAGATGCCCCTCAGTAGATGAATGGATCAAGAAAACGTGGTATATATACACAATGGAATTCTATGCCTCCATCAGAAAGAATGCATTGCCCCATTTGTTAGGAAATGGAAAGACTTGGAACAAATTATATTAAGTGAAGTAAGCCAGGACCAAAGAAACAGAGGTCCCATGGTTTCCCTTATTTGCAATAACTAGTATATGTCTGAATCAAGCAGAAAAGGTCAGATAAGTTGATGTTAGGGGAATGAACCCCAAGATAAGTATCTTTTTTTTTGTTTTTTTTCCTTTCATGCAGTTGTTTCTATCATATTTATAAGATTATTTCTATGTTGGGGCTGGGAAGGTGGCTCAGTGGTAGAGCACTTGCCTTGCATGCCTGAGGCCCTGGGTTCGATTCCTCAGCACCACATAAGCAAAAAGAAAAAAGCCGAAAGTGGCACTGTGGCTCAAGTGGTAGAGCGCTAGCCTTGAGCTGAAGAGCTGAGGGACAGAACCCAGGCCCAGAGTTCAGGCCCCATGACCGGACCAAAAAAAAATGATTTCTATGTTGCCTTGTATGTTCCTCCCTCACAGTATAACCCATACTTAAACTGTATTTGATGTTGGTATAATTTGTGGAGGGAAGGGAAAAAAACAAATCGTTTAACTGGGGATACAGGTGGACCCATTGCAACAATAAGATATACAAGTCGTATGTCGAAAATCAAACTTAACAACTTTGGTGGGGGGTGAGTGAAGGATTGGGTGGAGGGACGTGGGAAGAGTATGGGAAGGGATGGGAAGGGGAAACAAGGAGGCAACAATGCTTGATAAGAAATGTACTTGTTATCCTGCTCATGTAATTGTAACTCCTCTGTACGTATTCTCACAAAAAATTAAATTAAATAAAAAATAAAAAAGAAGATATTTTAAATGAAGTTGTATAAGACCTTTTAAATGTTAAAGTGTCATTGTATGTCATTTGTAATTTGTGCCTACAAGAACAAAAATAAGTGATTAATAATTTCATTTCCTCCAGGTGCCTGTGGCTCATGCCTCTAATCCTAGCTACTTAGGAGGCTGAGATCTGTGGATTGCTGTTCAAAGCCAGCCTAGGCAGAAAAGTCCCTAGAGATTTTTTTTTGAGGGGGTCTGATCGTGGGGCCTGAACTCTGGGCCTGGGTGCTGTCCCTCAGCTCTTCAGCTCAAACCTAGCACTCTACCACTTGAGCCACAATGCCACTTCCGGCTTTTTTCTTTTTGCTTATGTGGTGCTGAAAAATTGAACCCAGGGCCTCATGCATGCAAGGCAAGTGCTCTACCACTGTGCCACCTTCCCAGTCCTAGTGATTCTTATCTCCAATTAACCACTAAAAACCTGGAAGTGGGACTGTGGCCCAAAGTGGTAGAGTGCTAGCCTTGAGCAAAAGAGCCTAGGGACAGCGTCCAAACCTTGAGTTTTAGGCCCATGAGTGATGACAAAAAAAAATTCACTTCCTAAGCAATTGTCTAATTTCTTGCTTAAAGTTTCAAAGTTCATGGAGTTCTGAAAAAAATAAAGCATCTCCAAAGTCTTGTATTTTGGGAAGTACATGTTTCCATAAGGGAAGTAATTGTCCTTTCTCTTCATTTTGGATGAAATTTGAAATTATCAGCAGAGAATGGAAAATTACTGAAATTACATATTATTTTTGTTATATAAGGAATCTATATGAAAGACAGAATCCCATAGATCCCATTTCTGTTTTTAAAGAAAATTTCAGGGTAGAATACAAGTTTTAGGTGGGAGTTTGAGGATTTGGTGTGTGTGTGTGTGTGTGTGTGTGTGTGTGTGTGTGTGTGTGTGTGTGTAAACACATGCACGCGCCCTGATTCTGGAGCTTGTCCTTGAGATTTTTTTTTTCTTAAGGGTAGCACTCTACGTCAGCTTCACTTTTGTCAACATGGCTAATTGGATATGAGTCTCATAGACTTTCCTGCCTGGGTTCTCCTGGAACAGAGATCCTTATATTTCAGCATCCTGAGTATAGTATTGCAGCCACAAGTCACTGGCACCAAGTTGAAGATGTTATTTGCTGAGATTAAGCATTGTAAGGAGCAGATTATTTTAGTACTAAGGATGCTTTTGTAAAAATGATGCTCCTTTATGTTTGTTTCGGTGGATAACTCTGGATTTTTTTTAAAGGCAAATTTACTCTATAAATTATTCTAGCCCCATCATCAAACCAGCTTTGTTCTTCAAAAATAATTCACAGTAAATAATGCATACATCTGAAAGTCCCTCTAGGAAGTCAGAATTAATTTAAAACAGAATTTTGATATCTTATTAGGTTCTAAAATATATGTGGAAGTTCTCTCCCTCTTTTATTATATTGTATTTTCTTTTTTAACTTATAAAGTATTTTTGTTGTATTAGGTATTAATTCAGTGCTTGTAATGACTAAAACACTATGCTAAAGCACTAGGGACATTTAAAAAGGTTATTTATTCACTATTTGTTAAATACCTTTGGTGTGTAGAGTTGTGATACATCCTACAATAAATAATTTTTCCATTGCTAAAGGAACTAATAGTGTATTTTATTTCAGAGAAAGAGTATCTACATACACATGATCTCCATAAGTAAAAAGTGTAGAAATTAAATGCCTGAGTGTTTTTATGTTCAGAGCAAGTTAAGATTAGTGTGAATGAGAATGATAGTAAACATGTTTCATAGAATAGACAGCTGAAATGGGCTCTGAAAATCATTCCAATTCAAATTATGTGAGGAGAGATGGAAGGGCAAGACCTAGGGACACTAGATAAAGAACATGTTAAAATGTGAAAAGACATAGTAAGATTAATGTCTGGATGATACATGAATGAATAGACAAATATTTCATTTCCCTGTATCACTGAGGATAGTGAGAGAAGGGGAAAACATGTGGGATGTTGTGACTTGCAGAAAAAAATCTTGATTCAGCAAAGACAACAAGATTATAATAGGAGTAGGTAAACCCACCTGAAGAACCTTGGGCAGATTAGTCTTTTAAAGCTCAATTTCATTATCTATAAAATTGAACCAGCTTCTCAGTCTAGTTGGAAGTGTATCAATTTTATATTGTGTAGGAGTTTACCATTTCTTATGTGTTAAAATGAACTGAGCCTTTTCCATTGTGGGCCTTGTAGGTCTTCTTCAACAATCTATTTGATTTGGAACTAGTAGTTTTGAATATTATTTTGATATATTTAAACTATTATTGAACAATATAAAAAACCTGAGGTTTTTCCTCATAAAGAGTTATTTTTGTTGAATAATTGAGACACATAAGAATCTACTCAAGTCTCAGGGCACCACGAGTGGCTAGTCTGTCTTTTGAGAGGTTTTCTGAATTTTCCTTTTTCCTTTAATTGAATAGTTGAGATTGATTTTGGAGAGAGTATGGAATTAGCCTTTGAAATTTCTACTTGCTCCTGCCTGGTGTTCTACCCACAGTCCCTGTAATGCTATGCTATGGTAATCTTAATTGAAGTTTGTGATTCTCATAGCCACTTACTAAGTATAATAATGTTCCTTTATAATAATGCCTTCTTATAACCTTCCTTAGTTTATTTAGCACATAATTTTTGCTTTTGGTTGGTGGTGGGGCTTGAACTCTGGGCTTGGGTGCTGTCCCTGTGCTCTTCAGCTCAAGGCAAGTGCTCTGCCACTTGAGCCACAGTGCCACTTTTGGTTTTCTATTGGTTTATTGGAGGTAAGAGTATCACAGACTTTCCTGCCTGGGCTGGCTTTGAACTGCAATCCTCAGAGCTCAGTCTTCTGAGTAGCTAGCATTACAGGCATGAGCCATGGATGCCTGGCTTAGCACATAAAATTTTAAATCATCTGTTGCTTATGCACTTATTAAATCCTGGAGCTTGAACTCAGGGCCTGGGTACTGACTTTGAGCCTCTCTGTGCTCATGGTTAGCACTCTACCACTTCAGCCACAGTGCCACTTCCAGCTTTTTCTGCTTATGTGGTACTGAGGAATTGAACCCAGGGCTTCATGCATGCTAGGCAAGCACTCTACCACTAGGCCACATTCCCACCATAAATTTCTATCATTCCTTTTTTACTTCAGGCATTCTGAATTACTTGTACTTTTATAGAAGATATTTTCGTGTTTAGCTCTTTTTTAACTGCTTTTCTTTTTACTTCATTTAGCTTCAACTAGAATGTCACTTTTCAAAAAATTTCTCCTCTTCCTGCTCCTCCTCTTCGTGCTCCTCCTCCTCCTCCTCTTCCTCCTCCTTCTTCTTCTTCTTTTTTTTTTTTTGGCTGACCGTGGGGTTTGAACTCTGGGCCTGGGTGGTTTACCACTTGAGCCACAGTGCCACTTCTGGTTTTCTGGCGTTAAGTGATTAGAGTCTTAAGGACTTTCCTGCCTGGGCTAGTTTTGAATCACAAACCTCAGATCTCAGCCTCCTGAGTAGCTATGATTACAAACAAGCATGAGCCACCAGCACCCAGCTTAGAGTGTCATTTTGTCTTTTAGTAAAGTTTACCTCTCATAACACTGTTGTCTCACATCTGCTTTCAAGTAGTCTACATAGGTAATTGCATCTCAGATTTACTTGTTTGGTTAAAAAAGCTGCTCCTTCTGGGTTGCTAGTTATGATAGTGATATTTGTGTGGTGTTTTGGGACAGAATGCCATCAGAATACTGCTACTGCTGCCAGTTTGGCCATCAGTGGACATGTGGTTTGGGGGAAGCACAATTTCTTTATTTTGCTATACTGTTTCCTATAAGTGCACAGTGGCAGAATTATACAAGACCTAAAATTGTCAGTACTGTTTTCTAGATATCATCTAGCTAGATGATATCTTTTAGGTGTTAATTTCATATTTCATATATTGGTCACATAAAAAAGCTTTTGTCCATATGTTTTAGTAATAACTCTTTTTTGTGCAATCTTAAGTTACATTTAATTTAGTTAAATGATCGTTGCTATTGATTTTTTAGTAAATCTGCAGTTACTGCTTGAAAATTGCTCTTGTTTAACAACAGAAAAGCACAGCATCATTACAAAAGCCAATATTTGGATTTACACAAAGACTGCATGCAGCAGAAGTGGAGCGCCGCTCACTGCAATTAGAGGCTACAGAATTCAAATAAAATGTCAATGAAATGAAAAAGGAGCTTGACAAAGCTCAGGATCTCCAAATGCAATTAAATGAATTCAAGCACTCTGTAAATATTTAAACTTAGAAACCTATGGCCGTGGTGATATCTGTTTTTTAATTTATTATTTGATTTTAAAAATAATTCAAAGTTCTTCACATAGGACGGACTCCTTCCTTCCCAATCCCCACCCCCACTCCAAATTTCTCTTCTGAAATGTTTGCAATTGAGGAGCCAGATGGTTAGGTAGAGGTATTGCTTTTTTGCTTTCCCTATATTGAAAATTTGAGCAATACATTATTTAGTATGAAATCAAGTTTCTTTTCCAAAGATATGTTCAATTTGTCTAACCTTAATGACCAAAACATGTAAATGTTTGAAGCACAATAAAATGCACATTATTTACATATTCTGTTTGAAAATGGGTTAGTACAGCTATGGCTATACCACTTGAGCTCTACTTCTAAGCTGAGCAAGTGGGATACCCCAGTTCAAACCTAGGTATTTGGGGAAAAAATGGAATAAAAGATACAAATATATCTGTTTACAAGACCCTAGAAATAGGGGAATGTTATGAAGTAGAGTAGAGTTTGAGTGCTGAGAGGAGGCTTATAGAGTTAATGATTTGAAAATAGAGTCTAGTTTTAATAGGAGAGTATGAGGTAAAGCAGGTAGTAAGAGGGAGTAAAATGATGACTATATAAGATCTAACAAATGTTGGGAAGGGACACAGCTTGTAGTATGTCTTCTGATCACTTTCATTACACACACGTACACACACCTATATATATATATATATATATATATTATACCTGTTTATATATTTTGTCTTAGAAATGTTATGTTCTTTAGCAATTTTAGTTCTGAAGATTAAATGATGTAGCAATGCAGTTAGCTTACAATTGATTTTTTTCCTTTCTCTTCAAGAAATTGATCACCCATGAGAAGTTTGAAAGTGCATGTGAAGAACTCAATAATGCAGGCACAAGTGCTGTTGAATGAACAGGCACAGCAACTACAGGAGTTGAATTATAGACTTGAGTTGCACTCCAGTGTGGAAGCTGACAAAAACCAATCTCTTGGAGAAGCTGTTAATGTAGGAGAACATTCCTTACATAATGCTTATTTCCTTCCTTTTTGTGAGTCTTATGGGAATTAATGCATATCTCTTGAATAGAGAACAGATCCCAAGGTGAAAATTTTTATTCTATAAGAGTTTCTGAGGATGGAACAAGACTTTATCCTCTATTACAAGTGTACACTACATGTATTAAAAAATGTAAAAGTGGGCTTTGTATGTTGGTTAGAAACAAAGAAATTTTCCAGTAATAACTTACTTAAAAACATAATCCTTTCTTCCAATCTAGTTATTTTCCAAGTTTTATTTTTTGCTCTTTGGACTTTGGAAACCATATATCTTTTGGATTATGGGAGGGTTTGAATCTAGGTTTTTCCAGTTCTCATATAAGTGCATGCTTTAAAATGAGGGAGGCTTGGTTAGGAAGAATTGTTCTCTTTTCCATGTATTTGTCATGGTATTTAGAAGGGAAAAGAGCATACTTATTGTTTAGAGAAGTTCATGAATATAATTATGGCTATAGTACTGTTTTGAAAATATTGGTATAAAGCATAGAATTCTTATTTTTGATTTTAATGCTTAAGGATTTTTAACTAGTGAGGTTATATGCACTGGAATTGAACTAAATCCAAGAAAATAAAAGAAGTATAATACAGCCTCTATAATGCAGCCTTATTTAATATAACTAACCCATTGTTGGTATATAATGATAAAGCAATTATTGTATATTTACTCTAGCGTCTCAATACTAATAATGCTAATAATAAAGTAGCAAAAATTTATTGAGAACCTACTGTTCGCCACATTATGCTAAATATCTCATAAACAATTATCCCATAATCTCCATAAGCCTGTACAGTTTTTAATCACATTTTAGATGAAAAAAGTGAGGTGTGGAGAAGTTACATAACTTGCACAGCCATAAATGATAGATCTAGGAGGTTGGATTTCCTATCTACCTTCCTACCATCACATTACATAAACTGACATGAGTCATGTGCAAGCCACTTCCCCCTTTCTCTGTGTGCATTATCTTATTCCATTCTTAAATTGTCCTGCATGGTAGGTAGTGTCAGTATTGTTATTATTTCCAGTGTGTGTGTGTGTGTGTGTGTGTGTGTGTGTGTGTGTGTGTGTGTGTGTGTGCGTGTGTGTGTTGGTCTTGGGCTTGAACTGTTGGCCTGAGCCACAGCTTTACTTTCAGCTTTTTGGGTAGTTAATTGTAGATAAGAGTCCCAAAGACTTTCCTGCCTGGGCTTGCTTTGAACTGCAAACTTAAGATCTCAGCCTTCTGAATAGCTAGGATTACAGGCAAGAGCTACCAGTGCCTGGCCTCCATGGTTTTTGAGAAAATTAAGAGAATTTGCTCAGCTTGCTTAGGGTCTCCTGGCCCATAATGTTCACAGAATACTATTAACATTTACAGGAAAAATGTAAACATGTATGCATGCAATTAAATTATTTGAAATAGCTGCTTTTAAGTGAAAGTGATTTATGCCAGTAGTTTTAAATTTTAACCTAATATATGTAATTTTCTTACAAAATACATAGTTTTCTAACTTTTTTCTATCACATAATAGTAGATTATGAAGGGACTTGGAAGGTATCTCAGTGGTAGAGTGCTTGCCTTGCATGCATGAGGCCCTGGTTTCGATTCCTCAGCAGGAAGTGGTAGAGTGCTAGTCTTGAGCTGAAGAGCTGAGGGACAGAACCCAGGCCCAGAGTTCAGGCCCCATGACCGGACACCCCCCAAAATAGTAGATTATGAATATTTATGTTTACCAACCTATAGGAGTTTATGTTTATCTTTCTTTTTCTTTACATTTATAAATATATATATAAATATTCAGTTTGGAAAAATAAAAAATAAAATAATCTCGTTATATTACCAGATATGTATACTGTTAAAATGATGTATATTATTCTAGATTTTGTATTTTCAGAGAGAAAGCAAAAGAGGAAATGAATCTGATCAATGTGCAATATATACATTTGTGAAATACCACAGTGAGACTTCTTTTCTACAAATAATGTGCATGAATAAAAAAATTAATGATCAAATTTCACCTCCCAAGCTGGAATATAACCCAATATATATTAATGAAAACATAATGATATTGTTATATATTTTGTTATTTTAGAATGCCAAGAATATATTTCTATGTGAATTAATGTTATCTTTAAAATGTATAATTAAGTTTTTTAATGTACATAATATTCTCCCTTTTTCTTTTAATTGATAAAAGTTCTATACATTTATGGGGTACAGCATAATATTTTGATATATGTATATATGTGGAAATATTAAGTCAGGCTAACTGATATCTCTATCACGTCATGTACTTACCATTGCTTTGTGCCAACAATATCTATATATAATCTTTTAGCACTTTAGAAATATACAGTACAATTACCACAATTTATTTCTACTGGCTAAACACAACATTTTTCCCGTCCCCTCAGAATCTGAAAAGCTCTAAAATATACATTAATTTATGACTCAAATTTATATCATAGATATAGATCAATTTCAGATTTCTTCCCTTATTTGCTCTTAGCTTAAGATGCACACTTCTATAGTAGAACTTTGTACAGCTATGATTAGTTTGTCATGATCAACTCTTTGATGAAGAATTATTAGATTAAAAGCCCCAAACAGTTTAAAATTTATATCTTAATTGTTTACAATAAGCTTCTAATCAATTAGATTATCTCCTTAAAGGGGTGTATAAAATTGCATTTTTACTTTACCTGTTATTTTAATTTTTTTGCCACTTTATTTTACATACCTTTGTTACTTGAGTTTGTATTGTTATTAGTCTAGTTGAAATAAACATTCTTTTTTAAAAAAGTTATTAAGTGGTTGTACAAAGGGAAGTTGAATATTCATAGAAGTATATTGGTCATTAAACAACATTTTAATGCTTGATGCCTTGTTAAATATAATACAATTAACTATGGTTTGAAAAAGTACCTGTTGTATTGGTATCTTTTTTTCTAGAACAGTTTGTAGTTTATGTTTACATATTGTATCTTCCAGGAGATAAAGAGCTGTTTATATGAACATTTCTTTAAATTGCTAGAAGTTTTAATATTGTTGTCAGTAGTGGAGAACTTTTTAATTACTTTCTCTTAATTAGAACTGGCAGGTAGTAAGTGAAAATGCTCTCTGGTGGGACACAGCATGGTTCAATGGAAAAAGCACTGGTCTTGGAACAGTATTCTGACTCAAATCCCAGCTCTGTCACTTGAGCTAATTACTTAACCTTTCTGAGCCTTAGTCTTTTCTTCTGCAAAAACAGAGATAATGATATTTAAATTATAGGATTTTTAGGAAATTGAATTAAGATAGTATTTGAAAAATAGTTGTATGCTTGATATTCTTTTGTGATTTTGTCAAGATTTAAATATTTAAAAATATTTTTCACTTTTTAAAAACCTGCTCTGCATATAACTTTCGTTAGAAATACAGCATATTGTTTCTTCTTTATAATGTGAAATGAGATCAAGAATATAAGACATGGAATATGTATATATATATATATATATATATATATATGAGAAAAGAAATTACCTATTAGTTATTATAAGAAAACCATTAACATGTTTTGGATTTTACTTTCAGACATTTTAAAAAAATGTTACAGTTTTTGTACAGCAGACTGAACTAGATGTTCAGAATGGCCTGCTTTAGAAGATGTCTAGATTTCATAAGACATTTCCTGTGGTAACAGTAATGTATTTACAAGTAAATTATTCAAATACAAAAATATAAGTAACAATACCTATAAACTAGTGTGTAGAAATCAAACTTAGCACCCTAAATAGGACTACAGGCAAATGCCAATATTAGTTTTGGAGGTGGAAGACAAAACTTTGGGCTCCACTAATAGATAGGAACTTGAGCATAGAATTTTCCACTAAAGAATTGCCTAATAATGTGAAAGAGATAATCACAAGGCAATAATGTCCACTTGTTCTAAAAAGTAGCTAATTCACAATTTTCTTTATATCATAGCTTGCATAGTTTTGTTCCTTCAGGTATCCCCACAGAGTAAAATCAACCAAGTAACTGATATATACGAAGGTAGATATATTAATCTCACATAGAGTCACATTACTAAACTCTATTGTCATTCTTGATAGAATTTTCTGTACAGACAACAATTTTTGATCTATAGTTACAATTTGGGTTTTCTTTTCCAAACCTTATACATTTAATTCATTTCCCCTGCCTTATTGCACTATAATACAGTGTGGTGCAGAAATAGAAAGTTTAGGTATTATCTTATTCTCAGTCCCTCAAACTTGTGCACACACAAGCAAAACCACATACCCACACAACCCATCCAGCAATCGGTTCCCACGAAGGGGCAAGAGGATGCACTTACCTTGAACTTGGTCCTCTTGGATGGCATTGGCACATGGGTCTACTAAAGGCCCAGAATAGCAAGATGATAGACCATGGGGTGAAGAACAGGCCACTGAGCATGATCTCCCTGTGAAAGGTGAAGAACTGGATGGGGAGAGTTGCAGCATCCTCAACTCTGGGTTCATAATTCCAGTATACATGCCACAGTTGAAAATGGTGGTAGACACACTACAATCTTCATCGTGCCATATCTTGTGACCTCCAAAGCCCTCCTTTAGTCTAATGTGGCACCTTATCCATGCACTTCTGTGTATACATGCCTACATCAGTTCACCCAAAATTTGGTTCCCTTGGGGTGGTAGGAAGGGCAAATATTACTTTGAAATAGTGGTATCATGAATGACACCAGCCTCTGGGCCCAGAGACCAGAAAGACAGAGTTCCTGGAGGTGAATGAAGGAGGCCCTCAGGCATGAGCTCACTGTAGCAGGTAAAGGACTCGTTAGGGAGAGTGTAGCATACCCAGCTCCAGGCCAATAATCCTGGCCTACACAGGCATTACCCAAGTATGGATGTGGGGTAGTCTCCAAGCCCTGACCTTCCTTCTCCTGTTCCAATATAACCTATAACCAGGCCTATCTGGCACCACAAACTTAACCTTCCTGTGAACATGTGCACACACAGGCACAGCCAGGCTATTTGGAACCACACACGTGCCTTCATGGGAATTTGTGTATGTACAACTCTTGCCTTGCAAGTCAGTTCCTACAGGTCAGGCAGGAGGGGAACAGCTTCCCTTGAATTGGTGGCATCTGTGAATGGTACCTGCACCAGACCATCACAGATCACAAAGGTGGAAGTTTTGCAAGATGAAGAAAAACAGGATACCAGGCATGACCTCACTGTGGAAGGTGAAGCACTGCATGAGGCAGGCAATACTATCCTCAGCTCAGGGCCCATAATCCCAGTATACAGGCCACAGTTGGGAAAGGCGGTGAATATACTCCAAGCTCCAACATGCCATCTCTTGCGCCCTCTAGAGCCTACCTCTAGTCCAACTGGTACCACATAGGTGCAATCATGTATACACATGCCAGCAACACCACACCCATGAATGAGTTCCCACAGGATGGCTGAAGGGGGGGCAATCTTTACCTGAAAATGGGTGTATCTCAGATGACACCAGCCCCTGGGATGACACAAGTCATGAATGAAGAGTTCCTTTAAGAGAAGAAGAACATGTCCTGGACATGAAGTAATTGTACCAGGTGAAGGACAAGTTCAGAAAGTGGCAACATGCCCAGCTCCTAGGCACATAACCCCAGGTTCACAGGCATTAGAGAGGTATAGACACAAGGCAGTCTCCATGCCCTGGTATTCCTTGTCCTGGCCCAATATGCCCACAATCAGGCCTATCCAGCATCATATATGGGACCTCCTGTGAAAGTGTGTACTGGCACATGGGCCTACCAGAAAGACAGTAGTCCACAAGGTGAAGAACAGGTCACCTGGTATGACCTCCCTTTAGCAGAAGCACCACTATTTAGAAAGGGCAGCAACATCCCAATTTCCAGGCCTATAACCTGGGCTCCACAGGGCTGTGAAGGGATGTTTTACAGTCTCCAACCCTAGCCTTTCTTCTCTTGGGTCCAATAAAACACATGATCAATCTAATTTAGAAGCACATAAGTGTTTTCATGGGAACATGTGTATACACATGCACAATACCTGACCCACAATTCAGTTTCCACAGGGCAATGGAGGGAGGGGAACCACTTATCTTGAAGTGGAAGCTTCCCAGGGCTATACTGGTATTAGCTAGCTAAGCTGTGGCCTCCCTTCTTCTGGGTTCAATATAGTACATGACCAGACCACTCTGACACCATATTTGTACCCTCCTGTGAGTGTGTGGACACACATGCACAAATCATCTCACAACTGGGTTCCCACAGTTCCAACAGGGAGTGGAGCCACTTACTAAGAAACAAGGACATAGGCAGATGTACCTGCACCTGGGCTAACTTGGACCAGGAAGCAAGAGGTCGCAAAGTGAAGAAAAGCAGGCTACCTTGTGTGACCTCCCTGCAACAGG
This sequence comes from Dipodomys spectabilis, assembly GCF_019054845.1. Taxonomy (NCBI): domain Eukaryota; kingdom Metazoa; phylum Chordata; class Mammalia; order Rodentia; family Heteromyidae; genus Dipodomys; species Dipodomys spectabilis. Next base: position 8,713,416 of record NW_024870905.1, read on the forward strand.
TTAAGCACTGGTTAGAGACCGCAGCCATGTGCTGAGCTCCAGCCCCTTAACCCCAAGCAACACAGGCCATATGCTGCAAGGGAGACATGAAAGACCTACTCCCTAAGCCTTCCTTCTCTTGGGCCAGCATCAGCACTTGTGTAGGAAAATCTGGCCACAGGTTCATGTGTTCCTCAAAGTTGTGGACACACATACAGTCACCACAAAGGAGGAGTGGTTCTACTTGCCCGGAAACTAGGGCATCTGGAATAGCATTGTCACCTGGACCTACAGGTTAGTTCATGAGGCAAAGAAGAAGGCACAGGGCATATTCTCCCTATAGCAGGAGGAGTACTGGTTGGGAGGGTGGCAGAATCCCCACTTCCAATCCCACACCCTGGGCTATACAGGGCACAGCTAAATATTGACACAAGGCAGCCCCTGTGTCAAGGAAGCCACAAGCCTTCCTTCTATTGGGTCCTAAAATATTATACAAAACCAGTCCAATCTGACACCATGTACATACTGTGAACGAATGTACACACATACACAACCCTTCACCAGTGATTCGGTTTCCACAGAGTGGCAGAAGAGGTCTAACTTATCATGAAATGGCGGGGAGGGGGTGGCATGTGGGATGGCACCTGCTGTGGCCTGACACAGACCAGGAATTCAGAGTTCCTTAAGATTAGCAAGAAGCCCTCAGGCATGAACTCCCTATAGCAGGTGAAGCACTAGTTAGGGAAGGTGGTGGCAGCATCTCTTGCTCCAAACCAATAATCCCGGGATACACAGGCATTAGCTGGGCAGATATGTGGGCTGACCGAGGCACCATGTGTGTACATTACTTTGAGTGTCTGCAAAACCTCTCACACGATTCTTTTTTCAAAGGGGATGGGTGGGAGTCAACTTACCTCAAATTACAGATATCCGGGATGGCACCTGCCACTGGACCCACAACACCACGAAGAGGTTATAGAGCTGAAGTTGAAGCAGCCCTTCGTTATTATTGCCTTGTTAAGAGATGAAACACTGGTTGAGGAGAGTGGCAGCATCTGAAGTCCAGGCCCATAACCCCGGGCTACACAAGTCATAGCCTGGGAAGCATGAAAAACCATCCCTAGCCTTCCTTCTTTGCTCACAAAAGCACATGAAGAGGCAAACCTGACCACACGCAATGTATGCCGCACACTAATGTTACATACAACCGCACTGCAATCAGTCCCCACAATGTGAGGAACAGGTCACTTGATACTTGGGCATCTGGGATGTACTAGAACCTGTGTCTATAGGATGGAACCAGCAAAACAATAGTCTGCAAAGTGAAGAACTGGACACCTGGCATGACCACCCATTTAGCAGGAGAGGCACTGGTTGGGGAAGGCAGCAGCACTCCAAGCCCACAACCCCGAACTACATAGGCCATAGCTGGGACAGTCTCGAAGCTCTGGCCTTCCTTCTAGTGGGTCCAATATAGCACATAGCCAGGCTAATCAGCTACCACTTATGTGCATTATGTGATAACCTGTACATATGCATGCATACAACCACTCACCAATGATTTGGTTTCCTCAGGGTTAAGGCAGAAGGACACCCACTTACCTCAAAATGAGGGCATCTGTGCATGGTACCCACAGTTGGGCCCACCCAGACCAGGAAGATGGATGACTGTGAGGTGAGGAAATACAGGCCACCATGCAGGACCTCCCTCTAGCAGGTGAAACACTAGATGTGAATGGCAGCAGCATCCTCAGCAAGCCCACAATCCCAGGCTACACAGACCATACCTTGGGAGGCATGAAAGACTCCATCCTGAGGCTTCATTCCCTTGGGCCCTCAATAGCACAAGAAGAGGCAAATTCAGCCATACATAGGTGCCTTCCTCAACCTTGTATTTGCACACACACAATGCCACATCTGTGATTGATTCCCATGAATGGTTAAAAAGGCCCATTTACCTGGAATCTTGGGCATTTGGGATGGCAGTGTCACCCTGGCCCAACATGGAGAGACCAAACAAAGGTAATTCACAAGGTGAAGAATAGGCCACCAGGCACCTCTCTCTAACAGAAGAAGCATTGGTTGGGGGAGGGCAGAAGCATCCCCAGTTCCAGGCCCATAACCCCAAGCTCCATAGGTTATAGCTGGGAGAAAAGATGAGCAGGGAGAGGAGGCAGACTCCAAGAACAGGCCCGCCTTCTCTTAGCTCTTCTATAGTGCACCTCCAGCCCAATATGGCATCATGTATGTGCATTCGCATGAACGTGTAAACACAAATTCACACAACTCCTTGCCCATCATCCATTTCTAAGGAGGGGTAACATGGCCCATTATCTCAAAACAAGGGCATCTGGGATGGCACTGACACCTGAGAAGATGTGGACCAAGAAGATGGAATTCTACCAGCTGAAGATGACGAGGCCCTCAGACAAGTTCTCCTTATTTCAGTTGGTTGGGGAAGGTGGCTGCATCTAAACTGCCAGCCCCCAAACCCTAAGCTCCACAGGTCATAGCCCAGAGAAAAGGTGGGGCAGACTCCATCCTTGGCCTTCCTTCTCTTGTGTCCACTAAAGCACATCAGCGCAGTGGGATAGGTTGTGGGGCCTGGCAGAGGATGTGGGGGCCCGGACAGAGGGGCTAGGCCCACGTAACTCAAAACAGGGCTGATCTGTGATGGCTGTCATGGGAGTCAGTGGAGAAAATGGAAAAGACAGAAATGAAAGTATGGGACTCACTTACCTCAAATTGGTGTTATCTCGGTTTAGATTCCACATCTGGGCCCACACTGAGCAGGAAGATGAAGGACTACATGATGAACCAGAAGATCACTTGGGCTCCATGTAGCTTTGGCACATACAGCACCAAATGAGGAGGCAAAGCCCACAGCTCTAATCCTACAACCACCAGAAGATAACTGGGAAACCAAGGGACCCCCAGCTCCAGTGACTGTGATCCATGGATCCAGGCCTATTTCATCAGAAATGTGGGTTCATGCCCATGCAACTCCCCTCACCAATACATGCTGGGATGGCCTGAGGTGGGGGGACAGGGTCAGTGTAGGTAGCAGGGGAGGCATGTGGTTGAGGTGGGGGAATCACTGGAGTGGGGAAACATGAGGAGGAGGAGGGGAGGGGAAGCACAGAATGGGGGATGGGAAGACAGGGTGAGGGTGGGACAGCATGGGGTGGGGTGGGGAAACTGCAGGATAGGGTAGGGATGGGCAGGGTGGTAGTTGGGGGAGGGGGCTGAGGTAGGGGCTAGTGGGGTTCCTGTGGGGCTTAGTGTGTTGGGGTTAGGGGGCCATAAAATAAGGTTGGGCCCACTGAACTTGAAAGAGGATTGTCTAGAGATGGCTCCCACACAGTGGCAGAGGAGAGAATGGAGAAAAGGGAAATGAAGGGAGGTAAGGAAGAGTCCTCCCTTATATTGAATCTGGGTTGTCCAAGGATGGCTACTGCAGCTGGACCCACAAATGATACCTGCCTGTGGTGAAGCTGAAGAGGCCCTCAGGAACCAACACCATGCAACATGTGCTGCAGCTGTTGGGGGAGGCGGCTATATACATAGCTCCACCAGTGGATAAGGGAAATGGAGAACCTCGGATCACAGAGACCATAGCCAGGAGGGAGGCGGGTGGACCATGAGCCCTTACCTTCCTTCTCTGCTAACCGCTACAACTAATATGTCCCCCTGCACACACATATATCCCCTCACCCATATATCTTCCCACAATAGAATGGGTGGGGTCAGGTTGAGGTTGAGGGTCAGGCTGGGAAGGGGTATGGGAAGTGTGGCCCACTTATCTTGGAACCTGGTAATCTAGAGTTGACTCCCACAGGTGGGTCCACACATCCTTAAACCAACACATGGGGAGGGGCACAGGGAATGCTATGGCCATGGGACAGAGGTGGCTCCTGCAGAGAGACAGAGAATAAGATGAAGAGAGAAAAGAAGGGGAGTATGAGTATGGGTGTCTCACTTACCATGGATAGGGGTCATCCAGAGAGATGGCTCTGCTAGTAGGGTTCACACTGCCCACTGACCTGGAAGCAGCTGCAGCCCAAGAGTGTATCACACCCATGCACAGTCACATGCCCACATGGATTATGAGGATGGAGATCCACACATCCAAGGCAAAGAGATTCCTAGGTTTCTTGTAGCAGTGGCAGGTGCAGCACCAGTTGGAGGAGGATGGCAGTGAACACGGCCTGGGTCCTGAGACTCTCGGTGGAGGCAGTGGAACCAAGTAGCCTCAGGCAGGAGCCAGGACAGGATGCCAGGCAGACTCGGAGCCTCCTGCTTCCTTCTTGGGTGGCCACTATGGTCGTGTACATCCAGGCTCATCCAGGTCTGCGTGCTTGTGCGTACGCAGTGTGTGTGCTTATGCGCATTGCAGGTGCCTACTCTCTGTGAGTGTGTGAGGCACACCACTCCTTCACACTGCCCAGCTGGGCTTCTTAATCTCAATCTCTGGAGAGGCTGGAGGACCCACGATCACTGGAACCCAGACCTGAGGTGAGACTTTACAGTTTCTACTGGAAAGCATCCAATGGAGGGTCTGGCATGGCACCCTGCTGGGTTGGAGACTATAAAATAGTTTTATACCCCATTTTCCAGTGAGCTTTATTCTCTTTTTTGCCAGTCCTGGAGCTTGAACCCATGGACTTGGCACTGTCCCTGAGCCTCTCTGTGCTCAGAGTCAGCACTCTACCACCTGAGCCATAGTGCCACTTCCAGCTTTTTGCTGTTTATGTGGTACTGAGGAATTGAACCCAGGTTTTCATGCATGTGTTAGGCAAGCACCGTACCACTAACCCACATTTGCAGCCTTTTACTTAACCTGCAGCCTCTCAGGAGATTAAGAAGCCCAGCCCAGAAGTGTGAGGGAGGCGAGTGCCGCATGCACATAAAGGTGAGAGGTAGGCATGTGCGATGCGCATGCGCATACACGCTGATGAGGTGCACGCATGCAGGTGCGCGCGCACATAAACTCACGCAGACCCAGATGAGCCTGGACTCCCGCGACCACAAGGCCACCCAAGAAGGAAGCAGGATGCTCGGAGTCTGCCCTGCATCTTCTCTCAGCTCAGGCCTGAGGCTGCTGGGTTCCAATGCTTCCCTCGACAGTCTCAGGCCCCAGGCCGCGTTTGCTGCCATCCTCCCCCAACTGGCGCTGCACCTGCCTCTGGGATGGAAACCCATGGGTGTCTCCGGCCTGGCTGCGCGGATCTCCATCCTCCTAGTCCGTGTGGACATGTAACCACACATGGTGTGATGCCCTCCCTAGCTCGGGATGGTTCGAGGTAAGTGGGCCACTTCACCCCCCACCCCAGCCGCTGACAGGGGAGGATGTTGTTTGTAGGCCTGGCTAAGAGAACAATGGGGCTGCAAGCAAGGAGGTGTAATGACCTGTGAGCGAGAAAATCCACATAAGCACAGGTGCATGCATGTGTGTGAAGTGGCCCACTTACATTGAATTAGACCGAGCCGGGAGGGCATCACACACATGCAGCAGTCACACACCCACACAGACTACCAGAATGGAGATGCATGCAGTCAGGCTGAAGACACCCTAGGTTTCCCATTACAGCAACAGGTTCAGCACCAGTTGGGAGAGGACAGCAAAGAACACGGCCTGGGTCCTGAGACTGCTGGTGGATGCAATGGATTCAAGCAGCCTCGGGCTGGACCCTGGGAGACAATGCAGGACAGATTCCCGAATTCCCGCTTCTTTTTTGGGTGGCCACTGTGGTCATACCCATGCAGGCTCATCCAGGTGGACGTGCATGTGTGCGCGTCAGTGCATGCATGTCCCTCACCAGCGTGCATGATTATATGCATTGCATGTGCACATTCTTACCCTGTGCACATGCACACACACCCTTCCCTCACACTTCCAGGCTGGGCTTCTAAATCTCCTGAGAAGCTGGAGGATTAACAAAAGGGATGTGAATGTCCCTTAGTGGTACAGTGCTTGTCTAGTATATGCATGAAACCCTGGGTCTGATTCCTCAGTACCAGATAAACAGCAAAAAGCTGGAAGTGGCTCAAATGGTAGAGCACTGGCCTTGAGCACAGCAAGGCTCAATGACAGTGCCCAGACCCTCAGTTCAACTGCAGGACTGGCAAAATAAAGAACAAAGCTCACTAAAAACCGGAGTCCAAAATCTATTTTATAGATAGTGCTCCAACCATGCAGGGTGCCATGCTACATCCTCCACTGGATGTTTTCCAGTACAAACTGGGAAAGTCTCACCTCAGGTCTGGCCTCCAGCCTCTCAGGAGATTAAGAAGCCCAGCCTGGAAGTGTGAAGGAGGGCATGCACACAAGGTGAGAGTAGGCGCATGCAATGCACATGAGCATGCATGCTGGTGTGGGACACTCATGCACGCAGGCACATGCATGCAGACCCGGATGAGCCTGGACCCACAACCACAGAGCCCACCTAAGAAGGAAGCCGGAAGCTCAGAGTCTGCCCTGCATCCTCTCCCGGGCTCCGCCTGAGGTTGCTTGGTTCCACTGCATCCACCGACAGTTTCAGGACCCAGGCTTTTCGCTGCCTTCCTCCCCCAACTGGTGCTGAGCCTGCCGCTGCTCCAGGAAACCCAGGGATCTCTTTGCCTTGGCTGCATAGATCTCCTTCGTCATAGTCATGTGGATGTGTGGCCGCGCATGCCTTTGATGCCCTCCTGGACTAGGGCTGGTTCAAGGTAAGTGGGCCACTTCACCACACCCCCAACCCCACCACGGTGGAACTGACCACCTTGGGGCCATACCAGGGAGGGAAGGCAGCCAGGCCTTTGAGACCCTCACCTTCATTCTCTGTGGGTATCTAGGCCACCATGCATCCAGGTCTGTAAGTGCGCGTGCGTGACCCCTCACCCAGCTTCCGGTCATTTCCCGCGGGGAATGCAATGCAAACTCCTTCCTGGAGAACTCGGGAGGGGTTCACTGGAAACCTCATACCACCTCATCCACAAAGTTACCTAGTAACTGTTTTATTCCAAATGTGATTTAAAATTGGTATACAATTCATACTACTCAACAGGATAAAACAGTTTTACAAAAAGGAAATATCCAAGTGTGATATCTATTAGATGCCTTAGTCTAGTTTGGGGTTATGGTACCAAACAGATACATATTGTGTGAAGGTGTTATCTTATATTGTAAAGCATTCTTTGCAAGTATCAGTAATGTTTCATAAGCGATCATTTTATTTCTAGAAAATTTATGCACATGTGTGACCATTAACTTTAAGAATATTAGTTATTTTGGTTGACGAAAGAATATTAGTGTGCAAAAGTCTGACTTTCAACTCATCTGTCTAATGAATAATTTCAGAGTTCCTTTCCATACTAATGTACTAGATTTTTAATAACAGAAGTTCTCTAAGTACCAGAATGAACTTTCCATTTCCTCCTTCCAATAAGGTGCCCTTTGGAAAAAAAATGAATTGAGATTATACAGGTAAAATGTTAGAAATAAAAAGATAATTATAGAATTACATAGTTATATAATTATAACAGGTGGAGAACCCACCCAATGTGCTTCTCACTAACAAAAGGAACTTAAGAATATTTAACTGCAGACTTTCTGAAGGCTAGAAGACAAAAATATAAGAAATTCCCTGTGTATTTCTGAAAACAAAACAAAAACAAGGAAAGACAATAATGAAACAGAAGGGAATCAGGAACTTGTATGTGTGATATATAACTGGAGACTGTAAGAAATATGATGAATCAGGTAAAAATATCTTTGGTCAAAATGTCTGTTTCATTGTAAATATTACTTTTGTTAACCTCTGACTGAATGTTTGTTTCAGCAGTGATATGACTAGGGAACTGTGTGGTTAGGCAATTTCATCATTGCAAGATCATCAGGGTGATAGACTCCCACACACTTTACCATACCTGTAATAACACTAGATATGCAATCCTGTTGGTCCAACACTGTAAGCCAGACTTGTGTTTTACCAAAGCTCTGTATATGTATACTATTGTTGTATTTAAATTTTATTTTTGTTTATTTAGATGTCTTCTGGTCTAGGAGGAGGCAGCAGTACCAGTTCATGGGTGGTGAACACATGTATGTATCCTTGGCTGAAATCTGCTCTTGTTTTTAGCTAGGCTGCCACTAGAAATAAATGATGACAATTATATCTAACATGGTATAGTGTCACTATTAACATCTAACACATGCTGACTATATGTTTTTTATATTTCTTTTTACCACTCTATCTTTCTCCCTCCTTCCCTCCTTCCTTCTGTCCTTCTTTCTTTTCTTCCTATCCTCCCTCCCTCCCTCCTTCCTTCCTTCCTTGATTCCTTCCTTCCTTTCTTCCTTCCTTTCTTTCTTTGTTTCTTTGTTTCTTTCGTTCTTTCATTCTTTCTTATTTTCTTTCTCTCTCTCTTTCTTTCTTTCTTTCTTCCTTTCTCTTTTAATTTTAATTTAATCTTAATTTAGATATTTTGTTTGATAAACAGGTAGTCTACAAATAATGACACATCAACAATCTTTTTTTATTTATGACTTTAACCATATGTTATCAGTTTTGTTGATGGCCAAACAGAGACTAGGCTAAGTTCATTCTTACCTAGGTCTGCCAAGTTGCTGGAATCACGAATGCATTCCAACCTGCCTGGCTTTAGGGAAATATGGAAATCGTATTACCTCCCTTCCCAGACTGATTCTGAACTACGATCCTCTCAAATTCTACCTCTTCAGTTAATGATGTGAACTTCAATAGCCTGCCCTCAGTATAGATGATCCAAATAAATGATTAAAGGCAATAATATTCTCTTTTTTGCCAGTCTTGGGTCTTGAACTCTGGTTCTATTTAGTGTCCCTAGGCTGCTTTGGCTTGACACTTGATCCACAGTGACCCTTCAGGTTTATTCTGTGATTAATTTTGGAGATAAGAGTCACACAGACTTTCCTGTCCAGGCTGTCTTTGAACCATGATTCTGGGGTCACTGCCCCCCAAGTAACTAGGATTACAGGTGTAAACCACAATTGCATGCCTGCAATTTGAGTTTAATCACTGGCATAAATATTAAAATAGGTTTTTTATATTAAAATATAGGGTAAGATTGAAAGTATAATTACACTAGTCAGATATTTTAGAAAGTAATTTTGTTTCACATTAGAAACTCATCTTTACCAGAATTAAGGGATTGTTTTTCTGTTTGTTATCTTGTACGTCATTTGGGAAATTAAACTTCATGTCTTCCAAGTGGGACAAAGGACTTTGAATGGCCTTATGTGTCAGCTCATATCTATGATCACTGTCAGAAATCAGAGATCAAGAATATCACTCTTTGAACATAATCTGGAGAAAACTTTACAAGTCCCAATCTGCACAAATAAGTGAAGCATGGTGACTCATGCCATTAATCTCAGCACAAGAGGCATAGGTGGGAGTAACATGGTCCATGCATTGTCCACACAACAAAGAGATTGAAAGATAACCTAAAAGCAGAAAAGGCAAGAGGTACAAAAAGACTAGAGTTATAAACAATAAATACATGTAAAATTAAATTCATATTTAAAACCATTAATTTTCATTGCAAATTTGATTTTATAGCTATTTCTTCACATTTTTTGTCAGTTGTGGGCCTGAACTCTGGGCCTCGGTGCTGTCCCTCAGCTCTTTAGCTCAAGGCACGTGCTCTACCACTTGAGCCACAGAGCCACTTTCTCTTTTTTCTGCTTATGTGGTCTGAGGAATCGAACCCAGGGCCTCATGCATGCAAGGCAAGCAGTCTACCACTGAGCCACCTTCCCAGCCCCTATTTCTTCACCCTTTATGTCTTCATTAGTTTGCCTTTCTGCTCTTGAGCTCACTTCCAACCATGATTACTCAATTCCTGGTGTTTATTTTATTGGACTATGTTAGTTTTTCTAATAAATTATTTAATTTCTACTATGAATCTATCATATTTCAGTCTTTACAATTATGTACACCAAGTGTACCCAATTGTCTATTGTATATTTATAGATTAAATCAGGTGAGAGAAAACAAACATTCTTAGTTTCTCTTGGCTTAACTTAATCTAGTTTTTACCAGGTCCTACCATTTCCTTAAAATGATGTAGTATCATCCTTTCTAATGGATGAGTAAAATTCCATTGTGTATATATACCACCTTATCCTGGTTTATTTTTCAACTGAGTGAAAATGTCTAAATGTCATTTCTTGTATTTGGTGTGATCCATCTCTCAATGTCGCATTTAAATTTGCATAACTTTTGTCTTTTGGTGTTTCCATGTGTTTTATATTTTGCTTTTGATTTGTATTCTTTATGCCATTGCTGGCATTTGCATTAAGGGACTTGCACTCTCCTTTGTCATTTTGCACTCAAAGCTGGCATTCTACTACTTTGAGCCATAATTCCATTTCTGGATTATTTCTGGTTATTGGAGATGAGAGTCTTACGAGCTTTCTGCCAGCCTCGCTTCACACATCAATTCTCAGATATCCACATTCAAAATATCTAGGACTATACACAAGTGTCAGCCTCACCAGGGAGATTCTCTGTGTTTTATGTTATTCCTGTCAGTATGACAACAACTTGTTATCTTACTGATACTAGGTAAATGATAGCAACCTGTTATCATTTACCTAGTATGTACCTAGTATTATATGCAATCTATTCTGTAACAAAAAGTGCCTTTATTCACTCCTTGGCCTGATGGCTTACATTTTTATATATGTCAATATATAAATCATTAGTTCAATATGATACACAAATCTGCTTTAGAGGGCAGGAATGAACATTTGCTTGTATTTAGATGACAGTTTCTAATATATACATATATATTGTTTTACCATATATATTTCAAATATATGTAATTAAATATTTGGTATAACATTACTTATATACTTGTGTATATTATATGATTAGTATATGTAATATATATAATGTATTTATAATATAAATTTATACTATACTATATAATATATAAATACATATTATAATAAAATATAAATATAATATAACCTAATGGAATATATAATGAAAATAAATGATTATCAATTGAATGGAAAAATTAATAATAAATATGCTTATAGAAATGTCATATTTACATACTTATATATACAGTGCTATTTAGATGACAGTTCATAATATTTTATTTCTCTATAAATTTAATTAATTAATTTTTGCTAGCTTTGGGGTTTGAACCTGGGGTACAGCTGCTTTCCTCAACTTATTTTCTGAAATCAGGCACTCTATAAATTGATCCATAGCTCTACTTTTAGCTTTTTGGTAAAGAGTCTCACAGAATTCCCTGTCAGCTCTAGCTTTCAACTGTAATGTTCAGATCTCAATCTCCTGAGCAGCTGGAATTAAAGGGTTGAGACACTATTTGCCCCCCCTCTTTTATAGTTGAATAGATGAATGAATTGAGAGTTGTAATTTTATCAAACTTGTATATTTTCAGTAGCACTAAATCACACTGCTTTGTTTTGTTTTTGTCAGTTGTGGGGCTTGAACTCTGTGCCTGGGTGCTGTCTTTGAGCTCTTCAGCTTATGGCAAGCACTCCACCACTTGAGCCACAGCACCACTTCCAATGTTCTGTGGTTTATTGGAGATAAGAGTCTCACAGATTTTCCTGCCCAGGCTGGCTTTGAACCACAATCCTCAGAACTCAGCCTCCTGAGTAGCTAGGATTACAGGCATGAACCTTAAATCACATTGTTTTTGTTCTTTTTTATTTTTTTATTTTTTGGGGTCTGATCATGAGGCCTGAACTCTGGGCCTGGGTGCTGTCCCTCTGCTCTTCAGTCCAAGGATAGCACTCTACCTCTTGAGCCACAGCGCCACTTCTGGGGTTTTTTTCTACTTTTGTGGTGCTGAGGAATCGAACTCAGGGCCTCATGCATGATAGGCAAGTGCTCTACCACTGAGCCACCTTCCCAGCCCTTTCTTTAAATCATATTTTTGGCATTTTAATTCACATACAAAGAAGAGAATATACCAATGCTTACGCATGCTAGTTATAATTACTTTTCTGGGAAATAGAACGAAACAATCTAGTTATAACAGTTATGTGGGAAAGAAGAGCAGGAAGGAGAATTTTGTCATTTAAAGTATAACTTCCCAGCTTTATGGAAATATATGAACATTTTCTGTTTAAATCCATATGTAAGAATTCATAAAATTTCAGGGAGACTTTTTATTTTTTTGGTCCTGGAGCTTGAACTCTGGGCTTGGACGCTATCCCTGTGCTCTTCAGCTCAAGGTGAGCACTCTACCACTTGAGGCACAGCACCACTTCTGGTTTTCTAATGGTTAATTGGAGATAAGAGTCTCACAGACTTTTCTGCCAGGGCTGGCTCTGAACTGTGATCCTCAGATCTCAGCCTCCTCAGTAGCTAGGATTACAGGCATGAGCCTCCAGCACCAAGCACAAGGAGACTTTTTTTTTTTATCATTTTGGAATTTCCTCTGAGTTTCTTCAGGGTTTGCTTGGTTTTGCTTGACATTCTTGCAAAAGTTGTTTATCAACAATACATCCAATTGGAAATGCATATTTCTTAAATCACAGTTTTGATGTCTGAATAGATCATCCTAAATATCTCCATAGAAAAGTTTCCTGGTTTAATTTTTAAAAATTAAAACCTGATGCTGCAAGCATGAACACTCTGTATGTAAATAATTTTTTTTTGTCGGTCATGGGGCTTGAACTCTGGGCCTGGGCACTGTCCCTCAACTCTTCAGCTCAAGGCAAGCACTCTACCACTTGAGCCATAGTACCACTTTGGGCTTTTTCTGCTTATGTGGTGCTGAGGAATTGAACTCAGGGCCTCATGCATGCAAGGCAAGCACTCTACCACTGAGCCACCTTCCCAGACCAAAAATTGTTTATTTTATTTTATTTTTTGTCAGTCATGGGATTTGAACACTGGGCCTTGGCACTGTCCCTCAGCTCTTCAGCTCAAGGCTAGTGCTCTATCACTTGAGCCACAGTGCCACTTGTAAATAATGACCCATAGAGGTGTTGAGGTCTTTCAACGTATAGGTTTTGTATGTAGAGCTGCCATTATCAGTGTGGCCCTGTGGAAAACCTAAGCCCTGTCTGTCTGGGTTTGCAACAGGCTGGTAAGGTATGAACCTTCCTTTTCCTCGTGGAACATTTTATCATACCCTTGATTAAGCTGGGACTGTTGATGGAAGCACCCATCAGAGACAACTCGTTCTGGCCCCACAGATTTACTGGAAGATCAGGCAAAACAAAGGGTTGAAAGACACTCAGATGACCTTCCTTGGTCAGCCACCACAGCATGGCAGAACCTTTTTGAGTAACTTTGGACATGCCTGTACCCTGCAGCAGGGCGAGGCTATCTTCTTTTGGCCAGGAGGGAGGCCATTGTAGGCCAGATATAACAGAAACATTAGCTCCAGTGCCAATTAGGCCTGTAAAAAGCTTCCCTCCTATGTAGAGTTCTAACTTAAGTTGCTCTTGTCCAATTTTTGAAGTGAAAGGCCTTATCTGTGGAGCCAAAGCCTCTATCTTCCCTGTTAGGTTGAAGAGACTTATTAGAAGGAGAAACTAAAGAAAGCAAAATCAATTGAGCAATGGAAGTATGAGCAGGAACAAGCAAGGTTCTTTTTTTTTAAGCCATGCATAATTTTAATCTCTCTGATATAATCATTATCAATACACCAGGGTAAACAATCAGTCCTTTTATAGTCCAGCTAGACTTGCTCAACACCTGTCCCAGGTAGCAAAGGTCCCCGACCCCTTTAGGAATGGCAACTGGAGTTCTCCCCCCAAATACAGCCTCTGTTGTTTGTCTCCATCTTGTAAAACAGGAAAATGTTGGAAATCCCCAGTATCCTCCCACCACATCTTAAGCAGTCAGTATAGATGATTGTACTGCGGACATAGGAGTCTGAATTAAGATCAGGTGGTAATTGCCTTCCCCTTTATCATAGGGAAAGTAGCTCTCACAGGGATAGGCATAGGAGTGGTTGTGGCCTTGGAGGATTTTTGTCTTTTTTTCTAGGTTGTGGGGCTTGAACTCTGGGTTTGGGCACTGTCTCTGTGCTCTTCAGCTCAAGGTGAGCACTCTACCACTTGAGCCAAAGCACCACTTCTGGTTTTCTAGTAGTTTATTGGAGATAAGAGTCTCACGGATTTTCCTGCCCAGGCTGGCTTTGAACCATGATCCTCAGATCTCAGCCTCCTGAGTAGCTAGGATTACAGGTGTGAGCCACTGGCACCTGGCTCTTTGTCTCCTTTACAGAGAGTGTCAAAAATCTGAACCAGATTTCTAATGTTTCTAACACTCCCACAGTAGGGCTGACAATCCTCTCTCTCCACATCTGATGTACAAAGGAGGGTCTCTTTATTCTTCCCCTCAGACAAGGATTTTATAGAAATAATTTCAATCTGGTGATTGGGACCAAGACTCTCTCCAATTATATTGCAAACAGAAAATGTCTGAGGAGGGATAGCATGTTTTCCTCTGATTTTTATATGATTTTTAAAATTCTTGATCTACCTTTTGCCATATAGCCAAATCCACTGTTCCCTCTTTGGGGAACCATGGGCAGAGATCATCCACAACCTCAAAAGATTCCTCTAGCCCATTTGAATTAATCTTGCAGCCTTTTTGCCTCACACGGGCCAAGAAGGCCATCACAGTCACCTTTCTTTGCTGTGTTTCATGGACTTTCCTGCCCAGGCTGGCTTTGAAGTGGGATCTTCAGGTCTCAGCCTCCTGAGTAGTTATGATTACAGGCGTGAGCCACCACTGCCTGGCTTTGTTTTGCTTTCTAATTTTTTTTTTGTAAATGTGATGTTCAGAGTAGTCATAATTACATAGTCATGCAGTGTACATTTCTTTTTGAACTGTGCTATTATTTTTTATTTATATTAGGTGTGCAAATTAGTTTCATTTAGCTATTTCAAAATACATGTATTTACTTTAATCAGATTAACTCATTCTGTGGTCATCTCTTCACTTGTTCACACCCTCCTTCCCCACTTCTATTATTCAAATAATTTCAGTGAGTTCCTGTATGCAGTCTTCATACTTTAGAATCCTGTATATCAGTGTTATAATCCTGTATATCAGTGTATATCAGTATATCTGTCATTCCTGTTCCTTCTATTACTCCCCTTCGCATCCTGAGATATATTGGATATTATAATTTTGCGTTAAGGATGTGATTATACACACACACACACACAGGAATGCATATGTATATTTTTAGGACTCCATTCCATATTTTTTTTTGGTTGTGGGGCTTGAACTCTGGGCCTGGTTGCTGTAGCTGAACTCTTCACCTCAAGGCAAGCACTCTACTACTTGAGCCACAGTGCCACTTCTGGTTTTCTGGTGCTTACTTGGAATAAGAGTCTCAAGGAAGCTGGGCATCCATGGCTCACACCTGTAATCTTATCTACTTAGGAGGCTGAGATCTGAGGATTGCAGGAAGCTGCAGTGAGCTGGATCTGGGAACAATGCAAAGATGGCTTCAGAGCAGACAGTGGGGGGACTAGAGATCGGATTTTTACATAATTGGCTAATGCCTGTCTCTTTTTTTTTGCCAGTACCTGAGCTAGAACTCAGGTTTGTGCTTCTTCAGTTTCCTCTCATAGCTGTCTCTCTAGTCCCTGAGCCATGCCTCCCACTCAGCTTTTTGCTGGTTAATTGAAGCTAAATTCTTGTAGTCTTTTTGGCTCCCCGCTAGCTTTTTTGATCTTTCAGATCAAAAGCTTTCCACATTTGTAATATTTTAAAGATTTCTCCCCTGTGTGTCCTATGAACTTGGATCCATGAATATTTGGTAAAGAAGGACTTTCCTCATTTGTTACATTAGTATTTTCTTGCCTGTGTCTGTTCTCTGATGCTGTGTCTTCCGGTTGAAGGACTCCAAATCTGCTATATTTTAAGGTTTCTATCTTGTGTGGATTCTGTGTTGCAATCTCAATTTTCTTAAAGATGAAAGACTTTCCCCATTTGGACTTTCCTAAGTTATTGCATTTGTGTGAATCAACTTATGTATGTTCAGCTGTGAGCTCCATGTCTTTCCACATTTGTTACATTCATAAGGTTTCTCTCCTGTGTGTTCTGTGATGGATGCTAAGGTGTGTCTTCCAGCTGAAAGAATTTCCATTTCCTGCTACATACATAAGATTTCCCTCTGGTGTGTTTTCTGATGGACAAAAAGGTGTATGTTCTGAGTGAAAGACATTCCGCACTGGTTACATTTTTGACCTTTCACTCCTGTGTGCTCTCTGGTGGACTGTAAGGTTTGCCTTTGAGGTGAAAGAATTTCCACACACATTACATTCATAAGGGGCGCGGAGGGGGCGGTCCGAAGTCGGGCTGTGAGGCCGGCTCACACCTGCCCTGAGAGCTGCAGCTGCAGACGCACAAAACCCGGAAGCGCCATCCTGGCGCGGCTCACCCCCCAGCTTTGACATATATAGTCAATCGCTGGGCTCCGCAGCTGCGGCCCCGCGAGCCTGCCCCCGCCCCCCGCCCGCGGGCCCGCCCCGGAAGTGACGCGGCGCCACGGACTGTCAAAAGGCAAGCACAGCTCGCAGAGTCCGGCGGCGCCTCGCGGGTCGCGTTCGCCCTGCTCGGTCTCTGTGCTGGCATTGTCGGTTTTCCCGCTGATGCTCTGGGGGTGAGGGAGGCTCTGATGCTACAGGAGCACCCCCCCCTCCGTGGGCCTCCTTCCCGCCGGGGTTCCCGCGGCCGGTTCTCCTCGAGCCTTCCAGGGGGACGCAGGCTTTCTGCCCCGTGGACGACCCCGAAGCCAAACAAGTACGCCCCCCCAGCTTTCCTTCCCCCCCCCCAGCTTTCCTTCCTTTCAAACTAAAGTCTTAGAAATAGGGTTTGCTGAGGGCAAGGTCTTCTGTCTTCCTCAAAACTTTTTCTAGGGAAAAGTAACCAAGAAGCAAAAGCAATGTAGGTGCTAAGAAAATTGGGGGGTGGCGTGGGGGGGAATGTCTAAAGAAGCTGGAAGGGTTCAGGACCATGGGGGGGGGCAAGGAGGGAAAATGAAGAGCTGTGAGACACCTGTGGCAGGCTACCTGAAAAGCTACTTGAAACAAGCTAGAAAACCTGGGGAGGAAAGGGGGGAAGTTGGGGAGGAAAGGGGAAAGGTGGGGGGAAAAGGAGGCTTGGGGGGTAGCCTTTGGCTTTTTCCCCCCACTACCCTGCCCGGAATAGTCTGTTGATTCTACTTTTAAAACTGGATGAAGAGTGTTCAATGTTCCTTCCTCCCTGGACTGTTAAAAAGTCTGCAGAAGCAAGCCTTCCCTCGGCCTCTCCCGTGACTCACCTGGGTTGTTGCTCACTAGTTCCTGTAGGCTACCTGGCCTGCCCTCCCCTACCTTTCTTAGTCTTCAAGTGGCAGCCCTGGGGTCTTTTGTAGATTTTTTTTAAATAAAGAACAACGAGTTCTTAAAACATCCTTAGGTGCTATGTGGTAGGCCTCAGGTGTTAGGTCAAACTTGCCTGCACTCTGTGCCTCTCCCTTCTCATTTTGGCTGCCTTCAGGGCCTCTATGAATTTTGTTGCTTAATTGGTATCAGAAATCGACCTGGCAAAACAGACTTAGCCCAAACATTTCTAGATCTCTGGCAGGATGCTGGGTTCTATGACTATCCTCTCAACTTTCTAAGTAAAAAGTTAAGATGCTGTGTGTGTGGTGGGGGTGGTGGTGGACAGCTGTTAGCAGTGAGATAAAAACACATACCTAAGGAAAAATATCTAAAGACAAGAAATAGGGCAAAATATTTCCAGGGAGTAAATAGGAGGCCTGCCAACCTATTCTGTGGTTCTGTGCTGAGGGGTGAACTCAGTTGACTTGTCCCACCTGTGGAGCTCAACACTAACTGTAGCCAGCTGTAGCCAGCCTACCCTTGCCTTCTGTAGTCCCATGTAAACCTTTAGTCAGACCTCAAGATTACTCCACTGACATATTTTTTTGTAACCAGATGCCAAAAGCACAGGCAACTGAAACCATAGTCTCTTTCCTCCCTTACTGCTGACTTCGTTGACATGTCCCCTTTCACAGTGCCCCATGTTCTCATGCTTCAAATTACAATGGCCAGAATTTCACCTCTGCTCTTACCTCCTACCCCATACTGCCCTGATATTCATCATTGCCAAATCGAGTCGCAGTGAAAGCCCAAATTTCATGCCTACCTTGAGCTCAGTCATTGCTGGGATCCCAGCTTCACCTCACTTGAGCTTGAGTCCTGACCATTTTCACTGCATCTACCCTGGCCCTCACTTTAGTCAGTGGCCTGAACCTAAACTTCACCAGCTATGTTACAGAACTACTTTCTAGCCATAAAGACTTCCAATGCTTAACTTCTGCTTGGTTGTGTTCTATACTTTTTCTGTCCAGCCTGTTGACATTCCAGCTTAAAGCTAATCCCTTTTCAAACTACTGGTATCATGTCTGTTAGCACTACAGGACCATTTTCTCATGCCTTGACTCCAAAGCAAAGACAGCATGTATTCCAATACTTAGCACAGAGTGCTCTAGACATTTGAAGCTGCTGATTTGAATTCTTGTGAGGCAATTGGCAATATATCCCCTAGATTTGCTTTAGATTCCCAAGTGTTTAAAAAACTGAAAGCAATTCTGGAACAAAGATTTGAGGACCTTCCAGGCTAGCTTTGGGTATGCTGGGTCTAGTTACCTGAATTAGGTGATAAACTTGGCTTCAGGTGTATTAAGGAGATAGAAGCTTACAGATAGAAGAGGGAAATAGGTTTCAAATGTATCCTAAGTGCTTTTTCAGGTAATGAGAATGAGTAGTTGATGTGTATGGCTCTGCAGCAACCTAACTTGTCCTGACCCTGTTTTTCATCTTTGCCAACAGAATAGATGAGTTGTGTGATAGATCTGTGGTCTTGGAGGCTTTAGGGAGGAACAGAAAGGAGAAATGGATGATTCTGAACTTAGTTTTTCTGAAATTAGTTTTTCCTTTCCTGTTTTTCTGAAATTAGTTTTTCCTTTCCTCTCTACTGAGCCCTCCCCCATGTAGGACCCTATGCCAGGTTCTAGCAAGAGCAATAGGGAGCAAGGTACAGGTGCTGTTCCTTGGGAGCTCCAGGCTTGCTGTGTTGACTGTTTCTTCTAGAAGGAATGCCAGGGTAGTGGGGAAACTTGTCTTTGTCTTCTCACAGCTGTCAGAAGTTCAGTACCCCTCTCCTTCACAGTCCACCCTTATTCCTTGTAAATGAGGTCAGGTGTAAATCATTCAGGGACTCCATCTGTAGATGGTCTGGGCGGCCTCTCCACAGCCTCTGTCTCTTGTAGAGGATGTCTGTTCTGTGGTGGGAAGTGTCTGTAGTATTGATTTCCCAGAGACATGCCAACACTCAAACAGGGCAAGAAGTCTTTATTAGCCACACAGTGACTACACCCCACTATTTGGATAGTGGGATGCAGTGAGGTCTTTGCCCATAAGGGTCTTTAAAGGAAAAACTAGCCTGGGTGGGGGTTATCAAGGCAAGTAAGCAGACATACGGAAGCACAACATAGCCATGGGCGGATCAGCATGACTGATACTATTAATGCATGATTACAAAAGTCAAAATATAAGCTTAGATAGGGATAGTCTATTTTACAGAAATGATTTTTATAAGCAACTCAATATAGCTAGTGGTAAGCCTCAAGATTGTCAGTGGCCTTGAGCAAAGTTTGTGGTAAACTTGGGTAAGGGAGAGATGTTTTTTTGCTCTTTGACAGGATGGAAAAGGCTTAGGCTGGCAACTGGTCATTTGACCTGGCGTTTTCTACAGAGGGGTTTGGGTTTTTAATATTTGACCCCATTTTAAATTTTGTTCTGTTTGATTTCACATCCATGCAAGGGTTTTTGTTTTGAAGATCTGCTTAGTAGTTCTCACTTTAGCCCAAATTGGACGGAGAATTAATTTAAGCTGGGACAAAGCGTAGGGTATGGAGTTACTCACCTGGGGCAAAATTAGTTTTAAGGTACTCACCTGTGAATCTGGGGCCTGGTATTTTAAAATACCCTCCGGAAGAACTGGGTTCTCTTATTTAGCTTCCTGCATGTCTACATTGAAGGATTGGTTAGAAAATCTTACCTATATAAACCTACCAAGAAGTGTTAGCCTCTGAATTCTAAATTCTTTGGAGGCAAGAATAAGGTGACTTTTTGGAAAAATAAGTGTATAGTATCCAAAGGGAGGGATTTCACTGCAGTACTTTCTATACATACCTTTAACATCTAAAAAACCTGGATTATATTTCTAATCCCCACTACTAACCTGAGTCAGTTTATGACCTTTTTTCCATTTAATGCACATCATGTTCTTGCCCTTCACCTTGTATTTTCTCTTATCTCCTGCTAGTGACCCTGAGTCCATTTATGTTCATGTCCTCTCAGAGTCTAGATTCTGCAGAAGAGAAACTGTCTGTGTTTTAACGTGTTCTCCATCTATTTTTTGAAATGTTCTGTAGGCCTGACAGAAGTGGTTACTGAATCCCTCCTGGGGCTTCTCTGTAAACAATCTTTTCAGTTGAGCAGCCCATTGGGGAACTGGCTTAGGAAAACAGGTGAATCTCTAACACCGGCAAAGGGTGCTGTACCACCTTCTAATTCTCTGAGGGCTAAGGAGCCTCCCACATAAGCTGCTTTTCAGTGTGAGTGCCTTTACTGTAGTAAACATCTAAGAACATACTGCTGGCAATACAAGTCTGTCACACAGTTGAAGCACAGCCTATTGAAGTTACTTATCTTTTAGTTGTCACTTCTTAGGCAGCTAAGTATCATCTGAAGATGAACAGTGTAAACTTAGTGGAGAGCAAACTGATTGGAGCTGACAAACCTTATTTGATAGACTTTGAGACCTAAGCCTGTGTTCTAGACTGCATCAGTCAAAACCTCTTCTGTCACTCTAGGGGTGTTTGTTATTCCTGTCTCTAGTCCTTTTACATGTTGGGATCCCATGAGTGGGAGGTTGCAACAGCTTTTCCTGTCTTCTCCTCCTGTGTGAGGCTCTGCAATGGTAATGGCCCAAAGCCAGGTACTAGAGTCCTGCTTTTGTCCTTCTCTGCTGATATTTAGGCTTCACCCCAGAGGAGGTTAGTCTTTGGCCCTCAGACCATTTGAGTACTTTTATGGTTAGGAATTGGCTGTGTGTTCGTGGTCCTCATTTTAGCAGCTTCGGTTAGTCCAAGAGCTATTAGGTACAACAGGATTTGAACTTCGGTCTTCCACCTTCATAGTCCAAGCTGCTGTCCTTAACCCAGTAGTGGTCAGAATTTACAAGCCTTAGGTGTATCCTAAAAGGGCAATTCCCTTCCAGTGAGTGGTGGAAGCCAGAAGGTGTTTTCCTGACCAAACTCAAGGATGGTCTAAGAAGCTCTCCAATTGAAAAGCTTGTTTCATCTTCCCTTCCACAATTTAAGCCAAAGACATGCTGCTCTTGCTGGCCTACTGTTGTGTGGCTGGTGTGATCTGCTCAGCCATGGACACATTGGTATCTGCCCTGTATCTGTCCATGGTGTGGAGTCTTGACTCTTGGGTCTCACTGCATCCTGTGTTGCAGCAGGCTCTGGTCTAATAGTCATGTTAGAGTCCATTACTGATGATAGAGTCTCCAGTATATGGGAGCTCTGCCTCCACAGTCTGCTTGTATGGATCTGTGGTCTTTGCTCATTGTTCTGATTATCCGTTGGCTCCCTTGCCTAGCCCTGATGCTTGGAGAGCCTCTACTCCATACCTCATGTGTTTAGGCTTACGTCTGTTTTGTAGAACTAGATCCATTCCTTATTCCTGAGGAAGAGATTTCTGAGGTTGTAAAGAAAGGATCCTGGAGCATCTAAGAATCCCTTGGCCTCTGCCAGCACCTCTCTCCATAGAACACCTGGCCTCAGGCTCCATAGTCACTAGGGCTGCTTCAAAAGTTTTTTTCCTCTTTTGCTTTTATATTCAGAGATGCAGACTTTGGAGGACAGAACTCTAGCTCCAAAGCACAGAGCACATAGAGATTGGCAGTGTTTCCATGGAGAGGGAGGCCAAGTAGCTGAATGCTTTTTTCCTCCTGAGAAGTAAGTAGAGTGAGCTGATCCCCTAGATGGGCTTATAGATCTCACAAAGCTGTTAAGACTCTTAAAAGAACGTGGAGTCAAGACTTGAACCAGAAACCTTGTGCAAGATTCAGATGTCTTCAGGGAGGCAGGCAAATTTACACCTTAATTTCCAGCCTTTTAAGACTGATGGAGGCTAAAGATCTGCTAAGCCTACTATGCATTTAAAAATCTTCCCTAGTCACAAAGTGTTAAGACAAAAAGCCAATATAGCTGTCACAAGGACTAAAGGTGGCCCAGTACAATGTTGGCTGTTGGACCTAAATCATTCTTTCTACACAAGTTGTGATGCTCCTATCAAGTGAAATTAAAACCCCCTGGAAGCTAGTAAACACTGAGAAGTTCAGTTCGCAAGACCTTCTCTTAGCCTGCAATTTCTAGTTAGTTTCATTGAAGACTGGAACACACTAAATTGAGGGCATATTTTACTCCTTGCTAGCAGAATAGGCTGGGTGTGCCTTTCCTGTAAACCAACCCCAGCCCCCAATGTTTGAGCACCTTTGAAGGGGGAAGACTTGTAAAACAGTTGATTTTTTTTTCAGATAGTTGACAGGATTTGCCATAAAAGCTTTTCCATTCTTGGGGCACCTGTCTTTAGGTACCCTCCTATCGGGGCACAACAAGAGTGTTATACAGGAATTCAATCACAAGATAGAAGCCCATTTTGAGAGGTCCAGTTGGAAGTTTATTAGAAAGCTGGTGAATGCAAGCAGATATATGTCCCCCAAAACCTTGCAGCCTTGAATGCACTTAATACTGCTAGGAAACTGAGCCAAGAGGGTTGTAAAGAGCAGAAGAGCAGAAAAACAATCTCAACAAACTAGATCAATTCTAATGGAGAGTTGAAAAAGGACACCATGGTGACCTGAGCACAGTAAGGAAACAAGGCATGACTCAATGGCAAGCTGAGTTGGTCAGGGTGTAAATAGGGTCATGGTCAGGTGACAGGTTCACCTGGGAGGAGCTTGAGAATTCTCAAGTTCCTGGTACAGAGCTAGCAGGTTTGGTAACTTATTGTCCAAGTTCCTGCCCCTGCCTCTAGGAATTCAGATGAGCCTATTACTGGGGGTGGAGTTTTACCTCTAAGAGTTTTCACACCAAGATGCCAAGATGGCACCAATCTCAAAAAGTGCAAAATTTTATGATTCAAGAGCTCAACCAGGTCTAAAGTTTTGGTATATATTGGAAACTGTTTTGCTGATAACCACAAAACTTAACTATAAAACCTGTAAAAAATAGAAGCAACAATTTTCCCTCAAACCAGGATTTCGTTTCTATGCGTTTTATTTGTTTTTAGTTTAATTTTGTAAAGGTGATGTATAGAATGGTTACAGTTACATAAGTAAAGAGTACATTTCTTTTTGGAAAATGTCACCCCTTCTCTCACCCAGCTTTTATCTCCCTGTAAGCAGCAGTTCTCCAGGTACCAACTGAAGCCACAATAGTTCTGATGTACTGAAATCAGCAGGAATGTTCTAAAAACAAAAGACCACTGGCAAATTGGATGCCACCGAACAAATCAACAAAACCTAAGCATTACCAAAAGGTAGTCAACAGAGGAAAGACATGGCAATAAGAGGTGTATAATGAGTCCTGGGGTACCCTTTGAAGTCAATCCCAAGTCTTTCAAGAAGAAAATGGGATATTAGTTTGCTAGGTGCTGGACACTGCTTCCTCTTTCTCCTCATCCGCTTTCCTGTCTAGTTCAGAAGTATCGGATGACTCATGGAGCAAGACATACTCTCTGCTACTGAACCCAAACTCAAGGACATCCATCTCTTTGAGTTCGTAGTATCTCTGTGACTCAGTGCACTGATTTCATAGCGGCTCAGCTGCTCCTCAGAAAATGAAGAAACTAGGATTTGCATCTTTTGAATCTCCTCTTCATCCACTTTTTTCTTCCTCTCTTTCTTTTCTCTGGTATCTATCTTCAGCTTTTTGGCAGCAGGAGTAGGTAGTGATGTGTCTTCCCTTTCAGTTGCTGTCAAATCTGAGGCATCCCGACTCTCGCCTTCCTCTGCTGCGGCCACTTTCGGGTCCGCGTCTCTGTCGCCCTCCGTTTCTTCAGGTGCTCCTTCGGTGTCCACAGCCCCTGGGTCTCTGGGAGCAGCGATTGTCTCCTCTGACTCGCCAGTCTCCCCACTTTTGTCTGTGGGTGACTCCCCTCCATCCATCTCCGGAAGGAGTTGAGAAATCGTGTCTCGGTCGGGACATGGAGATGAGAGTACCACCACCACCACCGCACTCTTGACCACAGTTGCCATAGGAGTCGTGGTCCTGGCATCCTTCCCCCTCAGCAGCCTGGACCAGGAAATGAAGCCTGGGCTGTGCAGCTCTCCTTTATAGACAGGACTGGAAGAGCCCGCGCCCCCCCCCACTTCCGCTTCCCCTTCCGGGAGGGCAGGCCCTGGCAGAAGCCTCAGGCTGGCCCCGCCTTTAACCCTCTCTGCTCAAGGGCTGACATCTGAGACATTGGGGCAGGAAAGTCTGAGAGACTCTCATCTCCAGTGCACTATCAGAGAAGGCAGAAGTGAGCTGGGCTCAAGTGGTAGAGGACGAGCTTGGAGCACAGAAGCTTAGGGCCCAGGACCAGAGTTGAAGACAAAACCTTTACGCATTTGAGTTTGTTGAAAGCAAGGATCTCAGCTTCGGCAATGTAGACATGTCCATTGGATCCTGATTACCTTTGGTAGAGACAGTCTTAGTCATGTTCTGGAGTTGAATGGCCTCCTGGGGGAGAAAGGAGGTGGTGGTAGAGTTATCACAGGTGGGATGGTGAGGGCAGAGCCTCCACTTGCCCAGAAGGTTTGGAGGCCACCTAGGTCAAGGCAGTCCTACGCCTAGCATCCACCTGACAGGTAGATGGTGCAGGAGTTTCAGTGACATTGGGTGTTGCAGGAAGAGGATTCTTAATTCCTGAATGGTGGAATCCAGGTGCCATTTAGAGCAGTCTTCTGAGATTATCCAAACCTTGGACACCAGGAATGCTGGAATCTAGCAGAGCTGATAGTGTTGACACAAAAATGTGTGTGGGGTCTGTTATCCACGGAAAGGTCAGGAGCCAATGTGGAAGATTCTGAAGCTTGGTGCCAGGTGTCTAGTACCCTTGGTGAAATGAATTTGGCGCATTATTCAACTTAAAATACTGTCACAGTATAGCATATTCTTGATAAGACAGCTGTAGTGGGAGCGTGTTTCTTGAATTCAGGTGGGTGGAGCTGCTATGGAACCATGGGGAGTATTCCTTGGTTTTCTTGGATAATGATTCCTCATTCAGATCTTACCTTTACGGTGTAGTGAAGAAGGAAGTACTGAGTTCCGCAAAAAATGAAGCTTGCCTGAAGGAATGCTTGGGTAGAAATAGGATTGGGGCTGGGTGTGGCTGAAGGAGAGCTGAAGGGGGCCTCTCATGGCATTGAGAAAGGCACTTGGGACTTCAAACATGATGCAGGTAGATTTAGATGGTCAGAGTTGCTACTGCAAATCAAGTGGGATGGAGGAAATAAGACTGGAGACAGGAGGACCACTGCGATGCTGGAGTGCTCTGGTGTGAGTGGCTGGTTGCTCACCAGATGGAGACGAGACTGATATGTGGTCCAAGCTACAGCCTTACATGGTCTTGAATGGGGAAGGAGAGGAACTCATCGTTGATTGTCTAGTTTAAGTTGATAGGTGGGTGAGCCCCGTTATTTAAAGGCAAACCATAGCCTCAAGGGCCCTGACTGTAGGCACTGAGTTGACTATTCTGTGTTAGCAACTTCTCACGTTTTGTTTTTTGTGTGTCGTATGCTTAAAAGCATACTATCAGCAAAAATGTTGCATGTGAAATGTTTGTTTAGAAGGAATATCTGTTAACTTTCATGGAATAATCATCACAGTTCCATGATAACAGCTCCATTTCTCTTACACTGAGGAATAATGAGTACTGGCATATGGTAGACTAATGGCAAAATCTTTGGGTATTAAAGTGATAGCAACATCAGCCTCTATCCTGGGCAGGTATCTGTCCCAGAAGGCAGGGAACCAGTCCTGCTTGAGTTATTTTGAGGTGGGTCCTGACAGTGCTCTTAAGAGCCTGTTCTAGTGCTTTGTGTCCAGTATTGTCCTTACTTGGTACACATTGTTGAAGAACACCGCTGTCTTTCTGACCATGTACTTTGAAATGTGGCCACTTCTCCTGGAAGTCCTTCCATACTATTTTCAGTGTTTGTTGAATTTATAGTGGGAATGCTCTCCTGACTTTGATCAGAACTAAGATATCTGTAGACTTTGCTTTGTATTCTGAGGTTCTCCATGTCTCTGAAAGCATGAAGAATAAGTGGAAGTTTCTCTGCAGTTTTTTTGGGGGGGGTGTCCGGTTGTGGGGCCTGAACTCTGGGCCTGGGCGCTGGACCCCAGCTCTTCAGCTCAAGGCTAGTGCTCTACCACTTGAGCCACAGCGCCACTTCTGGCTTTTTTTGCTTATGTGGTGCTGAGGAATTGAACCGAGGGCCTCAGGCATGCAAGGCAAGAGCTGTACCACTGAGCCACCTTCCCAGCCCTCTGCATTTCTTATAAAGTCTCTTCTATGTGTTTCTGACCTAAAGCTTGTGTCTAATGTAAGCTCTGAAAGTCATCTTCAAAGGTAAATTCACATGTGGATTTTCCATGATGATAACTCCAGGAAGAGTGTTCTTCACAGCAGCCTTGAGTCTATTAATTCTCCCTACTGAATACCTTGTTTTCTTCTGTGTTGTTCATAGTCTGCAGGACTTGTGATTAAGACAACTTTGGTTTTAAGTTTGCTTCATGTCCAATAGGGACTTGTGACCTTGAATGGACTAAGGCTTCTGTTGGGCTCTTTCATATCTTTATTTAAAAAGATAATCTGATATCTTTATTTTAAAAAGATAATCTGATATCTTTATTTAAAAAGATAATCTCTAGAATTCAGCCATAGTTGTATGCTGCACAACGAGAAAGAGTTCTGGTGGCACTCTGGCTGTGAGTCCACCAGCCACAGTCTGAGCTTCCTGGAAATGCTCCATTAGGGTGTAGGTATTCCTTGTGGAAGTGGGGTCCTTCTGGGATATGAAAACCATTTGCTGTTTGAGATGGCTGTGGCGTGAACCTGTACTTCTTGCCTAGCCAATGTCAGAGTTGTCTTCTGCTATGTGAGGGGCTCAAGGTAGGAGACTGTGTTATAGGGTGTGCCTCTGGAATGAAGACAAACTTATCCTCATCATCCTGTTGAGGACTATGATCATTTTACGAATGTTTAAGATCACTTTATGAATGTTTACAGGTGTGTGGGCATTGGGATGCCTCTATATCAAGACATATCTAAATGCAATGCTTTATATCCTGAGATTCTCTCTGAATAGGAAGGTGACTATTGATATGAGGGACATCAGGAAGGGAGGGCCATGCTCTTTCCATCATCCTTGAAAATGGACTGTGCTCAGCTAAAGGCTCTTGAAGTTACTTTGTGCTCTATGGTCTGCCTGAGCAGACCTGGGGAGGTTCCCTCGGCCTGCTGGGGTGAGGTGAGCCCTTTCTTCCTATGTGGTTCCCTTATCACTTCTGAACAAATCTTCCTGGATCCCTGAGATTTCTAAGAAGTCACCGTTGATTGCTTTTCCTTACATAACTTGATGCATAAGCCCTTCTGAATATGAGTACTCTGGTAGAATTGTGTAAAGTGAAAGGAAAGGAGGGCAGTCCAGGTGGCCTATGGATAGTAATTTGAATGTAGAACACCCCCCACACACCCTGCCACAGGTCTCTAGCCTAACACCCAGATTTCTGCAGTCACATGCTGGCATGATTTAGACAGTCTTCTGTATTGCTTATAAGTTCACATACTAATCTGACTGTCCTAAGAACTTGTAGTTGGACAAAACTTGAGTTCAACTTGAAGATTCATGAGCTTAGCTTCATCAAGGTGATCTATGGTAATCCAGGTCTCCTCTGCACTTCCAGTAGTGGGATTATGATTGAAGAATAAATCACGAAATCCCTTCAGCTTAGATGTATGAGGCCTTTCAGCTCCACGACCTTTAACAAAAGCTTTCTCCAAATCTCACCTGAATAACCTGGTTGGTGTATTCAGGGATAGTGGGAAATTTTCTATGATAAGCAGATGCTTTGTTTCTGGTAGGCTCAGTGGCCTTTGAAGATAAACATCCTCCAATCAGGGGTGTTGGTGCCAGATCATCAAGCCACTCTACTCACAGGAGTCATCCAGAAGGGACCTGCAAGCCCTGCTCAACGTGATGGCTGGGTACTTGTATGGCAAGGCAAGCACCCATGGCAAAGCCAACGCACCTTTCTAGAGAAGGGGTTTCATGATCTCAGCATGTCTCATCTGCATGTATGCATACATGATGGGGGTGGTTCTTTGTATTTCCCCACTTTACTAGAAGTGTGGGCTCTAAGCTATGTAGACTAAACCAGTGGCAAGGAAGGATATATAGCTGGTACAATGAACATTCCCAGGTGTATTTTTGAAGCTGAGTAGCTGTTGAGTGGTCTAGGATGGCACTTGAGAGGAAGCTGTTGCCAGGTCTGGTGGTGCCGGACCTTCTGGAGAATTGTCTTCTGTGGAGTGTGCCATTTCAGGTACAAATCCTGCATTCAGTTTTGCATCTTCCCGTTCAAAACTAGTAACTTAATGTCTTCCAGCAGAAAGCCCAGGCAGTCTCATGGAGTGTGCACTGGGACCAGGTGGCTCCCATGATCTCTGTGGGGTGGGTTGTAAGATTTCAGAATGACATGATCCCTATGAGAGCACTGTGTTGCAATCTACTCCATATTTTTGTGTACATTAAACATACAGACAGTTGTGAGCCACACTGGTGTCTTACATGGACTCTTGGAACATGAGGATACATGGACATATAAACACTTGATTTTAGGCTGAGGACACGAGGAAACCATCTGAAGAAGTGGCTTTGGTTTGTCTTCAAAGACTGTCTTACAATGGGTGTTTTCCATATCAGTGACTCCTTGCTCCTTACAGCTCTAATCTTATACAATGATTGTTCCTCAAATCACAACTTGGCAAGAGAGTTGCCTCGAGAGGGGGCAGCCCTGTGTGCAGCGGGCCCAAGGCTCATTTCTCTTGACTGCCATGGGAGGGCCTTGCCTAGCTCAAGGGACCCTGGTGATCTGTTACTAAGAGGCTCTGCTTTCAGAGGTTGAGGCCTGGCTGATGCAATGGTACTCCAGTTACTTCCTTCTAATGGGGTGCTGTCTGTGCCCCTCTGCTGGGGAGACTGAGTTGTAAAAGAGCTTTGAAGTTGAATTTCCACTAGATGCCATAGGCTTTTTTAGATTGGATGTGTTGATGCATAATACAGCTCTTGGCTCAAAGAGTTTGTTAGCCAGATAGGAGTGCTTATAGCCAGGGAACATGGATTTCAGGTTACCCTGGAAATGTTCCAGCGTAGAAGAGATGAAATTTCAGGACAAAGTCATAAATACAGTGATGGAGGCATCAAGTAGGTGAGTTTAATAGCAGAGGAAAAATCTCTTCTATAGATTTCACATGGTACGCTAGACTAGCTTTTAGGTTTCAAAAGTGGCTTCACCTACAGACATTAGATCAGATAGAGGTCTGGTGGTAAAGTAGCTGTTACAGTGCATGTAGATGAGTCAAGATGACTTTGGCTGCTAGATCTGTAACATTCCACCAGGAAGTTCTACTGTCCACAGGATCTTCATGGGGAAGAAATGCAAACTTCTAAGGGTTTCCAGTCTCCATTTTTGCGGCTGTTTTACCTCATGGCCACTAAGTGGCACCAAAGAACTCCTTTGAGCTAAATGCCAAACGGAAAAGGAAGGAATGGGCTAAGTGCTCTGGAGGGGTAGGGGGAAGAACGATCTTTTGGGTGGATTTGAGGATGGCAGTGTTTGATATTTCAAACACAGTTCCTTCTTCTAGGAGAGTCTTCATCCCGTGTGAACTACTGTATTACTAAGCTCAGATCCTTTAGAAACACAGGTGATTCTGTCTCCTGGTGGAGATATGGCTAATGAGCAGGATGGCATACTCACAGAAACCTGGGCACATCACTTGGCCTTCTCTCTGCCCTGCCCCCTCTATTTGGTGGTGCACACTAAGCAGATAAACTTCTTTACTCTGAGTGGACATTTTGTGTTGGATGTTAGTTGTGACCTTAAGAGCAACTTGATCTTTATTGAGAATTTTAAGTATTGTAAATTCAAAGTTTGGCTTGGGAACTACATTTAAAAAATCTCAACTGGGCAAAGGTAAATTAAGCAAAGGGAGGATGTGATGCTATAGAATACACTCTTAAGAATGGTAAATGCCTATATGGTAAATTATAGTAAATCCATCAAGCAGCAATCACAACAGTATATTGGTCCTAAGCGTAAGTCTTATAAAGTGTTGGGAGATGCTGTATAACAATGAAGTGCATACAGATGAGTAGGTAATAGACAAATGCTGGCAATTGCCTGTAATGATGTGAACTGGAGCTGAAACCTTTTTACTGATGTCTTACAAATATAAAACACTGGCTAGCCACACTCAATGGTCTAGACCTATACTCAGTGCATGATGGCAGTTGGCTAGGGGTGGAGTGTTTGCTTTTCATCTGAATCGGTGACTGGCTCTTCTGTCTTTGAGGGCTGGAACAAAGAGTGCCACATCCACAGAAAGTTACCTTTTAGCCCTGGGTTCTGGAAGTATACCCTGGCTGCTAAAGTTTTGCTGCTACAGTCTTTTTTTTTTGGTCCGGTTGTGGGGCCTGAACTCTGGGCCTGAGCACTGTCCCTCAGCCCTTCAGCTCAAGGCTAGTGCTCTACCACTTGAGCCACAGCGCCACTTCCGGCTTTTTTCTTTTTGCTTATGTGGTGCTGAGGAATTGAACCCAGGGCCTCAGGCATGCAAGGCAAGCGCTCTACCACTGAGCCAACTTCCCAGCCCCTGCTGCTACATTCTTGCATCTCCTTGCTTAGATGATTTTGGGAAAGACAGATCCAAGTGGTGGGGCTGTTGTCTCCAGACTTCAATCCTTTTGGGTGACATCACTAAGTAGATTTGAATGATGTGGAAACTTCAGATCTTGTTCTTAAATGCAATTGTATTACTGATTATGTCCTGATAAACACAGAGGGCCTACTCTATACATTTGAAGAACAAGATTTCCCTGATTGCAGGTCTCATTTGTATTATGGGACTAAAATAGTAGGCATGTGAACAGCCACTAGTGAGTAATTCGGGTTTCTTACAGGCAGACGGGGACATGACAACTCACAGGTGTTAGGCGAGTGCATGGAGACAGGAAGATTATAGCAAGCTTGTGGAGTGGGAGTCAAACCTTATTTTGCCATTCTCACAGCGAGCTGTGTATCTGTGGCAAAAATCCTGGAGTGAATATTCAAACACAAAAATAAGCATTCTGCTGCTGAATGGTATTTTACTAGCTTAATAATTTGGGCTTGCCCTTGGCATTGAGAAGCTTGAGCACTAGTCACGAGATTTTCGTTCACAAGTGGAGAACTTTTATTTTTAAAAAATGAATTTAGAGAAAGGGCTTCTCTGGGCCTGCAGTGTCAGTAGGCTTCTCTTCACGGGTGATGGGAATGGTGTTTCAGAGGTCTGTTTCCTTGGCCCATTCAGAGTGAGGATCCCATCAGAGGGACAGGGTCATTGCCGTCGTCGTCGTCGGGGGTGGGATGAGAGGGTCCATTTCAGCTGGGATCCAGTATTTCATGTAGCTCCGTGGAGATAAAGCCAGGCCCCTCCTTGTCCTGAAGGCTTTTGGATGGGGGGTGGAGTCATGAGATGGCAAAGTCTCCTGCCTGGCGTTCTTCATGCTTGCCAGGTACCACAATCACATCTCCTAGCACCTTGATCTTGAGTTTCTCTGGAGAAAACTCCTTTCCATCCAGCTTGACAGAGAACCTATCTTTCTCCATGGTATCTACTCAGTTGGGAATGTTCTGCTGGTATTGCTTGTTCTTCCTGAAAGCTCCATCCTGGAAAAATGCAAAGGAACCAAAACATATCTGACTAGGCTCAACATATTGCTGAACTGGACTCTTAATTCCAAGGCCACATCCTTCCTATGTAAGGTAACAAGCTGGAGGAAGGGGGCTTCTAGGGGGCCACCTCCATTTGCACCACTGGGCAGAATTCGCAGCAAGAAGAGTAAGGAGGTGAACAGACTGAAGCAGATATGGAAGGGGAAGGGCCTTTGCAATGCCTTGAGCCTTCCATCCTGTTTGTTCATACTCTTAACTGTCCTTGCTAGTGTAAAAACTTGCTCTCTATCTCTGAGGCTTACATCCAACTTCAATACTCACCTTCAGTTTCCAATGAAAATCTGATTCTTCACACTTAAAAACCCAGACCACTCAAACAGCCAAATCCCAGGAAATCATCTTGGCTCATAATGAACTCGCTGTTTGTCTGGCAACTACACTTCACTGGATTGTAGTCGTTAAGTGGAGAAATGGCTTATCCTGCTTGCCTTCTTGTTTTACAATTATCCAGAACCCTCCAGTCTTATCTACAGAAATTTTGGGAAACACTATCTTGATCTTGGGAATGCCTTGGTAATTTGGGAGACTGACATCATTGAGAATGATGTTTCCCTCATTTTGAGGCTAGCCATCAGGAAGGCTGTGTCCACATTCTGGGCTCAGGCTAGAAGGAGTTGGTTGTCATGGTGGACAGGAAAGGCAGCCCTGGTGATTGCTTTTGAAACACTGTGCCATAGTATTTTCAGGACACCATCATGGGGGTAGGCAACAGGTAGGCCACACTATTGGTGTCAGGACCTATTGTTTCATTGAATTTGTCCTGTACAATTAATATTTCATATGGCAGTTGTCACCAAAGCTAAGTTCTGTGATTTCATGGGCATCTCCGAATTCAGACTCTAAGCTGTGTAATCCTGACCTGGATCTGCCTTAAGTACTTCTCTCCTGCCTGTATTCTTTCCAGTAATATAGCAGACAAGCTCTGCCAAAGGCTAAGCATTTGGTGGATTCAGAATCTAAGCTTCAGTGTGTTTCCCACCAACTGGACAGACAACTGTAAGTGATGGAAAGTTGCACCTAAGTAGGTACTGCCTAGACAAAAGCCATCTTGCTTCTGGAGCCAAAAGTGTTCAAGAATCAGAATTTCATTGGAAACCAAAGATGGGTAGTGTTTAATGCTTGAGATTTGATCATAATACCAGGGAGGTTCAGGATGTTGATAGGCTTCAGCTCGCATGATAGTGAATACGGGCAGATGATCAGAAAGGATAGGCTCTCTCAGAAAATGCCTACAAATGGACTACAGGATTTTGGACATGGAATACTATGTCTCTACAGACTTGGAATTATTGAAGGAAGAGCTGGTGAATCTAGGGAAGCTGACTTGGAGGCCAGATATTGATTGCTGTATTTGAGCAAGTGATAATGTTTTGTCCTAAAATGGGACACTGGGTATGAGGAATGAGACTGAACCCATGAGGCCCATCTCTGGTCAAGCAGTTTCTGTGGAGACAAATAGATTTAGGCCTTGTTAAGGTCTGGGTTTTCTGTGCTTGCTGTCCTGCAGTATTCTTCCTGTCATCTTGAGCTGGAAAACAGGTTTTATGTCCATTCTCTTCTGATTAGAAAGGGTAGGCCGCTGCATACCTTGGGAATGGAAGAGGCCAAGCTGGAAACGAGACTCGTTATCTACAAAACTGTTTCTCCATAACATAGTATCTAGACCTTCATAGGATCTAGGAAATAGCTGGGTGGTTTGGGAGATTGCTGATATCATTGGAGCATAATCACCCCTAAATCCATCAAAGCTGAAAGCCAACCCACTTGTGTGTTATTGTTCTTCTGATTTGTCTGATAAATTTTTGCCTCCTTTTTGTACTCAGAAGTAGAGGCAAGAATCCAGAGAATGTGGCTGGATACTTTAACTCCTTATTTTCCCCCGACTTTTTAACTAGAGATAAATTGGGGGTAACTTTCTGGAGTTATTTAGTATTTTCCTTTCACTTTCTTCATGATGGGAGATATGGCTACTATTTTTGCTGTAGGGCACTTAGGAGTTTGTACGAAACTTCTTACCTGCAGATGTGAAACTACTTACCTAATGATGTGGCTCTTCTGACCTCATGTTAGGCAACCTTTGTCCATTTGGGATGATATATTGAGTGGCAACTTGCTATAGCATTTTCAGGATTGCAAAGATGGCTTGCATGATTCTAAGATCAGGACCCAGGAATACCTTAGTTATCCCACAGGGAACAAGTTTTCTCACCCTTTGCACAGAAGTTGCCTTCAATAACAATGATGGGTTCTTGGGACTACTGAGGAATAGACTCTGACTTCATACTGTAAAGTTGTTTCCTATGCTGGTCTGCTTATTTTCAAAGGAAATGCATGTAGTATATGGAAACTAAGCAGAACAAAGTGTATTTGGCAGAACCACAGGGTGGCACTATGGGAGCTGACATCTGGTCAAGTGGAGTAGGTTCCCCAGGTTGTTTGCAAGACGTTGAAATGTGGCTGCTCTGGAAAGTGGGAAATAGACACCTTCACACTGTTACCTTCATATATGTATGAACTATGGAAAGTAGCATTGCTCAGCAGAGGACAGGTGTTGAGCAAATTTAGCAGGAATTTAGCTGAGTCATCTCTGGGATGCTGCAGTCCCTAAGGTAGCAATTGTCTTTTTTTTTTCTTCAATAACTTATTGTCATAAAGTAAAATGAACAGAATAAGCAACTTCATCAGGAAGTGGCCATTTCTATAGAACCATCCAGGAAACAAGGATTCCCTCTTGTTCCTCCCAGGCTGAATCCACTCCAGATTCCTTTGTTGAGACCATTGTTCCTAGCATTGAAACTAGAAAGCAGAGGAAACTGTCCTCTTTTCTTTATCCTTGGGGATTGGCATGGGGTTTGTGACCATTCTAGAAGGTACAGTGTCCTAAAGAGCACACTCACGTTCATTTCCAAGGGACCACAGGAAATGACATGGACTATTGACATGCACAAACCTACATTGTCTAATCTCCCTTGAAAAGGGATATATATTCCTCTGTGATTGCCCAGTTAGCACTGGGTGCAAGGTTGTAGAATTGGCACTCATTACAGCTCTTAAAGGAGTGCAGATCTGGACCTTAGGGTCTGGCTGTATGTCCCTCAGGATCTGCTTCAAGCTCACAGAAACCTGAGAAAATCTCTCCTTTTTTACTTCACACCGATACAGACATGGGTGGTCATAAATCTCCAGAAGGGTTGGATACAACCCTTGGCTTAACCGGCTTAGTCTGGCTGTGTGTCTCGGCAGGTTCTGCAGGGAGGCCCTGGAGATGCGGTTCCCATAGAAACTGAACAAACTGAGCTGGGAGCACTGGCTTAGGGTGGGCAGGATGGCAGAGAACTGGGCCTCAGTGACCCCACAGTGCTCTAAAGCCAGGGTCTCCAGGGTGCCAGCCACTTCCTCCAGCAGAGCTTGGAGGAGCTCAGGACTGAAGTGATCCATGCATGCCCTGCTGAGATGCCAGTGCTTGAGCTGACTGGTGCAGGGACACTGGGACAGATACCTCAAGTCTGCACCATTCAGTGGACATGAGCTCAAAGTCATCAAGGGCTTCAGAGTCCTGAACACCTTAGGCAGCTCTCCATAAAGGAAGACATGTGTATGAAGTTGGGAGATTTTTGTGCTGCAGTAGTTGGATGAAGAAGGAATCGAATCCAGAAGTATGATGTTTGCACTCATTTTGGAGAGAGAGAGGATGGAGAGGTTTGTCCAGATTAAGGACCATGTTTTCCATTGTTAATCCCACAAATCGCCCATGTCCATCTCCAGGATGGAGTCCAGATGAAGCACACTCAGAATGCTTTGTATTTTAGAGGTGCAGTTTGACAGACTCTGCAGCTTCTTGGAGCATAGCTGAACTTGGACTTTTCTTGTCTTGACCCACCGGAGCAAGTGGGCTAGGACAGACACAACCCCGTATCGTCTTTGACAACATCTATGAATATCCCAAAGAGCGGCTCCCCCATTTCTGTACACTGAACTACTGCTTGTTGGGGCCATCGCTGAGCAGGCTAGAGACCCCACTATGTATCCTGAGGTCCAGATGGCCAGGGACATATTCCACAGATCTATCACCTGCTTTTTGCATTTACTGGGCCACACTCTCTGCTCAAGCAGCCTATCGAGCCCCTCCAAGGTGACTTGTAAGATCTCCAGGTCAGTCTGCCATCATGTGCCCCAGGGGGAGGCAGGCAAAGGGCCAGGTCTGCACCCTGGCCTTCAGTACCTCCATATGTCTCTGACAACCACTGCCCCTGAATAAGGTAGAAAAGAGATCCAAGGTTAGGACATCCAGAGCAGAGATGGCCAAGGCCCGGTCCTCTTAGCAGGCTCTGCTACAGTGTGGGCGGGGACATGGTGGTCAATGTGGTGGACCAGGTAAGAGAGGCTTTCGGAAGGCAGCAGGCTCAGGCAGTGACTTGCCAGGATTCCAGCAGTTACCTCTTGTCTGTCTGGCATACAATCTGAAAGATGGGTGGTAGTACATGTGAACCTGTGCATCTTACAAAGACTTCAGGGTGTTTCTCACTTGTTTATTGTCATCTAGAGTGTAAGAACTGA
Source organism: Dipodomys spectabilis (assembly GCF_019054845.1). Classification (NCBI taxonomy): domain Eukaryota; kingdom Metazoa; phylum Chordata; class Mammalia; order Rodentia; family Heteromyidae; genus Dipodomys; species Dipodomys spectabilis. Next base: position 8,750,106 of record NW_024870905.1, read on the forward strand.
TACTTGAGAGAGAGAGTGATTCATGATCATGAAGCAGGAGGCAGGGGGCTGTCTTGTGCACTCTTGACAATACTCCCCAACTGACGAGAAAAAATTTCTGCCATTACCATAACTTGAGAACCATTTTGATTTTACTTGAGCTCAGCTCCCACTAGTGCCTGATAGTCTTGTTTTTCCATGGTGTCATTATGGATGGAGTACTAAAAGCTTGTGTATTTTTTCTCAAAGTTGAAAGGAAGATATTTTAGAGAATACAACTCTAGAAATTTCGCCCCAGAAAGAATCCATTCCTCAATTTTTAGAAGGTAGGCCAGGTAGATCATTTACATAGCAAGATGGCAAGACTGTACTGGAGTCTTGTCATCAAACTCACAGCTCAGGGTTGAAATAATACTCGGGCACATCTCCATGTCTTACTCTTGGATCTGACTTTGACTGACCTTTTGGTCCTCTTGGGACTCACTCTGGGTCTTGATTAGAATGACACTAGTGGGTCTGTTGTCTGCATTGGCCTAGATAGCTATGGATGACATGAAGGGTATCCTTGAACTGTTTTCCTTGTGCTTTGAGAAGGCCTCTTGTACTCAAATGGCCCCAAATAGTCTGTTAGTTGAATGTCAACAACCAACTATGTATCCTATTTGAAACTGTTTCTAATACAAGACCTATAGATCAGCTCTGCTTCTTAGCTGATAGCAAAAGAGGACATTTTTAGCATTTCTGTGTTCTTTAGAGAACAGCATTTCTGGGGGACAGAGTCAGTGATAGTCCCTTCATCCTCTAGCTCTTTGGTTAGGGATATTACTGGGACTAAAAGGTATTTTAATACCACATGTAATATCAAGCCATCTGTAGGCTTTAGGGTCCAAGTAGGCTGGTGGTTGTACAGTATATCTGTTCAAGTAGCCTCTTGGTAGGGTTGGTACTTCACACCTTCAGCGCTCTCTCTGCTACAGAGAATAGCAGAAGCTCTAAGAATTGACTTCATGGTTCAGTGAAATGAAGATTGATAAGATAGTGGGGTGTTAGAAATTGAGCAAGCCTCTATTCTGTGCTGTTTGCTCCTGGGAATAAAGTTCATCAGGAAGTCAGAGGATTGCCAGGTTTGAGGTTGCTACGACACATCTCTCCTGGTGAGTGGACAGGGTGTGTTGTGTCTTACACAACACAGCAACTCTATGGTGATCCTTGGTGGCAGTGGCCGGATGACTCGGGGATTCAAGTAGCTGGAGAGATGGGAAGAAGCCAGATGCATCTTCAGATGTGAAATGTCTCCCCACAGGCTCCCATATTATATATTTGGTTCCAAGGTGGTGGTGCTCTCTTGGGAATTCTGGACAGTTTAGGTGGTGTGGGAAATAGGTGGCTGGGGGGTTGGACCCTTTGTTTCTTGACGGCCACGATGTGAGTTGCTCTGTTTTCCCATGCCATCCTGACCCTTAAGTGCTAGTGGAGGTTTTATATCTATTGGGTACGTTGGTCCCAGGTATGAAGACTTTCCATGAGGTTCAAGTAGCTCACTTGATCCTTAGTGATGCTCTCATAACCTCCACACGTGTTGGGCAGTATAGCTATATGGTAGCACTTCAGTTGAGGCCTGCAGCCTATGCTCAGAATCGATAAGATAGCAGTCATGTGAAATCAGCAGAGATAACTCCTGACACAGAAAGGATATGGCCCAGTGCTGTTTTTGATGCTGACCTGAATGCAGGAAAACGTTTTCGTTGTCACTTACAAGTGGAGGCTGAGACCAGTTGGTACAGGCCTTTTAACTGCCTATGTACATTCCTTTGAAGGCAGAAATGCATGGTATAGGAAGGGATTTTAGGGGCAAGTTTTGAGGAGATGAGCTAAAGATGCTTTATCGCTTTTCTTCTGGGTACCAACAGTTGAGTTGGTTCTTGTTCATCTTCCAGCTCCTGGAGAAACTGCAAAATGTATGATATTCTCTCCTGAAAGAAGATTCTTGTCTAAGCTCAATACTATTGATGTTAAAAAGTAGGTCACGTCTTTGTAGGGTTGTGCTGTGTACTGTAGGAGTATCAGCATCCCAGACTGAATGCTATTAGCATCCATCTGTGGAGGCTGTGGCCACTGATGCATTCGTGCATGGTGCAGACTGGGGTGGATTGCCAGTGGAAGCCAGCAATGTTCTTGCCTTTCGTAGCATTTCTTCCAAAGGACAGACAGTAGGAAAAGGCTAGATGATGGAATAAGTTTTCTATTGATTCCAGAAACTGGCCAGTTTGGTCTCTTTTATTTGTTGTTGGAAGCCATATGTTTCCCAAGAGAACAGGATCTCGAGCTTCTTGCATTTTTCCTTAAAACTCTAGTAATTCTTTCTCTACTATTGTGTTTTGGAAGCTCCTTAACCTGTTTTTCAAACAATTTCGAGTTTAAATGATATCTTCATGTTTCTTTACTCAGTACGGATTTAGAATTGGGATTCATTTCCTCATAGAGGCTGCTGTCATGTCCTAGCTGGTCTGAGTAAATGCAGCATGGGAGAAATACACGTGTCTTGTGCTGTAATTTGGTTATCTTAAGTGACAGACTCTGCTTTCTAGCTGTTGCAGAGACAATAGCCATCCTGGGCTAGTGGCTGACCACCCCCAGGAACTTGATAGATCATCTCTGAGGACAGTTGTACAATTTTTTTCTTTCAACATTGGTCACAGTCTAGCCATTCCTAGCAGAATGATAGAAGTTCCTATTCTTAGTCCATACTTGCCTGGATGCTTTTGCTCATGGAAGAAGGCTTACTGAGAATAGAAAACGAATGTTGGGAAACATGGTAGTTGGGTATTCCTACCCATAGAGATGTGTTCTAAGCCAAGGGTAGATCAGATGTACTGAAATGTCCCAGAGGCTATTCAGTGTGAGGTGAGTGTAGAGGAGGGGGATATGACCTTATTAAAATAGGTCAAAGAGCTGCCTGGTCACTGGGCAGATGATTCAAGTGTTTGAAGAGCTAAGGAGAAGAAATCTTTAGTTGTCTTTGGATCACTTGGGCCTGACATGAGCCGAAGAATCATTGCTCAGTGCAACGTGAATGATTGTTGGCAAGTTCATGATAAGATAAAATTGTTGGAAAGAAGTTGGTGATCATAGCACAGGTGTGGTCGTAGAATGCTCTAAATGGAACCGTGACAAATGTTCTGCTTTCCCATCCCTTTTCTCTCTGTCTCTCAAGTGTCACCAGTCACCACTCCATCTGAGAGTACTCTAGTGCTAGATTGCATAACGTTCAGGTAGATAACCCCCACACAGTTAAAATAAGGGCCTACTTGTTTCTCACACCTAATAGGAACCATGATCAAAACATGAATTCTGTGATTGTTGCAGTTGATCAATGTCTACTCCCTGACAAATGGAGAATAGTTGTCAGCTTGTGGAATACTTGGGATTCAAATATCCAGCCATCTCTCTGCGTTTTCCTTTATTCCCTCACACCGTGTCCCTCCATGAATATAGGACTACTAACTTTATTTTAAAAAGCCTAGGTGACATCTCATAGGTTTTGACCTCTGTTAAGAGACTTAGCTGGATCTAGAACCAAAGGATTCAGAGATATGGAATCATTCTGTGATGATGGCAGAGCACGGGAGTGGCCCCTATCACCAAGCAGCTGGTATAGAAAGCAATCAGCTTACTCTGACAGTGGAGGGGGCAGGTATGTGACTGGAGACTTTCAGCTCAAAATGCTTGCTTTAGGGCAAGTAGTGGGGTGTTGGGACTTCGAACCTGATCTTCTTATCTTCCCTGATCCGTGGGGACTTGAATTACTTATTCTGACATTTAAAGGTAACTTCTACCATGAGCTTTCAAGACAGGAGCTTTCAGAAGGTGGTAGTTGTGTCTGTAAGTGCAAATTTTGGGCAGACCCTTTGTTAGTATGCCTGGGCTTTGGGAAGGTAGGGTATTAATGCACTTGAAGTACATCTGACTGCAGTCTGGATTCAGATAATCCTTACCTGAGCTCTGCAGTGAGTTAGCGATCACTTGTTTATGATGGGATTTGTCTTGTGAACCAGACAATGGCCTGTTGAATGTGAGGGGTGATGGACTTGGACTCTGTACTCACCAGGAGAGACCTCTGTGCTTTTACATGTGCAACATGACTGGTTTTGAGCTTCAGACACTGGTTCCTTTTCTATGTCTTCATGGCCAGTATAGCTTGAGCTCTATTTCCAACAGCTATGGCTCTTGGTGGGCTTGTGTGTAGGGTAGACTTGAGGTGTTTGCAGGTGATTCTGAACCCCAGAACAAAGATCAGTTATATATAACTCCAAGGAGGCATCGAGACTGCCCTTCAGAGTAGGAGATACTTGTAGGAGATATGTATCTCAGTTCCCATAGTGAGGTCCTGGGGACCTCATCTAGCATAAAAACATTGCAGGCCTGAACTTGGGGGGGAAGAGAGCATGATGGACATAGATAAGATACCACTCTGTGGTCACCATCATCAGCATGCCTAGCGGGAAATGGAAAACACAACATGTTTAGTATACCTCAGTCTGTACCCAGATTCTCCAGGTTATAGGCCATGGCAGAGAGGAAACAGTGAATAGCGGGTGCTTGTCTCTAGACGAAGGCTTCTACAGGGGCTCCCTTGTGAACTGCTTTACTGTGCAGAGTTGTTAGAAATATTCAAGCACTAACTTTTTTTTTGCCCCTGTATGATGCCAGAGTCTTGAAATGAGCATGCTTATCTGTGTCAAAACTGCAAACTAGCTCACAAGTATTTAAGTTCTTGAATGACTTTGAGCTGGAAGATTCTTCATTGTTACAGATGTCTCTGGCATGATGGGAAGTTCCAAAGACCCCCTTCACTATGGCACTGTTTGTCGGAATCCCCCGCCTCCCCAGCATGAAGTGGGAAATTTTCTTCTCACGTGGTTATATTTTTACTGGCTTGCAAATTATAGCCAGGCCGATAATACTACCTATAGGTTTCCCAAGGAATACCTGTTTGGTATTTTTATCTCATGGTGCCTTCACTAAATGGGTGCTTGAAACGTGTGCAACTTTCCCCCCATGATCTGAGGCAGGAAAATAGAAATTTTGAAGAGTCGTTAGTTCAATACCTCCACAAAAAGTTACTTCTGTAACTTTTGGAAATGTCCCCTAAATTTGGGCACTGGGAGTTTACTTTGTGTTCCCCTTCAGACCAATATTGCTCATGGCTGATGTGATGAAAATGTTCTCATGTCTCCACTGTATGTGTCACACATTCTGGATGTCTTACAGCAAGGGTATAGATGGTGTCCCACGGGAAATGATCTAGGTAATTCCCATTCTGCTTGTATTGTCAGGTGCACGCTGAGTGAGAAAAGTGTATCCCCATGATACTTTGCTATGTCTGAATCTATGTCTGAATCTTTGGTGGGTGACCAAAGGAAATTGACTTGCTACAGGCCTCACATGGCCGAATTATAGGCCTTATTATCCTCATGTGGATTTGGGCTGGGAGCTCATTCAAAATTACTTGATGGGGTTTCAGGGGTCCTTGGGAAGGCATGGGCTGGGACTCTTTGGAGGTAAATGTGGAATCTCTCCACCAGCATTACAGGCAGGTCTTCAGGAAAGACTTGTCTCTGCTTTTCAGGCCCCTCAACTGATTGAATTGGGCCCCTCAATGCTAAAATGATCTTTCCAAAAAATCAACTGATTGATGACACTGATCACTTCTCCAGGTACTAATCCACCTTAGACCAGTGTTTGGTTAGAGTTTGGGAACTGTATCCACAACCAACAAATAAAATTGGTCATCATGGAAATACAGTGATCTCTTTTCTGGAGAACCTAGTTTCTGAAGGGAAGACAGATCTGTTTTACGGTGTGACTCTTCTGTATAGCTGCATTTCGAACTCTCCAGTTATTTAGTTACCAGGACACTGTGACCAGAGCAGAAGTTAAAAATCCCAGTAGGTCTCTGACCTCTCTAGCAGCATCTCAGGATACTTGAACAGAATGAACTAGCTTCTGGTATCTAGGTGTGTGTACAGTGTATATTTCCAGTTGTCCTGTGAATTATCCCGTATTGCTATAGCCAATGCCATTTCTGGAGGCATCTATGGATCTAGACCTATAGATGATACAGTAAAGTTTCAGTGGTAGATATTTAACTTATCTAGCATACTGTTGGGCATCTTTACTTTTTTATATGATTAGTAGTTGTCTAGCTCTTAGGTGGTTAATGTTATATGGCCTTGGTAATTACCATGTGAGTAATTTCAGAACCAAGGAAGTAGGTTCTGTGCCTCCCTAGTGATCATATCTGGTTTGTATACTTCAGCCAGTCTTCTGTACCTTGCACATGTCTCTGGTCTACAGAAGTTAGCTGTTAACTGTAGGCAGACCATTAAGAGTTCTGGAATCACCTCTTCAAAGATGAAGACTGACCAGGGGTGAACCCTGGGCATGTGTGAAGATAGATCCAAGCACCAGCTTGGCCCAGGGATGAATCTTTCCTTCCCATTGCAATTATTTTTGGAGTACTGGTGAAATGCAATGGGTTTAAACATTCTGCTCAACTAATGTGGGGTTTCTTGCTGGTCTCCTGTACCTGTGCCTCACCTCTTGCCAGAGTGGGAAGTTCTCTAGTCACTTCCCTCTGGGAGATACAGCTAGTCATTCTCAGTGCAAAACCTAGGTGAGCTGTGTTAGGCCTTGGTGACATGGACTTCTTTCTGGGCGAATCCTATTCTTCTGTGTGTCTTCAGGAAATGTTGGCTTGAAAAGTATTTTTGTAATCTTACCCATGGCCATTCTGTGTCCTGCTGGTTCCACTCCTGAGATAGAAACAGAGTGAGGCTTGCTGGATCTATTTCCTATCCTTTTAGGAATGTCTATAAGGTGAATTGCAGTTTCCTGGCCAAATATGAAGCAGTAATTGCAGGCTAGCTTTGATAAGTACTGATTGATGTTGCTGATTATTAGGGCATACTGTTCAATTTGTTGTGCTCCCAGTAGGCAGAGGAAACAACTTGAACTATCCAAGAATGGACTAGTGACCTTCTCTTCGGTATCAAAAGACAGGAGTAGGCCCAGAGAGGCCGGTCTGTATTCAGGCAGTCTGTAGACATGGGTGGTGTCTATAGATGGTCTCATATCTGATTTTACTTAAGGTGTGGTCTTGCTGTTATTGGCATCATAGAACCTTCTCTCTGTCCAAAAATACCTTCTAGATGAGATTCTTATCCCATGACTGAAGAATAGACCACTGTAGCTGGAGGAATTGTGTGTGTGGGGGGGGGGGGGGAGTAGATGCATGCCTAAGCTGGCTGTGATGTCAGCTTCTAGGGATAGGTCATGTAGATGTTAAAATGTGGGCCATTTGATACATTCCTTTTCAGTGGTAGGGCTGGGAGAGGCCCAGGGCCTGCTAGGGTGACATAGCCTGGGTGGGATCTGTGTCTTAAGTGCTTGTAGATCTCTCTGAAAGAATGAAGATCTCTTCTGTCTCAGGATGGTTGGTATACTCTACTCTGTCCCTGGAAGGGTGACTTGTATGGTGGTTTCGTCTTCCAAATACCTAGATTATACATAAACAGTGTACACCATAAGCTATGAGGGAGGAGATGTCTACTAAGAATAAATATCTACCACAGCATTGAAAAACACTTCTCCTGGTTTGAAGGTCAGATGCAATCGCCATTCCAGTGAGAGGCAGTTGAATGATCTCAGTGTGGTACCTTATGGAGAGTTTGGAGTCTGTGTCATTTGCTGACAGGACCAGAGTGGGAAGTCTGAGTATGGACTCATTGGGTGCCCAAATGCAAAGCTGTCTGAGTGCTAGGCAAGTCGTCACCCTGTCTACTTGACAGTAAGTACATCCCAGGTTCTGGCCTTGGCACACCCTACTTTAAGTTACGATAATCCCGTAATTCCCTCTCTCTTCAGACTTACTTGTGTTTCATCTTCTAGGCTCTGACAAGCCAGCCAATCCAATGGCTATTAGTATACATGATTGACTATCCTTATGTTAGACTGTTTCTCTTAACAAAAGATGAAGTATATCTTTGCTCATTGGGTGGACTTTGAATAACTGTTTTGGGTGCCTTCTAAAAAGCCACAATATCATAGCAGCTCATTTTTGGTTCTATTTTACACTGAGCCAATCTATGTAACAGGACTCTTCCTCCTTGTCATAGAAATATCACCATGAGTCCAAAGGTGCAGACTGAGATCTGATATCCGGGTCATTGGGAATCTGAGCTGCCTGTTCTTGAAAGTTAAATGACAGATTTGCTACTTATAGTAGTTGTATTCATTGGAGCTCCCAATAGTCAGGAAAAGAGAGAATGGTTTTTCAGGTATACCTTTCCTACTGATTCCTGCATGGACCTCCTTCCAGTATCGTCCCCTTTACTCTGTCAAACCCCATGAGAGTTAGGGCAGAAAGTAAAGGTAAAAGACCAGTTATCTTTTGCTCCTTCAGACTGACCCCTAGTTTCTGAGCTCACTCGAAGATGTCTTCGAGCAGTATTCCAAAATGTCATGTGTGCTATAAATATCTTCAAAACTGGAGGGTCCTTTGACTTTGTGGTAAAGGAAGAAAATGCATCCTTGTTACTTAGGTGGAAGTCAGAAGTGATATTTCTGTGTACCTTAGGCGTCTAAAACCATCACTAAAGATAATAGGGCTCCAAGGCTTTCCTTGTAGCTCTGTCTCCCATAATGTAGTATCTAGGTGCTTTTCAGAGCACTTGCTACTTCCTCATCCTAAAATCTAACTGCTGCAGTGTCAGTAACATGTTCTGTGGTATATTAATGATCAGTGATTTTTTCTGTTGACCATGTTGGGACAGGGAACAAGAGAGCTGGGTGAAACTGAGGGCCTCACCTAAGGCCTGTTGGCCTTCCCATAAAAACACCAAAGTAACACAGTCACTGAGGAATAAGAGAAGGTATTGTCCATATTTATTGATATGTACTAAAAGGCAGGGAGGATGGTAGTTCTCAAGGTTTCTTGGGCATGACAGCTATGAAAGCTTAATATGGGCTAGTATCTGCCTTTCAGCAAGAGACTCCATATTCTGAACTGGAAAAAACCTGGTAAAATGCCAAGGGGGACTTCCCTTCTGCACTTAGCTTCTTTTTGTGCATCTCTTCCAATAGTTACCTTGAACCACCTTTTAAATGAACTTCCTCGTTCTAGATGGCCATAAAGGAAATGCAAGTCATGACAATATTAAAATTCCCTTTTGCTTCAGTCAGAATGACAAGAATATGAATCTGATTTGGGGTGTGTATAGGGAGGAATTTGGTAATAGTGGGACTGTAAATTAGTATGACCACTATAGAAGACAGTATGAGATTCCCCAAATTAAGAACAGAACCATTGCAAATCAGGATATAGTAAAGGCACCTGCCCACACGTTCGTTGCAGTACTCACAATAGCCAAGTTATAGAAGCAGCCCAGGTGCAAAAGGATCAAGAAAATATGTGTGTATATTTATATATCTTTATATAGATTGCCACTGACCCCCTTGACTGCACTTGTGCTTATTACCTTGTACCTCCTCAGATTGAAAGCTTGATCTACATTTCATCTGGTGCAAAGCGTTTCCTGGACTAAATTGGGCTTGAAATATATGGAATATACTAAGCCTGTTCCTGAGGGGATTTTGCATTGTACAAGCTGACATATACTGTGAATGTGAGAGAAATTCTTCAACTACAGTCCCTACACTCACAATGGAAGGAGTGACCTTATGGTTAACATCAGCTTCTTAAATTTCCCGAAGCAGACTGGGTACTTCCTGCAGTCATCCCGTGGCTCATGACTAGTTTGGGTGAAGGGCAGACTCAAGTTGAGAAAGGCATCTCTCAATTGACGAAGATAAACTGTGTCCCCTTAGGAAGGAATCTTGAATGCCCTTCTGGGTGGGCAACTTTCTTCACCATGGGTCAAATTGCCCCTGCTCTAATTTTCCTGTGCCTATTTTGAACTACCTGAGTCTTGAACAGAATTATCTTTAAGTAGTTGTACAAAGGGGTTTCAATTCCACTTGTAAGTTTGAGTACAATGCTTCTTGGACAATTAGTCCCCTTCATCACTCTCCTCCATCTCTCCCTCCCACTCCTTTCTGTGCTAGTGAAAGAATGCCTGTGTGTAGCATTGGTTTTGTTCAGGAAGTACCACACTTGGTCGAGTCCTTTAACTTTACTGATGTTCTCACAATCTCCACTGATGTTCTCACAATCTCCACAGGAGTTTTCACTCCTATGTTATCCCAGAATCAGAGTGGATATTACCTAAAGTGCCACATGGGATGAGGCTAAACCAAACCACAGCAAGTCAGAACACTGGTGCCTCTTCAGGTATGTCCTATACCTAATTTCAGACATTGGAAGCTCCAGGTCAACGGTAGATTACAATGCTGTTTTCATGGTAGCTGCCTTCCATTTTCTTCAGGAAATTTTTAATCTTTTGCCAGGCTGTAAAAATTGCCTGGGAGGCAAATTGGCAGGATCTACCGATAACCTGCTATTGATGCTGCCATTTGCAGACTTGAGGAATGTCTTTTCTCTGAATAGTCTGGTTGGTATTAAGCTGGGGCAGAATCTGGTATCTATGGCTATGGAGATTTTAATTCTGAGTAATCCTGGTAACATTAAACACACTGCAGCCCGACTTCTGTATAACAAGTGAGTGTTTTTGATACCATGAGTCATTCTGTAGGAAACCAGAGCTGTCAGCCTGAGGTGCTCCTTTCTGAGAGGCTGGCAAAGAGCACTTCGGATACAGACAGCCAATAATCGGGTCCCTCCTCCTCACTTTGGAGTGACATGCCATTTGGTCAGTCACGACTATAAATGGTAAGAGGACTCCCTCAAGGTAGCTGACCTTGTTTGGTCAGCAGCAGCTACATGGTGGAAATGACAGGTCCCTTATCTACCATTTGGGCAGCTACCAAAATCTCAGCCACCATAATGAAGTCCTCTGCTCATATGGCTGCATGAATTTGCCCACATCTAGCATCTCCAGATGGTAAAAATCACCCCAGACAAAGACAGGTGAGAGAATTAGCCTTGTCTGTGTCCTTGTGGGTTTCTGGGCTGGTACTTTCCAAAGCTACTTTATTAAGAACAGATGTGCAATCTCCAGCTCAATGTATGATACATTAGCTGCTGTGTCAGTGACTTAGACACTGGTTCCTACCTGTATAATAAACTGACCTGGGCTTCACTCATAACAGAATATGGACTAGTTGCTCCATAGTGGTGTGCTGCTGGGGTCTTGAATTCTAGGATGTCTACTTTTCTCCTGTGGATTTCTGGATTACTTCATAGATCCTTAGTTCCTCTGTCACTCAAGACTCTGGGAATATAGCAGACAAACGGCCTGAGTGATCTTGAAATATCATTCCAAGTGGGTGCTTGACTATGCATTGAGGTAAAGATTTTTTTGTCATTATGGATAAGAACAGAAGACTAAGGTAGCCTTGAAGGACAACTCACAGTTCTTTATGGGGCTAGGTATAGCTTCAACAGCAAATGAACTGCAGGTCATTGACAAAGCCTTTTTATTCTATTGAGATTACATGTATTTTCTACTGAAAGGGGGCCTCATCTTGGCTTGGGGTGTATTAGAATATGGGCCATCCTTGGAAGAGCTGCCTATCATCGCAGTACTCATCCAGATACCAGGAAAGAAGGATCTTTTTTTCCAGAGGAAACAATGTGCAGTGTCCATGGATGAAAGCTTGATAGTTCTCTGGCTGTGTCTTCCAGTATTTGGTGAGAAGTGTAGGCATGCCACTGCTTTGAGGACTGAGCACATTTCTTTCCAGGATTTTCAGAGTGTGTGTCTATATCCTTGTTTTAACCTGTCTTCCTGATTTGCACAGGGAAATGCCTTGTGTTGCATCTAAAGGAAAAGCAGACAGGAAGTGGGCAGAGATTCTCTGGCTGTCTTGATCTAGTTCCTTGTTTGTCTAGAAGTAAGTTGTGTGGTTAGGTCAAACTGTTGACCTTTCTGAACTCTCTTGTCCTTTTGGCTTGATAGCAGACATTATCCCTGAATTTTAATTGCGAAGGGGACACCACGTTGATCAGTGAAGTTTCACTTGGGCACCAGGAGTTGTTGAATGATTCTGGGTCACAACGTTTTTAGGACACCTTCCTGGGTATAGGTTGTTGACATGACACTGTCAGTGACCAGATGTGGTGGGTCATTGAATCTGTCCTAAAGATTTGTGATCCTGACTAGAGGCTTTCGATACAAGTGCGTAGGTCCCTTCTGTATTCCTCTTAGCAATATGTAGCAGATCATCTTGGCCAAAGTCAAAGCACTTCTGGGTTCAGAATCTAAGCTCCAGTAGTCCTAGACACCTGTGATATTGGGGAAAAAAGGGGGCACTTTGTGATAATTCTAAGAAAAAAGTGCTCAGAGCAAATAGTGGGAAAGAAACTCGCTTCTGCAGTTGTATGCTGTTCTCTCCATAGATACTTTTTTTGGAGGGGGGGTGTGATTCTTCCACATCAAGAAACTTAGAAATCCTAAGCTGTATTCCTATGCATCCTTCTGTTATATGGGAAACTGATTGTGAGATACACAGGACCCATGTTTTGAGAGGTTGAATTGTGAGTTTTTATTAGAAAGCCAGTAATGCAAATGGACCTGTGTCCTCCAAAGAACTTGCAGCCTCCAGTACATTTAATACTCTTGGGAAACTGAGATATGAGGGTATTGAGCTATGAAGGTACTAAAGAAAGAGCAGAAAACAATCTCCGCAGACCAGATGAACTCTAATGGAGTGTTGAAGCAGAGGCAGAGAGGCTTAACTAGGGTCACGGTTAGGGGGCAGTTTCCCAGGGAGGTTGAGAGTTCAGAGTCTTGCACGTTCATGGCACAGGTCTGGCAGGTTCCAGGACCTGTTGTCCAAGTCCCCCACCCCATCTGCCTCGAGGAATTCAAGTACCAATCACCCAGGGGTGAGGGCGGGGAAGTGGAACCCACCTCCAGAGTTTTTGGAAAGTCCACATCATCCACCAAGATGGCACTGAGGATGAGCTGGCAACACTGAACCGTGTCCATACTTCTAACATTGCAAAGTGTTTGAACTACAAGCTCAAACTACCAATTTGGTAGGATTCTTCAGCCTTTTTAATGCTGACATTTTGGGGCTGGATCTTTATCATGGTAGGTGTCCTCTGTGCACACTGTAGGGCATTTATCAGCAGCTATTGACTAAACTTCCTAAGGACTAGCAGTTTATACCTCCCTGGTATGGCAAAACGAGCTTCAGAAGTTGCAGGACTTGAGTGGTGTTTCAGAGGCCTGTTTGTCTCAGTCATTATCCTTTGGGATTTTATGACTGGCACTTTGGATTCTTTTACTCATGACGATTGAGTTCGAGGCAAGTAGCACATGCAAGATGGTTCCCTCCTCAGAGCTGTTGATCTTCCTTGGAGAGTTAGTTTAGTTTGGTTCATCCTCTAAGCTAGTGGTCCTTACTGGGGACTTTTTGCATACAGAGACAATGTGTACTCACTAGTCCTTCCACCAGTAACTAGCAGACTAGCTCACTCAAAGGCTAAGCACTGGCGGGTTCAGAATCTAAGCTTCAGTAGTGTGGTCGGTCTACCTGACGCATACTGAAGCTGTGGGCGTTATAGAGGCCACACCTGAATAGCTAGTACTCGGAGCAAGACATTTTTCTTCAGCCCAAATGGTTCAATCATTTCCTTGAAGTATGAGAAGACATAGGTGGAATTCTTCATTAGGATATTACCAGAGGACCAGGGATGTCAGGACATTTGTTGTAAGGACTGTCTTCATGTGATAGAGAAAGAGGCAGAGGCAGGTGATCGGATAATGGGTCAATTGCATTTATTTCTATAGAAAATGCCTATAAATTGCCTATTTTAGCCATAGAATATGAATTTGTGTTGACTTGCCTTGAAAGAGCTAGTAAACCCATAGCAGCTGGTTATCAGGAACTATCTGCCTTGTGTTAGAGCAAGTGGCATGTCTTGTCCTATGATAGGCTCAGTGGCTTTGAGTTGAGACTGAACCCCGAGACTCATCTCAGATTGGATCAAGTAGATTCTATGTAGATACAGATGACTCCAGACATTGTCCTTAAAAATCTGTTTTCTTGATAGCTGTCATATGGTATTCCCCTTATGTTGAGCTGATGTGCAGGTTTTATATGTCCGTCCTAGGTCAATGAGTACCATTGGGAATAACAGGAGAGGCCAGCCTGGCTAGATGTCTATAACATTGTCTTAGTATCTAGACCCTCATTTGATCTAGAAAAATATGGATGTTTTGGGGGTACTGCTGGTATTATTGGAGCATTATCACACCTAAAATGCTCAAAGCTCAAAGTCTACGCAAGCACCAAAGAGCTCTGTGGGCTTCACTTGCTGTTAAGAAATAATCCTATAGGCTCTTGTCTCATGAAGCCATCCCTATGTGCAGCCCCAGTGGCTCTCACACATGGCCTGACCTCTATTCTTTGGTGTCGCAGGATGTCCCTGTCATCCTGAAGCTGGCTGGAAGGAGGGCTTATGTCCGCTTTGTGTCCTGTCTAGGAGTTGTCCATTGGAAAGATGGACATGCTGATTGCCATGGCTCTGTGGTGGTGGGAGTTCAAGTACTGGCTCTTGGGTCTGCCCAATGCTGTGGTTTTGGTCAGGAAATCTTTTCTGTGATATGTCTCTGATCTTGAGTGACTGCTAGGAGAACTTTGGGATGTGGTGCTTTGTAAAGGTCGTTGTTCCTTTTCAGTTACTTCAGTAAGGCTGAGTATCTGGAAATTTCCTCATGTACTTGGGCTGAATTACCTATGATGATTTCCATAGGAAGGTCAAGCAGGTTCTCACTAGCAAGAAGGTCAGACTAGTATTCATGTGCTGGACAGAATTAACCACATTTTTCCCTTGCTTGTAATGAACAAACTGTGCATCTCTGTCTGATGTTGCACAAAGGGAGTATTGTGAACAGCTTATGGGTTTCTTGGGTTCATGAAGAGTATCCTGTTGGTGGAACTGAGTCTCTTCAGAGAAGTGTCCCCTAGAGTTGTTCATGCTCTTACAGTGAGCAAATCCTCATGATGATGAGCTGCATTACAAGTGCCTTCTGCACTCTGAGGGCCCTACATCCACTGTGAAATGCTTACATGGGGGAAGACATCCAGTTTCCATAAAGGACTTGCTATTTCTCCATAGTCAAAGATGCGGCTGTTGACAGTCTGTTTTGTTTGGATTTTAACAAAGGTAACAGAAGTATCTTTTCAGCTTCCTGATTCCATGCAGGTGGCGAACCTGCTCTTCAGGGTCTAATGACCTCAGCTCATGTTAGCTGGCAGCAGCCTGGCTATTGTATTTTCAGGACATTATCAAGCATGTATTCTGTAATGTGCTACATTGCCAATCTTGTAACCATGTCAGCATCTTGAATTCTGCGTGAAGCGAAAGAATCATTTCACTTGCAAAGTGCCATTGAAGTATTCCTTAATTTCCTGAATGCTTGAACTATGAAAGGCAGAAGTGACCTTACTGTTCAGAAGCTCTTGAACTAAGATATCCTACTGATTGTTGGATAAAACAGATTTGCAGAGAAAAGGCCGTTGGTTAAGACTGCAGAGCTTGCATTCCTGGGGTCTAAGACTTGTCCTAACACTAAGGAGTAGCCCAGATGGAAAGCATGATGGGAAATGGTCCCTCATCATAGCTTGTAAAGACATCACTGTTTGGTCACTGCATTGTACACATTCCTAGAAGAACACAGAACACTAAGCTCACAATTATGTGCAGTGTCCAGAGGACAGCACTCTATAGCTGAGGGAACTGTTGAAGCAACTTTTGCTCATTTTCCTTGAACTGTTATTCATCTCTCAACCCCAGAAGCATAAGCCTCAGCAAACTGAGTGGGGCTGTGTTACCTTTGTGAACTCCCTTAATGCCTCCTATTCATGCAAAGTAGCACGGCTTCAAGGAAATAACAAAAGCTGTTGCTCTGAATGACCGTGGCTTAGGAACAGATTCAAGTTAGGAATGATAGTCTTCCTTGGCAAAGGGTACTTGAGCTTTTGAAGTCATAAAAAAGTAGGTGGGCACACCAAAGAGGGATTCTGATAATTGCCTTTACAAGGCCCGAAAATCTATAGGACTTAACAGATTTTGTCTTTACAGGGTGAAGAAATCGTTTACCTAAGTTGGATGTTCTTCAGTAGAAGATCTGGCTTTTTCCCCAGAGAACTCTGCTCACAATACTGGTAATCAGAGTTTGAAGGAGCTGCCTGTGGTCCTATGCAGCAAAGACCTCAGAGTATTTGGCCTTTCTGTGTGAAAACTGACAGCTATGTCAGGACCCTTCTACCTCATTAGTGCTGGGCTACCCTTTACCATTGGGACCTGTCCTAAGCATTAGTTTAATTCACATCTTCTGGATAATGGAGGTATATTCCATTGTGACAAAATGTCTATAGACATCTAACTGGTGGAGGGGTGAGTGTTTGCAGAGAACTGAGTGAGATACTTCTGGAGCACCTCTGTGGTAAGACATGCTGCACAGCTCTGGTATGGTGCTAGATGAGGTACTAGAATGTAAGCATTTCCTCTATAAATTAGGAAGGAAAGTCTAATATTCTAGAGAGGATGTGTCAGTTTCTCCACTGAAAATAATTTAGACCCCCTTGGAAATACTTTCTCTAGTTGGGCCTGAGAGTTATTTCCTCTTCCAGTTTCCCATTCACTGCTAATTCTTGTGGAACTTGTTACTCATGTCATGTTTTCTGGACTGGGCTATGCACAAATATACCTACTAAGGGATCTGAATGGCCATGAACTTCATAGCCTTGTGTGGGCTACTTTTGCTCATATCATCTGCCTACAGGATCTAGATAAGAGGTGCTGGGCCTTATTAATGTTTTTCTCTGCCTGAGTGACATGAGAACTGCTTCTTAACTACCTTGCCCAAGCCAGCTTCACACTTTTTCACTCCTCTCGAGTCGTGGTGCTACTTCTGTATTGTGCCAGAGGAGCAAACATCAGGCAACTTGCTTCAGGGAGCTGTTTGATAGTTGTGGGGGCTTCTTAGCACATGTTTGACATACTGGGACTGGGGGGCATTCCTTGCTGGAAAGGGCTTAATTATTACAGTAGCTTCCCCCCTTCCCCTTACAAGATATCTGTGGCCTGAATCGATTTATTTGGACCTCAGAGTATGAGAATGAACCATGAAGTTCTAGTGTTATTAAGAGTTCCCTTCAGGTAGAGACGGATGTCTTTGGACCTGTGCCTCATTGTGAGAAGGTCGAGCATACATTCTTGGTTTGTTGTATGCCTGTAAGTGTTCCCTTGAACATTCTGGTTGGAAGAATTCCATCCTGTCTCTCACCAGGACAGGCTACTGTGGCCGGTGATAACAGAAATAGGTAACAAACTGGTTGTGTGTAGATGTGAGCTTGGGTGCATTTGTCAGACTCCTTGACTGAAATGGCACATCTCTCTAGGGTAGGATGTTTCCCTGCCCTGTAACTTCCAGAACATGGCCCAGGTGAGGGCTGCCCTGTGAGAAGGTTTGGGATTCCATGCTCCTTTTTCCACTGCCGCCTTGGTTGATTGCTATGGAGCTGAAATGTCTTCCTGTGCTAGGCTTGCTATATGTGCTGTGCTATTTTGAAGGAGAATGTCTTTTGTCAGGCATGTGATGATTTTTTAAATAAGTTTTTTTATTGTGAAAATACTGTACAGAAGGTTTACAGTTACATTAGAAGGTAATGAGTACATTTCTTATCAAGGATTTTTGCCTCCTCCTTTGTTTTTTCCCCTACCATCCTTTCCCTCCCACCTCCACAACTTGTGATGTTTTTATATTAATGCTGCTAGGTGCCTCTTGAGTTTCCTATCACAGGATTAGGGCTTCACGTGCTCATCAGGTTGTGTTGCTTTGTGAAACCATTCTCCTGTGCTCCAGTGTATCCAAACAGAACATGACTCATTCTTGGTGCTGGAAACCCAGCTTTGTATTAAGGACATCTTTTGGAGTCCTCCTTTTGCCATTCAGTATGACAGATCTGGTTCCAGGTTTGATGAAAACTTGGAACTCAGTATTCTCTCTTTTAGGATGTGTCTGATTTTTGAGCACATGGCCAGTTCAGGCTCCATTGATCTCACTCCAGCCCTCTAGACGCAGGCTTTATTTGAAACAGGGAGTAGTATAGCCAGATCGATTATCAGGCCAGCTACTTCCACCAACACAATTAGCCAGGGGGATCTATGGTCTCTGCTTGGGTGTTGTCACCTCAGCTGTGACCCTCCAAAGTCAGACTTCGCATGATGTGGATGCTACTCCAGACTTTTAGCTTCGTTGATACTTCAGGCACACGAGATGTTGTAATGGTATTGAGAGAATAAAACACAAAATGGCAACAGCCATTTTGAAGGATGGAGGACTGCTGAGGTTAGAAACTGAGGAGCCTTTTGTTCTGGGTGTTTCTAGGACCTGATCATCTACATCAAGGAAAGGGAAGACTTGGTCAGGCTTGAGGTTGTTGCTAAAGACAGCTTCTAGTGAGTACATGGGATATTTAGTGTCTTCCATACTGATCTGTTACCACTGCTATTCAAAGGGTTATGATTTACTGCATGGTAGGAGACAATTGCAGCTTCTGGAGGTGGCCCATTCAGTTCAGCTTGGCATAAAATGGTTTGAACCTTATCAGAATGAGGAGGATATTGTCACCTGACTTTGTAATTTTTGACCAATGTTGGCCAGTGAAGTTGGCCGATTGAGGCCATTTCATCTGTGCCGTCCAGCACATCTATAGGATTTGCAGGATGGCAGCTATAGAGAGGCATAAAAGATCTCTCCTTCCATCAACGTAGCAAG
Organism: Dipodomys spectabilis; assembly: GCF_019054845.1. Classification (NCBI taxonomy): domain Eukaryota; kingdom Metazoa; phylum Chordata; class Mammalia; order Rodentia; family Heteromyidae; genus Dipodomys; species Dipodomys spectabilis. The sequence continues at coordinate 8,768,960 of NW_024870905.1, forward strand.
ACCCAGTACTGCATTTGATGTTACCTTGCATGAAAGAGAATGATTTTCCAATTACAGTGGAGCATTGTGAAAACTGCAGAAGTACCCTGGTCTACTGAAGCTTAGAATTTGAATCGCCCTTAAAGAAGCCATGGTTGGAAGTGGCACTGTGGCTCAAAGCGTTAGAGTGCAAGTTTTGAGCAAAAAGAGCTCAGGGGCAGTGGACAGGTATAAGCGCTATGACTGACAAAAAAAATGCCTTGGTCAGTACCTGTCTGCCTCCAGTTGGGGAAGAGAGACAATAAACACAAATCTCAGCACAGAAAGGGCACCTGATTGGGTCTGGGTCTAGCCTGTGGTGGATGAGTGACTTGGTCCCCTTTGATTTCTAGATGGCATAGAGGTCTCTATAGGCTGAAGAGGGTAGCAGGGAGCACAGTTTTCATGATCAACTCTGATTTGTTTGTCAATTGTTGAAGGCAGCAGTGGATAGCACAGAAGAGTCTTCAAACTTGGTGTAGAGATAGGCAGGAGGCCTTATCTTGCTGCTCTGACCAAAACCGGTTTCGGCATTTGGTTGTAGAATTCTCTATATTACTCTCCTGATTTTTAAGTAATATTTCAAAAATCGAAAGGTTTTCTTGGTCTCTGGACAGACTGAAAAGTTGGAATTGTTTAGATTTTCTCTTAAAGAACCAGTTTGTCTATCCCACTACTGAGCTGCTCGGCCTGCCCAGTCTTGTCTTTTAGGCTCTATGGTTTATCTGTGGAGATGTTACAAATGACAGGATTTTTAGCAACATGGTCCTCTTCTTCCTGATGCCATTATGTAGATGTTGTACTAAAACAATATCCCTCTGGAATCAAGACAGTCTGTGCAGTGGAGTTGATGTCAGTGCATTGTTTTAAAAGGCCATGTCGGGGCTGAGAAGGTGGCTCAGTGGTTAAAGCGCTTGCCTTGCATGCCTGAGGCCCTGGGTTCGATTCCTCAGCACCACATAAGCAAAAAGAAAAAAGCCAGAAGTGGCGCTGTGGCTCAAGTGGTAGAGCGCTAGCCTTGAGCTGAAGAGCTGAGGGACCGCGCCCAGGCCCAGAGTTCAGGCCCCACGACCGGACCCAAAAAAAAAAAAAAAAAAAAAAAAGGCCATGTCATGGGCAGAAGCTGGATAGAAATTTCCAATAATTTCTAGTAATGAGAAAGTCCATGTAGCTTTGGTCAGATGCCAGGGGAGTTCCCCAAGACAACAGGTTCTCCATCTCCTTTGCTGGTTTACCTAAATGTCTAAGGGCTGATTTTTCTCCCCCTTCTCAATTTGAGGGAAATCTCTGAAGCTGTTGAATGTGACTAACAACTGGAAGTCCTTATCCTTCTGCAGGTGACTTGTGCATGGTTTAAGTGCCCTGGTTTCCTTTGTTTGCATGCATATGTTCAGACACATTCGGATATCTCAGTGGCTATGTGACTCCCAGTTGGCTTTTGAGCAGAACAGATGCAAGTGTTTTCATGCAAGTCAGAACAAAGGAGTAATGGGGCTATCCTTTGTCATTGTTTAAGCATTTTGGTACACCCCTTCCCCAAATGAGATAAACGTATATACAAGACAGAGTACCGAAATCAAAGACTGATTGCCAGGGATAAGCCAATGGAAAAAGAAAAATGAAATAAAATTAAAAAAAAAAAAAACTAGATACAGCACGCTGGTTACAAGTTCAACCAAATAAAGACAAAGGAGTGGGTAACAATGTTTGACAAGAAGTATCTTACTCATGCAACTTCATGTAACCGTAACCCTTTCTTAGCACATATTTCCAATTAAAAAGAAAAAGTGAAGGAACATCAAGCACTGAACAACTTGAGTTGAGCAGGGTTTTTTCCTTCTGGTGTTCAGATGGCATCTTTTGTTCAAAGGGAGACAAGAAATGGGAAAGGGCACATGAATCTTCTCATGAATCTTTCAGCTTTTACAAACAATTACTCTAGATCATTCCTCGGGTCACCTAGCAAACCCTTGGCTGATTCTAGATTGTTCTAGTTGGTTTCCATTTTGAGAGGATGTGACCAAACTATCCAGAGTTCCTGAGCATCTTCAAGTCCAACTCCACTTGACTCACTGAGGATGTCAGGTTGTCTAGAGAAGCAAGTTTGGCCAGGATCTCCTGAGGAGGCAGACAGGCGGCCTGGGCCGGGTCCTGGCCAAGCAGTGTGTACACCGCGCAGGGGTCTTTAACGGCAGAAAAGCTTAGTTGTTGCCAGGTAGGTACTGACCAACCAGGGAGATACGTACTGACTAACCAAGGAGATACGTGAGGCAGTAGGGAACTGACCAGGCCGGGGAGGTGGTGGTCTTTTCTTTAACTCCAGATGGACATTATCATGGCCCTTTTTTGTGAAACTGCAATCAGTCTCCTAGAATGGAGTCAGTCCTGTTTGGCATTTCAGAAGGCGGAGAAAAGTAATGTTCTTTTTTTGCCTTAAGATTAAAGTGAACTTTATCTCAGGGTGAAGGGTGATTGGGGTTGTCTACTAAACGTGAGACTGCTTTCTCACTGATTCTATTTGTTTGAGGTTTTGGTCCTAATATAATATCAAATCTGCACTTTGTGCCCTCGGATGTGTGATGAGCAAGTTATGTCCTTGTCATAGCTCATAAGGTGACATTCTGGCTACTGTACCAGTAAACCCCATGGGAGGAGAGACTACATATCTGTCATGATACCCCAATGTCTAGGGCCTCAGTAAACTGAGGAAATGAAGGGTACTTCTCTCTGGATATTGCCTCAGTAGCCAGGGTGGGGTTGCTGTGTCTTTGTGTGCTGCTTCAGCTTGAAAGGAAGTACTTCAGAATTTTTCCCATGCTGCTGGAATGCTCTAGAACCTTCAAATTCTGTGTACACCCTGTGTCTTTGTAGCCACCTAGCTCGTGAGTACTCATCTTTATCGGCTAATGATGCAAGAATTGCATTATTGGAAAATTAGCAGCCTCCCTTGACTATTGAACAAGACATTTAAAGAACTCTTCAGTTTTCGAAGGGAAACATCGTCTGTGAGGAGCCAAATATCTCCTGGTGGAGAAGCAATCCGAGGTTCTCAAGGAAGATCTATCTTGTTTCTGCATCCCCGTAGTGCCTTCACGGATAGAATGGTAGATACTTGTCAATTTTCTTGATACCTAGAAAGTTGGAAGGGCAGACTATTTTTGAGAGGATATATCAGTACCTCCCACATGTAATACCCTTCTCTGGAAACTGTTGAGCTTCTCAGTACTTATTTCCCATTCTATGTGGTCTGGATGTGAGGAATCATTTTTTCCACTGACCCCTGTGGTGAAATGCAGCTCAAATCTGTCTCAACTGGGTATCTTTAAGCTTTACTGTTTGACACCAGGGTCAGAATCTGAATGACCTTGGTATATTGCTGTAGGATACCTTGAGGATTCTGGGTTGGTGCCAAGGAAAAGACCACTGAGGATTGAGGTACTGCAACTTCAACACTATGTGCTTGCCACTGTGGGGTTTTCTAGCAAACTCTTTGAAACCGCTGGTGAACTTGGGTGTCCAATGGAAAGAGCACCAGGAGTCTGCCTCATGTTCCCATTTGGCCTATGCTAAGTAAACCGTTAACTCTTCTTTGTGATATTTGTGAGGTTGTGCTCTGTTGGTAGGGGATACAGTATCAAGATGGAAAAAGAGACCCTGCTAAAGGTTCAAAGACTAAAATCTGAAAAGAGGTTAGAAATTAGGATTAGGCAGAAGATGTCAGATCAGAGTGAACTTGGGAGGGAGCTTCAGATAGAGCAGCAACCACTGGAATTGTCGCATGCCAGGGTGGCTAGGATTTCTATGGTAGCTCAGCTTGTAACTCACTGTGGTCTGCTTGTGGACAGACTGTTTTATGTGCCAAACACAAGGCTCTGTCTTGTGAAGGATTTGTCTCATGCATTTTCGCTTCTTTCATAAGTACACCATTTTGCACTTCAGTTGTAGGCACTCTGCCGACTGATACTTTGCTTGGCATTTAAGATGTAGCAATATTGTCAGGCATGCATGATGTATAATAGGAGTCTGTCTGCTTCCATTGTCTCACTATAGTATGGGGTGCATGTTCCAGGTGAGTTGTATGGGATTTTTTGTAGTAAATGAGCTATTGTGAAAATGGTGGGATAATGATGTTGCCATAGACATTTAGGTATGAGAAATGTAAACTCCTATGCAGAATACATATCAGTCATGGTAGGATGAATGAGTCCTTCTCCAGGGTGGAAGGTGAGATGTAATTGCCTTGTCAACCAGAGGTGATTTGGTCTAAGTAATGGCATTTCATGGAGAGCTTAGCTTGCTTCTGGTGATGGGTCAGGACTATAATGTGGAGAATATGGTTAGGTTAACTGCTAAATGCAGATGCTGTCTCCTTCCAGAGAAGCCATCCTGCCAACTTGATGTTACAGTGCATTCTTTGCACTGAGTGCATCATGCTAAGTACTGAATGAGGTACATCTCGCTTTAGTCACTCCTATTCTGTAGAGCCCTCTTGGCATATCTTACTCAGATTTCCTTGACACTCATGTAATCTTTAGTCTCTGACAAGACAGTGAATCATTTGCTAATTCACATGATTGCATGCACTCCTCTTGCACGCCTTTCTCCCCTTAACAAATGAGTGACAATGAAGTGTATTGGTTTATTGAACTTTTGTCCCTGGGGACTTTTCCCTTAGAAGTCATAAGGATGTCTCCAAGGACCCATGCTGTGATATTAGTCTATTTTAGTTTGGTTTTATATATGGAGTCATGTGTAAACTCATGCATGAGTCATAGATGAAGCAAAGAATTTTTTCCTAGCTTCTCACTGAACTCAAGCTGAAGTGAGTTGACAGGTCTTAGAGGTACAAGGGATTTGGAATCAAGGAGCCATCTAACCTTGTAACTGGAGTCCTCTTCACAATGCACAGGTCTTTGAATTCATGGAATGGAGGAATATTTACCTGAATGATGAATGTTTCTCAAAATCTAGAGACTGCCAAATTTATACTTCATTTCAGAAGAGAAACAATGTTGCCATCTGTCCTTTAATCTGAGAGTTGGAAGTTTTTGGATGCCTTTAGATAGGCACTGTGAAGAGCAACCTTCAACAGCTAGGTGAGAATCCTTTTTGTTTCTCCTGCCTGAAGAATTTTAGAAATCTTAGAGGAACTTCTATTTGTATCCTCTTAAGATTTCCAAATATTCGGACTTCAACAGTTGGTTAGGGCTCTTCCACGTTTTCAGTGTTGACATTCAGGGTTGGATGATCATCACAGTGGTAGAATGTTCTGTGCATTTTATGGTGCTTATTCCTTGACTCCTATGTACTGGAAGTCTGTACTCCAGTACAATATGACCAATGAGTTGCACTTTCTAGGCAAGTCCAAAGAAACTATCTCTAACCCCACAGGTTGTGGCTTGGCTTAATGGTGCTCAAAAAAATGAAGTGTTTTGAGATAATCCTCCCTTAGGCTTTTATGGATGGTATGCTAGATACTTAATACTTTTTGTCCATAACCTTATCATTCTGAGAAAGTATATTTTCTAAGTTCTGGTTGGTGTTCTCAATCTGTCCCTCCTGGGGAAAGCTCCCTTAGTTTGGTTCCTGGGTCTCAGGACTTGATTTTTTTGTGTGTTCTTTTTTTCCTAAGGAATTCTTTGACCGTTGGACTTTTGTCATGAAACTTGTAGGTCTGATGTCTTCATTGTGCACATTCAAGCCCACACCAGTTACTATTTGGGGCTCTGTACCTGAATGACTGTGGTCTCCATTTGTGTGACCCATTCTGGGACTTACATAGTTTGGGCAGATGCCAAGTGGAGAACTGTGCTGCCTCTGACTAAAACTGTGGCTGACATAAAGACAGCTCCTGAAGTAGTATTGTATGCAAAGCTCTTGAAATCAAGAAACTACATGTCCTCAAATGTTTCCTGTACAACTAAAAATGTGCCATATACCTATCACGAAGCAAAGTTCAATTTCATTGGAAAGTATTACAGATTGGAGGGCCTTGCTCAGTGGTACTCAAGGAGCTGTGAGTCTTACAACCATTCTGCCTTGGGCTTTTATGGCTAATGTGCTGAATGCCTTTAAAGTATATATTTAGCATATTCAGAATTGCTCATCAAAGCTGACTTTCCTTGGAGTCACCTTTAGTTTGGCTTAGGGTGTATGATCTTGACTAGGTGTTATCTTAGTACAAAGATGTTCTCTTGGTGTTCCTCAGAATCTAACCTTCAGTTATGCTGTGTATGTATGGAATGTTTAAGTTGTGATTGTAAGTGTGGTAGCTGAATAAGTTTATAAACCAAAGACATTCTTGTTGAGCCCATAACAGCTTCCCTGTGTATCTGAAGCTGGAAAGGCATTAGCAGAGCTTTTGATCACTTAGGATCACACAGAAGAACAGACATGTCAGGGCATTCATTGCAAGGATTGACCTGACATGATTTGACTGAAAGGGTAGGCTGGATCAAGGTTTTCTCTATACAAGATGCCTATAAATTGATTGCCTACTGAACACTAAATCTCTGCAGACTCGGCTTGTTGGAGGGGCTAGTGAACCCTGGTAGCTAGTTACTAAGGATTATCTGCCTTCAAGACATGTCCATTTGAGTAAATCAGGTTGATTTTCACAATGTAGTCTCAGTGGCCTTGACTTGGTCATAGGAGGTCTGAAACAACCATAAAGACGTATCTCTTGACCCATTGTAACAATGAAATGTACAAGACACTATATTGAAAATGAACTTTACAACTTTGGTGGGGTGGGGAGGGTTGTGGAGCTGGGGAGGTGGGGAGGAAGGGAGGGTAGGGGAAAAACAAAGGAGATGGGAAATGTACTTATTACCTTACTCATGTAACTGTAACCCCTCTGTACCATATTTTAACAATAAAAAAATTTTAAAAAGATCCATCTCTCTTGAAGCAGTCCATCTTCAAATGAAATCTACATTTTCATGTTACTGTCATGTGACTGTCCGTATCGCCTTGAGCTGGCATGTAAGTTGTATATGTCCATTCTATCCTCTGGTTAGGTCGTTGGGTGTCATTGGGGATAATTAGAAACTTGGCTAGCTGCGACTAGATGTCAACTTGATATTACCACAGAATCTTCTGAAATCCAGTATAATCATTGGGTTCTCTCCTTTCAGATATCCTGCGACTTCTTGGAAATCATAGCCTGGGAGAATACTTCCATTGGCTATGATTGCCTTTCCACTATTTAAAGCCATGATTCTTGAGGATCATCACTTACTAGGCTCTGCTATAGGTAGCTGTGCTATTTCTAGAAAGGTCTCTCTGAGGGGAAGATCCTAACTATGGACTGTAGTCCTTCTAGATTGGTCATTGGTGTGGCCTTATGTCTTTGATTTCTTCATAGACTTGTAGGATTTTTCTCCAGTAGATCAGGTTGCTTCATCAATGTCTTCTGTTCTCCCATGGCCCCAGTATTGTGCATTTGTGGAATGTCTATGGTTAACTATGATTTCTTTTAGGAGTCTCCTCAAATACATGTGCCTGGCTTGCTCCTGAGCTAGGGAACAGTTGACCATGAATGGTCACTTGGAGTGGTGGCAAGTGAGCTACTTCTGCCTTTGTCCCTTGGTGCCAGATACTCTGTTGAATTGTGACTGTGCTACTTAAATATACTTGAATGACAATGTGTGCTACTTCTTGGAGTGCAAATGTTGAATGCATAATTGAGAACCATTTTAACTCTTAAGCTTTACAGCTGATCATACAATTGTTGGCTACTCATGTAACTTTTCCAGCAAAGTGTATGCCCCGATTTGTGGGCCATCATTATTTACAGGTTGAATAGAATGCTTAGGGAACAAATCTGGTTAAGTACTTATGGGTAGGGAATTAATCTACTGGGAATGTATCTGTGTTGAAACCATATAACTGGCTTTTCTAGGACTGCAGAATCCCACTGTAGCTAATCTAAGCAGCCAGTAGTTTAGCTACCATGAATAGAGCTATTGTTGGAGTGTGTCACTGATCATTTGAGCTGGAAGGTGCAGAGGTGGTAGTAGGTAGATGAGTGTTCACAAATGGAAGTTCTTTCTACTGAAGCCATGTCCAGCTTTCATCTGAAACTGTGGCTGTTTTGCCTTCAACCACTCTAAGCTGACTTGATGGCTATATTAATGCATATCAACTGGTAAAATCAGTTTGTCTTAATTGGTCATGCATTCTTCCCAGAGGTAGATGTTCTCACTAGAGAGCAAATAGTGTAATCTTTTCATGCCCTTACCCAAAATAGAAATTCAGTGAGACGCAATAGGAACAATATTATAAACCCTCTCCAATGTGCAATTAAAGTCTGAACTTTGTTCAAGGTAGGAGCTGAGGAAATAGGCATGTTCAGGTTGCATAGGATGTTTTCAAGACTGCTGACCTTTCTACTACAGAAAATGATTGAGAGTACTGATGTCGGAGTAACTTTTATATATGGTCTTTGAAGGTCACTTGTTCTAGCTGGCAGCCATTTTAACCTAGCCTTTTTTTTATCCCTCCTGCTATCTGTATTCTCAGGTTTGGGAATAGAGGTAAACTAGGAAAGAGGTTACTGGTTTGACAGTGGAGCCAAGGCGGGGGAGGGGGGCCTACAGCTTGTGTCCTCCAATGCTTTTGCGAAGTCCTCATACAGATGATTGTTGCTGGGACCTTCGATCTCATGCAATCATGTGGTGGATAGAGCTCAGCTAATGACAACTTTCGGCTCTGTGGTCATTTGATGCTGCATGGTTAAGTGTTCCCCCTCTGCCAGGGTCTAGCTGTGGGCTAGAGTGGATTTTACAAAAGCTTATGGAAAAATTAGGTGATGCCACTCATGATTTTTTCCTATATACTTGGACACTTCATAGTGACCTATATGATACTTTCCCTCCAAGATACTGATAGGTGGCCCAAGCTTGATAGTTCACTGGATCTTTAGAGATAAAATTGCACTGTGATTGCATTGAGAGATCTCTGCATCTAGGCTACTCCCAGAAGGAATTACCTTAGGTAAGGATGTCTGAAGCTGCCTGCAGATGTACCTAAAAGCAAAAGACAATCTGCAGATGACCCTTGCAGCAGCGGGGTGGGGCACGGGGGACATCATGTCCTCTCTTGATAAAATATCTGGGTGATATCTTGGAGTGCTACAGACCACGATCAGCATTTGCTCTGCTGCTGTCCTTTCCATCCTAGATTATACTATGGTTCCCTTACTTGCTGATCTTAATGCCAGCTCTCTTCCCTTCCTACATTTATAACTGAGCAAACCAGTGTTGAGCAATGCCAGTAGTGATGGAACCATCACAAATGCTGACTATGAATTTCTGCTGACTGTCTGCCGGTCATCTTGTTTTAGAGGGAAGAAAATACAACTGGGGAGTGTTTTCCCTAGAGTGTTAGGGTAAGATTCCTTTTAAGAACATTTTCTTCAGGTTGAATAGACTATTATTTCTAAATCTATTTTTACTAATCTTGGCCATCTGCACAAGGTACACTGTGGTTTTTAAGTGTGGAGAATGTGATGAATCCTTGGATCACAGCTGACATGACCAACAAAGGGATGGAGTCCGTTAACTTGGGCAGTCTTCTAAGACAAGAATGAGACTATCCTCAAAGCACAAAAGCCCAGACAATATAGCCAAACAGACATGTATACCCACATGTATGGGAGATTTGGAGGTTCTAGTTAAACACAACTTTTAATGTTTAACCTTACTTTCTCACCAAATAGCCAAATGGTGACCTTTCTCTTTGGCCATCTTCAAGAGCTAGACCTTCAGAAAGGGAAAATGATCAATTATGTGTACTTTGGATGTACATGGACCTGCTGGGCTACTTCATGAACAGACTTAATTTTTCTGGTGATTTGTCCATAAATCTTGGGCTTTTTATTAGCAACCATTTTCCCTTTCTCTGGGAATATACTTGTCCAGAGGCTTCTAGTAGTACCAGAACATGAGATTGCTTCTGGCAGTTGATGTTTCTGGCATTTGATACTTTTAAAGGAATCAATTTGGTGCATGTCCTCAAGTTATTTAGCGGGCACAACTCTTGGGTAGTTGGATTTTTTCTTGCTCTTGTTCTTGGTTTGGAAGGAAATACGGGGACCTAGGTCCCTAGAAAGCTGCCTTTTGTCATTAGCTTCTTTACTTGTCTAATTCTTTGAGGTTTTCTGGACTGGATGCAATGTGGATAACACTGGAATCCCAGTTTCTGGGAAGAGAGAAATTGAGAGAACTGGGCAAAAACTTAGGGAGTTTGGATATCAAGAAAAAAATAAAAGTGGTCCTTGCCACTACTATGTAGGAGACGTACATAGGAGAATCCAAGCCCAGCCCCCACCCCAAGAAGGGAAACCTTCTCTGAAAAGTAAAAGGGGGCTGAAGGTGTGGCTCAAGCGGAAGAAAGCTACTTAGGAAGCGCAATGCCCTGTGTTCAGAATCCCTTTACTACCAAATTGAGATAGAATTACTTCATCATAATTTTATATGAACCAGTACTACTTGTTGACAAGGCTTTTATCTAAGGTATGATTTTTGGCTTGTCAAAAATCACCTGACTGTTGCTATGTGGGCTACTTCTGGGCCCTTCTGTCCCATGTCATTGTTCTTTGTGTCTGCTTCTGTGAAGTAACACTGTGTTTTTGTTACTGTGGCTTTGTAGTATAATGTGAAGGATGGTATTGGGATACATCAAGTATTACGGTTTTTGATTAGGATAACGTTTTCTATTTCCAATTTCAGTACTTGTTTTTCTATTTTAGTGAAGAATGACCTTGAAATTTTGATGGGAAGTGTGTTGAATCTGTAGAAGACTTTCAGGACAACATAGCTATGTTGACAATATTCTGCCAACCATCTTACTGGGAGATTTTCTCCATCTTCAAATGAAGCTACTGTCCATGCTTCATAAGGCTGATAGTTGTATCCAGCCAACTCTGCTTCCATCTCTTTGAAGCTACTGAAATGAGTTTTCTGTTGGCATCACTGCCTATAGTCAAAGGGCTTCTTTAATCATTGTCTTAAAATAAGGCATTCTATGGCCACATTTATGGAGAAACAGTTACACTTAAAAAATTTCATTTCCTTAAGTGGTAGGTTTTTATTTAAAAGCTTGATTTTCTGGTGCTTACAGAGATCTCTTACTATATGCTAGAAATCCATGATTGTAGGTTTGGGAAACTATTTGCTCCCCAGCTTATAAAGGCTTCCACTTTGTTTTTGACCTGCTGATTACCAGCTGGTTACATCAATTACTAGGTTCTCAAAGGTGTAAAATGGCACGTAAGACTTCGTATTGATAGTTGAGCTGATGCCAATGTTCTCTATCCTTTGTCTGGCCCATGAAACGTCCCTTACCCTCCCCAAACCACTTAGTGGGTCTCTCATATCCTATGTATTCTAAAAGCATCTCTAGTTCTGGTTAATCCCTGGTCAGTCCTAGAGAAAGCACTCACTGGGAGCACTGGGTGCCAGTACTCTTGGCTCAAGGCTCTTAACATGAGTCAAAACAGAAGATCAGAGCAGGGAGAACTTAAGCTTGACAGCCTCGCTGGTGCCTCTATTTCTGACTTCCAGTGTTGGTTTGTTCTGTTCATGTTTGTGCTAGCAGTACATAACAGGGCATGACTCATATTGAGCTAGCACCTCTTGAGGTGGAAGAGTTGACCTTAGGAAATCCTTGTTGCTAAAATTTCCTGTTGCTCCCAAGAATAGAGCAGTTGTGTTCAGCAAAACACCTGATTTTTTTTTTCAGTCACTGGGAGGTCATCTCTGGCAAGGAGTTATTGTAAGTGCCCTAAGTAGAGGGGATGCTAGCTTTCTGTCTGTGGCTATATTAGTGGGCCAGGACCTGTCTGTGACATTCTTTGGCAGCAATCACCTATTTTGTTGCTCCTTAGCAGAATCATCTTAAGATTGCAGGTCTGCTCAGTTTCTCCCCCTGTTCTATTCTGGATCTTCCCAAGAATATTCCCCAATGGACTTTGTGCTGTAGAGTACCTTTTTGTTGGCCACTTGGGGAAACTATCCTGCGATACAGCCTTGATGCTCACCACCATGATCAAGCCTATAAGCAAGCACTGAGTGATGCAGGCTAACATCCCAATCCCCATGCTCATCTCTACCCATCGTCTGTTTTGTATTGCCCAGCAACATTGCTAGTTGTGACAATGAACCACCCCTATGCAAAGCAGATGTAATACGTACTGTCTGAAAGTCTGCTTGGTGTAGCTTTCACTTCCCCAACCTTTCAGTCCCTTCAGTGAGTGGGGATATGGTCCAGCGACTGTCAGCTTCCTAGTGTGGCTGGCATACCCTGAAAATGGTATCACCTACCCATCTTGGCATATTTCTTCCAAGTGAACACTTTGAAAAGGTGTAGTAGGTTGACAAAAATGGAAGCAAGAAGAAAAGGGTGCCTTGGGATTCTAACTGGACTTCATGTGAATGGCTGTTTCCTGGGGTTATTCAGAATTGATATTCCTGAGTTTTCTTTTATAGTACCTTATCCTGGTGCTTGCCTAGCTTTGTGAGCTGAGCTGTCCATGAAGTAGGTTTTATCTGAGTCATAACTGCCTCCCCCCTCTCCCCATCATAGTGTACTTTGACTTTGGTTTCTAGTAGAGCATCCGGAAACTCATTCAGGAAAAGAGGAATAAAATTATTCTAGTACCATCAGTATCTAGATAGGGTCTTCTTAAACTATGATTGTATGAGTTTCCATACAACATGTTTGACTTATGAATTCCTTGTTATGAAAATTTCCTTTTTAAACTCACAAGAAATGAGTAGCTCAACTCAGAAAAGGTCTTGCTTTTTACTCAGTAAGAGGCCATCTGGTAGAGGAGTGCCCTTAAGTCCCAGAAAGGGAAAAGGATGCTAGTTTCACTGTTAGTCTATCTACAGGCCTGGGAACTGAGTTCTCTAGTCCATAAGGCCCAAGTGGTCAAACATCTTATACCTACTATTGAGTCCACTCATGCTCTTGATTACACTTCAACCTGGCAACATAAGAATTACTTGGTAAATGGGTCTGCATCGTGCTGAAATATGTGTAGGCATCCAGAAGTTCATGTTACCTCCAAAGTCCAAAAATTCTTGAAACACATGTACTCAGTGCCAGATGCAAGGTAGAGACTTGCCACTAACTTCAGAAGATGTTCCCATAGGCACAGTCCACTGGTACAGCAGGACCAAACCTTGGGGAAACAATGGTCTTCTCATAGTACTTGTATATCCTGTTAAGTCGTGCAACGTCTTTATGAAATGCTGTGGACCCAATGGAGTAAAGAATGAGAATTGATGTAATAAACTTTGTAAAGGCATGTTTATGTCCATGTCCATGGTATAGCTTTTATTTTAAATACGTTTTTTTACTGTGAATATACTGTACAAAGGGGTTACAGTTTACATGAGCAAGGTACAGCTTTATATGAAGGCAAACTTTAGAGTATGGTAAATAGCCCTTGCTAGCCTATTGTCTTTGTATATCTTCATATTTCATCAAGGTCATAATAGAAAAAGATAAGGCATGGAAATATTTAGTCTCAACAGAGTAAATATTTTTTGTGTCTGTCCTGGGGCGTAACTCAGGACTCAGGAACTGTTTGAGTTTTGTTACTCAAGGCTGGTGCTCTGCCACTTGAGTTTGGCCTTCTTGGGGTTGATGAAGATAAGAGTCTCAGGAACTTGTTGTCTGGGCTGGCTTTCCACTGAGGTCCAGACATCTTGGCCTCCCACCACTAGCATCTGGCTGAAACTATTCTTAATGTCTCTCACTTTGACGTTTCTTGCCTAGTTGTATTTCTTTAAGAGGCACCTGCAAGCATCTTTTGAGTGTTATCACCTATATGAACTGGGGCAACTACAATTACATTTAGGCATGAGTGTAGCAGGTCAGGTGTATGAAGGTCTATATTGAATTCAATGTTGTCAGTATCTGTAGGTTTCTCTCACTGAAGTAAAAAAAAAGTTTTAAAGTGCTTAAGGAGTCCAAATCTTAATAAATTTTCAAGTGCTCCATGCAGTATGAACTGTGGTTAAGTGCAACAGTTCTTTAGTGAAAGGATTTAGACGAGGAAAGAACACACAGGAGGTTTTAAAGGTGAAAAGTTTACTGGGTGATGCTCCCCGGCAAACCCCCTGGATGGATCAGAGAGGTCGCCCATAGTCTGATTGTAGCAGAGATTTTATGGCTGGGGTCAGCAGGGACTTGTAGCACATAACTTGTTTTGCGAGTTGGAACAGTGTCAGGCTAGTGCCCCCGAAGAATGATTGGGATAGGTGGTGTGTAATTGGGACAGGTGGTGTATAAGGAAGTGAGTTTTTCTCAGCTGCCTCTGTCCTCCAGTGGCCTGTCATTTAGAACTTGCTATGTTTAACTGAAGACTGAGGACTTACTAAACAGTCCCATTGATTCATGGTGGCTTCCTGGTACCAATGGTAAGAGGGATTTGGGTGAGCAATATTGCTACAAATTGCAGAGCTCATTGCCAAGCTCACCTTTGCCTATGGAAAAATAGGCATCTTTGGAGCAAAGTCGGCTTGGATCTCATTTTAAGCAGGGAGCAGTTGACTTTCTGTTATGGAATCCTGCATGTCTCAGGCTGTGTTGGGCTCAGCATCTAATGTTGCTTATTTGCAGAAGTTCTGGATAGATCAAATACAAATGATAAGTGATTTTCTGAAAATGGTAGAAATATGGTTTCATAGGTCATGGTATAATCTTGACTTGGCATCATTGCAAAGCCATTTGGTGATCTTTGGACTCGGAATCATATGTATGTGGCTCACACATGTAAGTTAGGGTCTCAGTTATTCCAGGTGATCCAGAAGGTAAATGTCCACCATGGAATATTGGGAGAAGGATATTTCCTTTTGAACCAGAAAAGTTACTGCTTTATTCAAGCTTCTCTAGTGAGGCAAAGAGGATATATAAATACATAATTAGGGGGGTTGACGAGTTTCAACCCCAGCCATTGGCAAGCTGGAAATCCAGGAAGTCTCAAGATACAATTCAGAGTGGGTACAAAAGCCCAAGAGCCAGGGGATCTGGTGGTGAGAGTCTTACTAGGGAGCTGCTTAGGAACCCAGACTTCTAAGATGGATATACCAGCTTAATGTCCACTTAGGTTAATTTATAAGGATAGCTCTTTGTTTACTGATTCAAATGCTAGTGCCTTCCAGACATACCCTAAGGTAAAGTGCTGACCAGCTTTCTGGATGTGCCTTAGTCTCACTAAGTAATTAACTTCTAAAACTACACAGCAGTGCTATTGCCTTAAATATTGACCACCTTGGAACTTCAGTCTCAGCTCCTGAGTTGGGGTAGATCTCACAGATATGAACTTGAGAACATGTTGACAGAACTTGGGTTCTGGACCATGATTCTGAGTACTTCTTCAGACCTAGCAGTTTCTAGGGAGACTCCTAGATGCAATGAGCATTAGCAGATCAGACATGGCTGCTCAGCTTCCAGAAGGGTGTTCTGCCACCTCCACCTGCTCATGGAGGTATCAGGCAGGATGTATCACAAAACGGCAGGTTCTGAGTTTTGCAAACCTTTTCTTCATGACTTTTAAAAGGATCTAGATCATAAACTTCAATAAACTTATAGTCTAGTCTCACCACGAGAGCTTTATCCTGAGGACTCTGTAGACAGCTGATTTGGGAGAAGAACCCAGTGAGAGGAGCCAATACTCTGGGGAGAATAAAATAGTAAGGGAAAGGCCAGGACAGTGGTATGTACTAAGATCACCATTTAGGGACAAAAGCAAAGAACCTGTGAGCCACAACAGCAAACAAACCTGAAGGCTCAGTGGTCTACAAATCAAGACTGTTGATAATCTTCTCCTGTCTATACAGTCTGTGGGCTGGTGGAGTTTGTCTGTGTATTCCTGTGGTCCCCAATATACGTACGGCAAAAATGCTACTGAGCATTTCTGAGTGTGGAGTCATTTGGTTAGGTTTTCCCTAAGTGTTCTTTCTTTTTCAGTATGCTCTGGGAGAGAGACTGCACAATGACATGAAGCAGTACTTTTGGAGGAAGGAGAGACTCAACAGTCACATTCCAGACAGCACTTTAGTACTCAGGTTTTAGTAGATGCAAAAGTGCATCTTTGGTGGCTGTCTTGGGAAGGAGTGTAGGGAAGAGATTGTTCTTCCACTCAGAGGAGGATGGCTACCCAGAGAAGGCCAAGCTTGTGGGTTTGGATCCCTCATTTTTTCCCCTACCCCACATACCTTCCTCCGAAGGAATAGAGATGGATTAAAGGGAAGCTACATTTAGGGATCAACCTTCCACCTGCTTTGGGTCTGACCAAGAAGCCATTACAATCTTGACTAGCCAGTACTAGGATAAGTGGCATGACTGTGAACACAGGTAAACAAAATCTCAGTTTCTGATGGTCAGTTTGACTATAGAATGCTTAGAAGATTTTTCTCTTCAGTCACCTTGACTGTAATGTTTCTCTCAATCCTCTATAGGTTTTGATGAGATGCCAGCAGTTGTGCTGAGTATCCGTTGTGTGTGATGAGCCGTGCCTCTCTTGTGACTTGCTGTGGATCTGAATTTATCCTACGTGGTCTTCAGTGATTGACTGAGGTGCATATGTAGGGAATGTTTGCTATAAAATGCAGTAAAGTTTTCAGCCATGGCTACTTAAATATTCAGTCCACCTTATTCTATCCTTCTGGAAATACCATTATGAATACGTTGGCAGGTTGGGTATTCCAAAAGAATTCCAAAGGAATTCCAAAGTCTGGGACTGTTGAATTTGTTAGGCTGTAGGATCGCAAATGACTTACTGTTTGATTTATTCTTTAGTTTGAATCTGGTGTTGAGCCCCTCTAGGAGTTGGGTCATTTCAGTTACTGTGTTTTTCAAATTTAGAGTTACTATGTGGTTTGTAAAGACTGTTTTCAATTTCCTTATTGATACTGGGCTACTGGCTCTCAACTATATTTTACTTCAATGGCATTTAGAATGTCTGAAGTTCTTATCTAGCAAATAGAAGATACAGGCCTCCTCATTAACCCTAGTAGTGGCATTGTGGACTACCTGTTTTATGGGACACATGTTCTTAATTCTTTGCAAACCGAATAATTTTAAAGTTGAGTGACCTCATCATAAGGCTGGAGATTTGACCAAATAGCTACTGTTTTGACTAGGTCTGTAAAGTGTGTTTTTGTGTAGTCATATAATCCTGAAGTTATGCTTCACCTTTCTAATTATGTAGCAGCTGTTTTGCCCCTTCCTTTTCCTTCAGCTGTGAGGAGTCTGAAGGTCAGCTAAAAGTGAGCTAGAAGGGTTTCACAGGTTCTTGCTGGATACGTGCACAGCCAAGAATATGTATATGGCCTTTGAAAGTTTACCAAAGCGGGCAGTTCTCTTAAGTCCCAATATTATCTATGAAAGATCTTCTACCCAGTCATAGTTTGATGAGAATCATCCTTGACAAGAAAATGAAAAAATGGTAAAGGATAGAATTTGGTGGCAATTTGAATAGCAAGAAATGAGGAAGACTGACCACCATAAGCAGAGTTATGATGTTACCATGTGCTAAACGGGAATTTGATATTTGATTGTGAGATAGAGAAGCCACATTTTGAGAGGTTGAATTGGGAGTGTCTATTACAAAGCTGTTGAGTGTGAGCGGACTCAGGTCCCAAAGACTTGCAGCCTGAAATGCAGTTAATACTGTTAGGAAACTGAGCTATGAGGGCATTAGAGTCAATAAAGAGCAGAAAGCAGTTTTAACAAACCAGATAAACTCTAACAGAGTTGAGGAGGGACACCATGGTGACCAGAGGAGAGTCAGACAGGAGGCATGGCAGAAGGGTGGCAGGGGTGGGGAGGCTTAATGAGGGTCAGAGCCACAAGAAGCTTGCCAGTTCATGGTAAAGGTCTCTCAGATGGCATTTCTTAGCCTGGGTATCCACATTTCCTTCCCCACTGGTTTTACGTACATAAAATCAAATCATTGATGCGTCAGTGAGTGAGAGGGATGTATTGGGTTCTTAGGACCATGAGCTTAACTGAGTTAATACGATTTTGAGCAAAGTTTACATGGACCTACAAGGTTATACCCAAAAGAAGTACAATTAAGAGCCCCATGACTGTAGATATCAGTTGCTAGTCACAGGGACCAACAAAAATTTCTGAAACCAGTTGTGGGAATGCGCCCACCTTTGCTTTGTTTCTATGTTCTGTTTCATCAGAGAGGCTCTCCTGTATTAGACCTGTTAGCATAAAAACACGTTTCTCCTAAAGCTGTCAAGAAGTACCCCTCTTCAGTTTTGCCCGGGCTGATCCCAGCTGCAACCTGAGGTGTCTCCAGCAGTTAAAAGTTGGCTCAGTATAACTGATGGCCACATTATGAGGATTTGAACTTAAAGATAATTAGCAACCCTTTCCCAGATCAGGAGGGAAAATGTTTACAGACCTATGTACTGCAGAAAGAGTGTCACACAAGACTCTGGCGGGGTGGGGGTGGGGTCTTAGTTGTTCCCTGGTGAGTTGCTTGGTGTACCTGGTCACTCAAGGTTTAGCCCAGAGCTTTGGGTAGAAAATCCTATGGTCTGGCAAGATCAACCACTGTCCAGAGTCTTATTTTCCATTCAACTTCTTGGCTAGATAATTTTTCCTCTGAGCACACTGGCTTGGATGGCAGGCTGGGGTGGGGCTGCGCTGGCTTTAAGGTAGCTTTTCAGGCGGTGGCTGTACATTCCCTTTACTACTATGGAATCCCCTTTTGGATGCCCTAGACAATGCACCAGGGGAGCGGCTTTTGGGGACCAGATTTCCTCCGATAAGGCTAGGATTTCCTGGGCGGACATAAGAAGACTTAGGTCTGTAAGCATTTCTCATAAGTGAGGTCTCCACAGGCAAGGGAGTCTACTTGGCACCATTGTTGTTATCACTTCTTGATTTCCAGAGCATGTCTGCCTCTTCCTTCCCTCACAGTATTGTCTCTACTTTCTGAGAGGAGTTAAAGGAACAGAATGAAATTATTCTTCCACAGCTGTCATCTTTACATTCACTGATAGTAGGTTGCTGTAAATGTCTAGCAATACTTCTCTTAGAAGTTTCTCTAAGAAGGTTCCAGAAAGTTTTTCTCTTAAAGCCCAGTTAGGTCTTTAAAAGTGCACCAATAAACACATCTTCTGTTCTTAGTGCAGTCAGAGCAGTTGTATGTGCTTTCTAGGATGACAGCAGGACAACTGATGCGAAGAAAGCAGATGATAGTTCAATGCGGAATATGGAATGTAGCCTTCCTCTAGTCTTTGACTTTTAAAAAAGTATGTCTTACTTGACTTTGAACAATTGATCCTTATCTTCGACAACAAATTTTGACATGTAACTCCATAACCATGAACCTTAGGGTGGCTGCTTTTCTTACCTATTGTGCACAATGTCTTAACAAGTTGTGACATTGCGATCTGGTTGCTATTCTTGGAGAGTTAACTTCTTCCTTTTGCTCAAAAGTATTCCTGCTTATCCCAGAATACTTGTGTTCTTCAGGGGAGGTTTACCTGACAGGGTGAGGTTTCATACAATTTCCTCTGAACTGGCTTTCTCGATGGTGACGGCACAGGTCAGTATTTATCATGCCCGTTACAGGGTGGGGAACTGGCATCTTGTCTAGGATGTCTCTGCCTGGGCTTCCAGTGAAGGGCTTGAGGTTCAGAACCCTGTGTTTTTTAGCCTGAGTTTGTGTCTAACAGTGGGCTGACCTGGCATTCAGCTGAGAGCAAGAGCTTTCCTCTGCACTGCTGGTCTTAAGGGCAGCTGCTCTGTGGTTTTCTGGAGGACTTGACGGTGTGTGGGGGGGTGTCTGCCCTGTCCATGTGACATCTCTTAGGTGTGGTGAGTGGGTTGAGGGAAGCCTGAGTGAACTTAAAGTGAGAAGGACACTTTAGAACACTTTGCTCGATTTCTTATGTGGAAAGATGCCTATCAGCCTCCTGACAACAGAAGTCACAAACCACGTGCTGGTTGTGGAAGGGGCCTCAGGCAGCTTCTAGCCTCTGGAGCCCCAACTTGTGCTTCTGTGTGTGTGTGTGTTGCTTCATATGCAGGGGATAGAGTCCTGCCTGCCTTCTGGAGCCACAGCTTGCAGTATTTCAGGAGCCAGGGGTTTTCTAATCCCTTGGCAGTGCTTCGGAAGGGATTAATCAAAAGTCTACTAGAGTGCATTCTATTTTTTTTAACAAAATTATTCCTTATAATCCTGATGGCTCTAACATGGACTTAGCTCTAGACAGAACGGGAAGCCTCTCTAACCGCTCGACTGAATTTAGATGATGTTGCAGGCGCAATGCTGTGGTTCTCGGAGCCTGAGGCACTAGCAGATTGCTTGGAGCCAGGAGCTTCGGGCTACATTAGCATAGCGAGACAGTTTCAAAGAAAAAAATCATTCCTGATGTTTATTAATGAATATAATTTCTAAATATGCAAATGGGGATTGTTCACATCCCACTCCCTGCTATCCAGTGTCCTCTGAGCTGCCTCTGCACAGATGATTCTAAGATGTTGTCCATGCCCACTCCAATTTTTTGGATACTCCTTGAAGTGTGTATTACAGTAGGGTCTCCATAGGAGGAAATCATGGGTAAGCACAGGCAATGGGCCGAGCCCAGAGCTTCCCAGCTGCCTCAGGAATGGCTCCATCCAGTGTAGAGCACAAGCCATCCTCCCAGGGATTTCGACCTTGGCCATGGGAGAGGCTTCAGGAAGAAACTCGGTTCCTGTGGTCAAATCAGCTGGCTGATCCCTCTGGAGTCTGGATCAGCATCCTCTAAAGAAGGCTCTTTCCTGAGGCTTGTCCTGCTATTTCTTGTGAATCATCTCCTGCCTTTAAGAACCTCTCCAGGACAATATTGAAGGGGTAGAATTTGGGGGTTCTATCAGCAGAGAATCTCAAGATAGTAAAGAATTCCTTTTAGCAGAGAAAAGGACATATATTTTCCAACATCCCTACTTGACAGACATATTTTTGCCTTTTGTGTCTAAAATACGTCCTCTGTGCTCAGTCACTAGGTCTACCGGATGCAACCTCCTGACAACTTGGTGCCAGGTAAACCCTGATGGTTAAATGGCTCCAGGACATCCATCTACAGATGTCCTTCGTCAGGCTGCTGCCCAATTGGGCTCCATCCTTCTTTATCCTATTCCTTCACATTGCAATCTAAAGCTGTGGTCTATCACTTCCAGAAATGAATGGACTGGTCACTAATTCTAGTCTACCAAAAGTCATGTGGACCAGTTGGATCTCTAACCTTCATGTTTTGATGAAGTCAAAACAGTGCCTATATATGGGCTAATCTGAAACGTAAACCCTTGATGTTTGACAGGTACCTTGTAGGTTTACATGTCTGACTCCACAATGGGAGCTCTGTTTACACAGTACCCAAAGCTAAGGAGCACTAATGTAAAGTGGTTTCTGTTACCTCAGATCCCAGGGAGGAGGCAGAGGCAGGGGGCCTGGGCCCAGTTCCTTGAGGAAACCTGAGTATTCTTAGCATATATTATTTACTCTGTCTGCCTGGCTGGGGTGGAAGTGGGGTTCACTCTTCTAAGCCTGCTCATCTTTGCACGATCAAGCTGCCATGAGCCTCATAGAAGCTCAGCCTCTCTGGCCTGAGAAGGTTGGGAAATCTCCATTCTTTAAAGTCTGGTTGGTTCTTAGGGGATGACCTCAATTGTGTATGTATGTATGTGTGCACATTGATACGTACTAGGCTTGGAGCTTTTGCCTCTTGCTTGTATCTTTTCTGCTCAAGACTGGCATTCTATTACTTGAGCCATACTTCTGACTTGGCTATTTGCTGGTTAATTTGAGATGGAGTCTTGAAGACTGTTTTGTACAGGCTGTCTTTGTACTTTAGTTCTCTAGGTTTTGGTCTCCTGAGCTTCTAGGGTTAGAGATGTGAGCCACCAACACTGAGCTTAACCTTAACGTTTGAAGATTGTTCTTCCTGTATGTTGTCTAGAATATGTTGGATAGAATTGTGTCTTTGTACCCTATTGGGTGGGTAAACTCCAGTAAGGAAGTTTTGTAGGTCCAGAGAAGGCTTTGTGGGAAGGTTTGTGCATGTTTTTTCTTTCCCCATGGAAAATCCAAGTATTTTTTCCCACATAAGGTTTACTAATGTGCCTCGAATATTTACAACTTCAAATTCATCTGAATTTTTGAAGTTCAACACTGTTCGTAATTTTCAACATGATTGTGGAAGAAAGAAGATTTGTGTGTTTATTATCTGGCTTCCAGGGAAAACCATTAGGAAGCTTCTCTTCTGAAATACAAAGCCTGGATGACTTTCTGATGTTTCCTCTGACAGATCTGAACAGTACTCCCCAATTTCCCCTGATATACCAAGTAACCACTGAGTTAGAGGCTGAGATAGCCTTGGAAGGGTGGAAATGGGTCTCATATGAATGAAACCAGGATGGAGGCAGGGTTGGGGTCCCATCTGGTTGCTCTAAAAAACATTTTCCTTGTTCTGCCCACCTTTTGAGAGGTTCCGTGGTTCACCTTCGAACTTGGGTCCTCTTCCATCTCAAACCTGGCAGCTCATGTTACATTTGTCTGGCTCTCACCGGCATTCCTGCCTACCACGTTTGTTTTTCTGTTTTGCCTCAGGATCCCTGGTTGATGTCAGCTAATTTTCAACTTTCTTTCAGTATGCTCTTAATTCTCCCTTGGCATGTGATGTAACATGTTCACGCATCCGAAGATCAGGATGGGGAGATCTTGATCTACCTCTACCTAGTACCTTCATCTAGTGCCATTGTGGAAGTGATCGCAGGAAGCCCAGTGGAGGAATGGTGGGAGGGGCAGGAGGGAAAAGAACTACTGAAGGGGATAAAATTGCAATGGTATCTTAGAGGTTCAGGGCTCTACTGAAGTATCTGAGGATCATATACAATATGTTAGAATGTCCCTCCATGAGGATAGGTCTGGCTATTTCTTCCAACAATTTACCATGACTATAACTTCCCCTTCTTCTGTAAATGAAGATGTTGAACATGGCCTGGGGAAGTCCAGCATTCTAACCAAATGTCAACCTTCTGGCTATATTCAACAGCATGCAGCACTTCACTATAGCAAGGACTTCCCTAGGCTATCATCCTCTGATATTTAGAGAAGGACTTTCCACCTCTGAGCTCAGCCACGTGCCCATCTTCACCTTCCTCAACCACTACCTGAGTTAAACTCCTACAATGATAAATGATTTATCTTAATCCCAAGCCTTAAGTTCAGTTCCACAAAAAGCAGGTGATATTGTGAGTTTAAATATGTCAAATTAGATCCACTTGTTGACAATGAACTCTTGCAAATCGTAAGTTGTACATTTCTTCTACCATATTTAACTTAGAACAGCTCTCATTCTTCAGGCATGATGGAGATATACGTACATGCTTATGTGTGGAATCTATTACCTAAATCAATGACTGCATTTCATTTAGGCACATATTTCTATGAAGTTTTGGGGATCGTATGTCTGACAGGCTTTATTTTGTTGAGCATAGCTCTTGCAATATAATGGCTTTTTATTAGAAACTAAGACCCAAGAACAGTCGGCATCTCATGTAAATTCTAACCACGGGTGCTCTTTTGTCTATGAGACATGTTTTTCTCTTCTGCTATATCATTCCTTAGTTGCCTTGAATTCTGAGAAGCACATTGCACTTTCTATTCTCTCCTCAAGATGCCTGATAACCGGCTGAAAAGGAAAGATGAAATATATGTGAAACCTGCCTTTTGCTGACCCTAGAAGGTCTACTGAGGAATGTAGAAAAGACACTCTGAACCTCATGTGGAAACATTTGGCTTTGACTTTGCCTCCTGTGTGGAGGTGTTTAATACCATCAGCTCCTTTTCTTCTGGATGCCTGACCTAAGTCATGCATTGACCTCTGTTTGCTAGGTGCTCTGTTCGTGAACTTTGCTAGGTAACTCTGTTCCTTACAGTTCATGGGTAAGTGTGTGTATGTGTGCGCACATTGCTAAGCTAGAGCAGTTGGAATTGACTGGGTATGGTATTACTTCTCTGGGGAAAGTATTCATTCCATGTTCCCAAAGATGTTCCTCGGGATACTGGGGAAAGGTGCGGTGTTCACTGGGGTCCTGGGTCACATTGGTTTTTACTTGGCTCCTACATCCATGGTTCTGTGATCTCAGGTGGTCTGCCTTCTCTACTGAGTTCATTTTGTTATGGTGAAGAGCTGAAGGGATGTTCCAGCAATTCATCTCTGACAAAGGAAGTTTGCCCTTTGGCTGTTGATCTCAGGTGAGCTCCCAGTGTTTACCGTGAGATGACAACCAGGGTCTATCTACCTTGTGACCACAGTCAGGGTTTCGTTTTCTGTGGGTAATGTTGGTTGAAGGTAAATGGAATGTTTTATCCAAGTAGGAAAGCTTTGCTTCATACTTACATGGTATAGAATATGGGGAGTCTTGTAGTCGGCCAAGAATGGTCCCAAGCCTGGGATCTGTATCAGGTTACAGCAGCTCAGGGCTTCATGCTTGCTAGGGAATCACTTTACTACCCTATAGGTATCCGGGCTGGACATGTGGCTTTTTGTCTTCCAGATAGTGTCTCAAAATTTTGCCTGGGATTGGTCTTGATCAGCAGTCCTCCAACCCTTGCTTCTTGTGTAGCCAGGATTATATAAGAATGATAAAATCTTAGTTTTTCAACGTGCAATAAAGATGGGTTTTCCCTCGACTAATAGTTCTTGCAGCTGACAACCAACAACAGTCTATGACTGAGGAATGAATTCTTGTAGTGAGATGAAAAGCCTGTTGAGAATCCAGTCAGACCTTGAGTTGCTTTCCTGACTTAGTTTGTTCTTTCGGTGCTCTTTAGCTTCCATCCTTAATTTTGGAGCTCTTCTCTGTCTCAACTCGGAATATGCTATCCATCTTGTTGCCCCGATTCTTCTCAGAGTTGTGTGAATGAAGCTGCTAGTTTCAGGATTCTAGGTTGCTTTAGGTCTCCAACGTGTTCCTGGAGAGATTTCTCAGGACATCTAGAAGCTGTGCCATCTCCCCAGTGAAGGCCATGCATAATGACCTCGAATGACAGCCTCACCAGTAGACCCAAAGTCTTTGCTCTTGGGCACACATAGATGACTGGGTTGCAATTCCTAACTCCCAGGTGACCAGGAGTATGCATATGGATCTCCTAGTACTATCATGTCACAGATGATGCAGCGAATGACTCTGTACACACACCTGGCTTCCTAAGCAGAGCAGAATTTAGTACATAGTGTTGTAATGTGATGCTCTTCCTATCTTTGACCTATGTCCCATTTGAATGACTGATGCCCCTTTTGGACATTCCACTATTGGCACCAGGAATGCTAAGGAGCCTATTTGACTTCCTAAGTGCCTACTCACTTTAACACTTCCCAGGATTGAATATAAAGGTAGCATTTGATCCTGCCCTATGTATAGCCTCTGGAAAAGTTATCTAGAAGACATATGCATCTGATTTTGTGATGACCTAAAGTGGAAGGAGCTGCTTCATGTCTTTGGCTTCATAAATCCACAGCCATGTTGGCCTGTTGGACACTATCAGTTCAGCTGCCTCCTGTTTTTATCCTTGTCTGTCTGGTGCTCTTATTATGTCTTTGTATGAACGTCAATCCTAAGGGAAAAGGGTGGCTAAAGTTTTTCAGTCTCTATCATCACATCATTTTAAAGTATTGATTTATAAATGACATGTATCTCACTGTTTTGGGAATGCCCAGGGAGAGGCAATCTGCAAATTTTATGGTTGAAAAATTTTAGTATTGAATAATGTCTTTAAGCACCTGGAAGTTCAGTTGGATTTGTGGCCTCCAGTAGGAAGAACTTAATTCTTCAGGAGGATTGCTTTGAGCCCAGAATTCCAGGAGATCTAGTACCTTGTAGCGAGACCAGGCCCGAGAATACTCCAGTCCCATTGACTGCTATAGTTGAAGGACAAAAAGCATATTCTAAAACCACATTCTCCACTTGTATTATTAGGCCAAGTCTAACACTGAGAAGTGTTTGGACTAGAAGTCTGTCTTGATTTCATAAGGAATAAGTTGTCAAACTACTTGGCTAGAACTCTAGTTCAAAGAGGTGTGCATTTGTAGAGAATACTCACATTCTCTATAAACGTGGCCATTGTCACCATTTTTCTGCTCTGATGATTCTAGGTGGTCTCAAGGTTACTTCATTACAATATTCTAAATTTGTCTCAAAATATGTTCTTACTGAGCCCAGGGACCTTGTGTTGTTCAGGGGGAAGTTCTTCACATTTTAACCATGTAATTTCCTCTGCACAAATCCTGTGGGTGGTGACTGAATGTGTAGTATTTATCATGGGCTGGGAACTGGCATCTTACCTAGGATGCCTGTCACTAGGATTTCCCGATCTCTGAATTCTCAGTTTTCTTCCCTTTGGTGCAGTGAAGCACTCGGCTCCAGAACCCAAGAGCAAGTCTGGGTTGATATCTACCAGTTGTCCGTCCTGGCCCTTGGCCCTAAACAAGAAGTCATGAGCATGTGATGGTGGAAGCAGCCACAGGCAGCGTCTCAGCCTCTGCAGGTTTCCTTGTGCTTCTATATGTATGCTGCTCTGTGGGCAAGGTGACAGGATGCATCATTTCAGCAGCCAGATTTTTTGTTTAGAACTTTGCAAGTCCCCTTAGGGGTCAGTAATGCTTCAGAAGTGACTACATCAAAAACTTAATGCTGTGTCTTCTGTTCCTGAAAAACAAATGTATTCCTTATAATCCTGGTGACTCTATGGGTCCTAGACAGAGGAGAGCCTCTCTGATTATTCAGTGGAATGTAGATGAAGGTCTGCCAGGTTGGATGTGTGATGGCTGCGGATGGGTACTTCCAGCTACTTGGGAGCCCCAGGCAGGAGGATGTTTCGAGCCCATAGCTCCAGGCTAGGTTGGGCAGTATAGTGACACTTTGATTTCCAGGCCATGTGGGAGTTACTTTAGACAATTAAGGATAGGTTAATACTTATATGCGTGAATTTTGAATATATAAAGCAGGAGGTGGCTTCAGGAGCTACCTAATACTGTTTTACCCTGTTCTCTGCAACCCAAGAGAGTGGGATGTGTTGACTTGACACACCAGGATGTCCAGGTGCTCCTACTCCCTGCTCCATGCTGAACTGAGTCTCGTGTGTGCTATCTGGTGACCAGGTGCTGTAGAAGGGGCTTGTTGAGTCTGCTTATTTGGCAAAGCTACAGGCTGCCCCTCCTGAGTCTCTCCATAGCACTGAAGAAAGGTCTTCTCCAAGACAGGTAGTAGATGGGGCCATGTAAGTAATATCCAGATTTGACTTCAAACTTCTGAAGAAAATGGTGAGAATTTTGAGCTTATAACAGTGAAGTCTGGGCAAAAATAGCCTCACTCAGTGGAATTAAAATGTTAGTGTTCAGACATCCATACTCTCTGACCTTTAACTTTTAATCTATGCCCTATGGGCATAATCAATAGTGACCTGAGGTGGACTTGTATAGTGGCCAACAACTGCTGTAACCAGATTCAGCATGTGTGAGAGGCATGAGGCTGAGAGCGTGTCTGGTGAGTAGCTCTCCATCAGTCTTTAGCCATCTGTATCTCTATCTCATTCCTACACATTGCTAAATGAATAAAGGGTACCTACGACTCCACAAACCTCTTGGCCATCTCAGATCCTGTAAATTGGATCTATGTAGACCAATCCTTGCAGACATTTCTGCACCATAATGTGAGTCATTCAGCACTGACAACCAACTCCTCATGGAATAGAAGGCTCTGTCTGTGAACGGAGCTGGAAACCAAATCCTTGCTTTTATATGTAACAAGGAATGCTCACCTCATTAATGTTTGCAGCTCTGACCTCATCTGGAAGATCTGCTTACAGTGGTATAGAAGACTGAAGAGCCTCAAAGACACCAGCAAAGAATGTGACACACTTGTATCACCTGAGAACCGATGTATCCTTAGTATAGATTAGGTGACCTCACTAAGCCAAAGGGCCCGGCTGCAGGTCTGAACAGGCTTTTCCCCAAACTGACTTTGCCATTTGCTGGATTGCTGAATTGGTGTGCTTCTACTTTTAATCCTGTTGATAGGTTCATAATCTGCTGCAGTTGGGAGATACTCTTTGTAATGACGTTAAATAGGTTATCAGTGAAGCATTTGGACGACTGCATCCATTGGAAGTACTCAGCACAGGCGGCAGATCTAGAAGGCTAGACAATTTATGGAGCCTATTACTATGTTTGTTCTCAAAATACCGTGGGATATTTCTGAACAGCCACTTTGTAAGTTGCTTTTGGTTAACTTCTTTCATCTACTTCTACCGCTGTGATTGTAAGAGTTCTCTTCAAAGTGCAGCTCCTACACTGCACGTGAGAAGAATTGAGGCAACAGTGGCAGGAGGATACTTCTCCATCTTGAAACTCAATGACGCCAGGCTACTCTAGGTCTCTAGCAATCCCTTCCCTTCGAAGTTTCTCTGAGAAGCTTTGAGAAACAGCCTCTCCTCCTAAAGTTCAGACAGGCCCTCAAAAGTGCACTGATGAACTCATTCTCTTTGTTCTTAAAGAAACAAGAGGATTTGGCATCCATTACTTTCTGGTGTTGGGGTGATTTGTATGCTCCACATAGATCCCCCAGCACCTGTAGGTCATAGGATGGCAGGGGCTGTCCCAAACACTGGGCCCTTCTAAGCCGAGGACAGATCAGTAGGCAATGTTGTCCTTAACCTTGCTCCAGTTGCTTAAGAGCTATCTCGTTTAAATTTGTAAATCAATGTGAAGGGAGAACAATTTTTCTTTATATTTCTCTGCTTTACTTCTCATTATATATCTAATATAGATTCCTCGAATTAGAATGTGAAGAAAGGTGGTGGCAGAGACTCTGCTTACTGCTTCATGATAGAATCCATCCTTTTGTGTTTCAGCGGAAAATTACTTCCTCCTTCGTTCGTTGTGATGGGTTGTTTCTCTAGCTTCATGGGGAGAGGTTTTGTACAATTGACTGTATTGTGGGATCTGTAACTAAATGTTGCTTCTCTACATTCAAACCAGCAAGTGCTCTTGACCTTGCTCAGTGTGTGAAAAATGTCCGTAGCACCACTGGGATTCCCACTGACCTGGGCTAGGCAGGCCAGCCTGGACCAGCTGTGGGGTAGATTGTGGGGATGCTGGGTCTGCCCAGTAGGAGCGTGGGAATCCAGTTTTGAATTTTCTGTGACGTGCTTGGAGTTAGGGCCCAGTTCTTTTCTTGAGTCTGGCAGCTGGGCTGTTTTCCTCTAATGGGGCCATTTGTGCCGGGTCCTTCCCTATGTATTGAGCTAGGGTGGTACTCTCAGGTGATGGCTGCAGTGCCCACTATTCATTGAACCGAAAGTGCATGGCCATAGGTCTGCCCTGCTTTGTGCTTTTCTGTGGAATGACTCCAGTTTTCACTCAGCAGAGATGACACTGAGTGATTCTTGGAGAAGAGGTCATCTTTGGGTGATCATTGGTGAACAGGTGGTGAGCACTTCTGACTTTAACAATCTTCTAGCAGGCCTGTGGAAATAGGTGGTGTGATATCCAAAAGATGTCTATGAGCAAGTGTTCTGGAACTTAGCTTTCATTTTCTGACTGGGAGAGGTCTTCCTCAGCCTGGGGGGGGGGGGGAGGTTGGTGGTGGTGGAAAGATGACTTCCTTTTTCCTGAAGTACAGGGGGTACTTGAATGGAAAGTAGATAATGATGGAGAAGATGTGTCTGCATCCAGGAAAAAGTAGAGGTGAGAGCCTAGGTCAAGGTGGCAGAAGTGATTTAAGTCCTGTGTTATCTTAGTAGGTAGGTTTGTTCATGATTTTCTACCCCCCTCATGAGTCTGTGCTGCTGTAAGCGTGGCTAAAGCAGATACTGGTTATTTCTGTCCTCAGAGACCATTATCTTGAAGGCACTCTCAGTTCCAGATGGAGAATACTTGACTCTGATTGTTTTAGTCGGATCCAGAGTAACCTGTAAAACTTTTTGTAAGGGTAATGACTCTTAATGTTGTTGTGTACCAATTACTTTTGACTATAAAAATGGGAAAGATTCTGTTGCCACGTGCTGCCTCCCTGTGGAGTTCTCTTGCTGAGATTCTGAACTAGGCAACTCAATCTCCAGGTGTTCATCACAGCTGGAGAGGGCCCTGGTGGAGAGGGGGTAACGATACAACCCAATGATGGAAGCTCCTGAGCCACCCTTGGGAGAGGAAAGGGATTTCTGGGAAGGCTGAGAGTTTGGTTCTGGAGAAGAATCAAGAGTTCTTGTATTATTGCCTGGATTGGCCCCACATTATGATCCTTCTATTTTTATCACCCGGGTAGTTGGGAATATAGAACTATTGAATGTGACCCCAAAGATTGATATAGGAGACTAGAGCAGCACTGAGGAAATGTTTTCTTCCTCTGTAGACTTGGCAGATCCCAGAGAAGGAGGGAGCATATGACCCTGATATCTAGAGAGTCCTCAGTGAGCCACATCTGTACGAAGGTCTCCTCTGAGATGGCTCTCTCTCCCTTTGGACTATGTACTAAATGCAACAGACTTGGCCTAGTCGCCACTCCTCCCAGGGGGAGTGGGCATGTCCTCTGCTCTTGGAAAAGTTGATGGCAAAGTGTGGCATCTTAGACATTTACCAAGATGAGGTAAAAGATAGGAGGACCTGAGCTTCTCCCTTTTCCTTCCATGGTATCATTTCTCACCAGTCATTATCTTAGAAAGCCTGGAAACTATGTTATTCATTTAAAAATTTTCTGCCCAAGATATATTTTTGGACATGCATTTCATCTAGAGATGTTTGACCTTGGTCCTGGATGAAGGGTTATCCACTCTGGCACCTTGGTATCTTTGCTGAGACAGTTGTTTGAGCCTTTCAGGCACCCAGCATATGGTTCTGAGTCTTTCAAGTAGGCATTTCAGACTGAACGCAGGTAGACTGCTGTCCGCTGCCCTGAATTTTCCAGTTGTGATACCTTGGAGCCCTCAGAGGGGACTGCCCCAGGCTGATAGCTTGGGACTTATTATGTATGGTCAGGAACAACGTGGTCTATGAGCAGGCCAGGCCTCTGTCTGGACACTTGCAGAGACATTTGAGTGTCCCATTAACAATGTCATCTGGTTGGCTCAATGACTGCATGTGAGAAGGTTGGGAGCAGTGTTATTCTTGGGG
The DNA here is from genome assembly GCF_019054845.1 of Dipodomys spectabilis. Taxonomy (NCBI): domain Eukaryota; kingdom Metazoa; phylum Chordata; class Mammalia; order Rodentia; family Heteromyidae; genus Dipodomys; species Dipodomys spectabilis. The sequence continues at coordinate 8,800,174 of NW_024870905.1, forward strand.
TTGGAAAGCTGATTTTTATGGTATTACGGTTTTCATGGATTAATTTTTGAGGGCATTTTTCATGTTTAAATGAAGACGGGCACAGGAGAAAAATCGTTCAGGTTATCAGATAAGTGTGTATTCTCTGAGTGTGAGGAGGTGCCTTCAGGGCCATCTTTAATTTCTGTGATGCAGGGAACCTTTAGCTCTGAACATAGGGCCTCCCATCCCTTCTTATATTCTTAGCTTAGCAGCGATCACATGAGTTGATCCTCATCCTAACGGGTGAACCGGAGTGCTGTGTCTAATGTAGGTACAGAGAAGCAGTTGGTCCTTCAGTCTAACACTTTCCTTGTGGAAGGTCACATGATTGGATATGTTTCTGAACACTAATGTGTCCACTGTTTCTCTCAGCTTTTCTAGACCATTTTGCTGCCAGTCCTTGGCGTGAGCTACCATGACAGCATCTGAAGAGGGGATACAGCTCCTGTTGGCACCATCTGCTTAGGTCAGGGTGACATTTTGATAGGCTTCTTACATCTTGAACTTTAACAATGACCATCCAGTAATAGAGATGTATTCTGCATGAGTTTACCCTGCTCACACATCACTTTCTACCGCTAGGACCCTTGGCCTTTGATTCTACATAGAGAATCTGATCACGGAGCAGTTACATGCACTATTTTTTGAGTGTGTATATATAACATTGGCATCTACTCCAGGGAGTTCAAGGGATTTCTGAGCATGTTCTCCACAAAGCAGGAAAAACTGCAACCAAAGGATGAGATGAATTCCTCGATGACTTTCGCCATTTCTATTCAGGCAGAGGTGCCCATCTGCTACAGGGGAATGGTTTGGAGGTGGTTGTGGACTAGGTTGGAATTCTACCTGAACTTTCAGATTTATGCCTGTTTTTCTTCCCTGCAGCCTGATACAGCATGTGTGCAGACTTGCTGAGGCAGAATCCCTCAGATACTGGAGAAGAGTTGGCATGAGCTGGGGGAAGGGGAAGCATGAGGGTTTGTCCAGTGTGGACTCTCAACTAAAATGATAGAGGTCCCATAGCTTTCACAGCAGTGTTCTAGAGAACAGGCAGGGACAAGTTTAAACTGTGTGTTCTACCTTCCTGGCTGTGATGGACTTCACATCAAGGCAAGTTGGAGTGTACAGAAGGGCCTAGGGAGGTGGCAAGGCTTTGTTTATGGCTTTGTTGGCTTGAACCCCTTGGCTGTGTGTGCTGAGGATCCAAGCTTGCTAATGAAATAGATTGTATCTGCTGGAAACCTCCATTTCCCTGTAAAATTCTTGTCTGAGTTCCCTCCTTTTGCACTCTTATGTGGGTCTGAGCTTCAGAGGGACTTCTCTGGGTGAAGGCATGGGGTTTGTAAGCTTCTCCCAGCTTCCTACCTCTACTGATCAATGTACCTGGGTGCCTGAGTTTCCCCAGCCCACTCATGCGCAGTCTAGCAGATAACGCTGTCCCTCTGCTGACAGGCAGTGCCCTGGAACACACTAACCTTTCTCGATCTCACAAGTCCCATGTTCATGACATTTCTGATCTCACATACAATGAGGAAGCCTATTGTGTATGAGTTCCAGCATTCTTGGTGTGATGAACACGTTGTAGTATTAGGTTGTTTGTATAGATAGGTTCTAGAGTTTGAGGAAGCCTGTGGTATATCATTGCAGGCAGGCTTGGTGGGATGGACACCTCGCCATATTAGGTGAGAGCTGGATCACCTTTTGGGGTCTGTTTTGTAAATCTCAGTGAAATGCTATGGATAACATGGTTCGGAACTTCTGGGCATGGCTCTTTCTGTTTCTCAACAATTCCACTGAAGACAGTATCCTGTCTGCATGAAAGCAAGTGCTTCAAGAGAGATGGTTCGTGACAGCCTCCTCACTCTAATGACATTCCCAGTTGCTAGATTTCTTTTAATAGGAGATGCACTACCCACTTCGGCCAGGGACTCCCTGTTTGTCCCTGTGATCTTCTTTCCCTCTCTTGCTGGGAGGCTGTGTTTTTTTTTTTTTTAAACATACACTCTGGTCACTTGTGTGTACTTAAACGGATCTCTTCTCATGACCACCATGGGAATTGAATACAGGGGTCAAAACATGGCTAATTCATTGTCTTCGTGGATGAGGTGTTCTTTAGCTATCATGCATTCTATCACAACTAGGTGAGGGAATAATATCTAAAATCATCGTCGTCGGCTTCACTTTATCTCACCTGCCATGAGTTGATCTAATATAAATATTGTAAGACAGTACTTCAGCTCTTCACTGCTTAATCCAAGTGGCAAATTAAGAACTTTGGAGTGTTCTTCAGCCATTAAGAAGAATGAATCTATGTCACTTGTAGAAAAATGGGTGGCACTCAGGGTGCTTCTGTTAGGAGAAGTAAGCCAGAGGACAAAGGACACATGTTTTCTTGCATATGTGGATGCTGGACCTAAGAAACATAAATGTTAACATACATAGGAAGGCATGCAACATATGTGTCTATGAGACATATTTGTAATTTTGGGGCTGTTGAGGGGATGAGAAATACATTTTATCTGTGAGTAAAGACAGCAAATGAGAATTGCTGAAAGCAGGAAAGGGGGAGTGACGGTCAATCAGATTAAAATATTGTGCATGCATGTGTGAAATATCACAGGAGCATCTCTTTGAACACTTATCATAGACTAACAGGAATGTAAAATGGGTCCTGTCAGGGGCGTGATTACTAGTTGGTGGGGATGGTATTGTCAAAATGCTTAACGTACACATGTGAAAATGGATAAATTAAGCTTGCTGAGAGTGTTGTGGAGGGCTGAGGGACAGTGATGGAGGGAATGAGTCTGATCAAGATACAATCGTATGCATAGATGGACATACCAACATGAAACTCCCTGTACCAATGGGTGTTAATGGGAAAAAGGCCATCAGTTTAGATTTCCACACATGAAAATATTTTTAATATGTCAACCATTGTGGTGTTACATATATATATATATATTATATATATATGTAATATATATATATATATATATCCATCTATTCAATTACTGAAATAGGATCTGAAGTCTATAAGCCATCTAAGTTTCACTTGAATTTGAACAACCTGTAATCCTCGGGGGGAAAAGCTTTCATGGCATCCTGGCTCTTTAGCACCCGTGAATTTTAGGAGAGCCTGCTTTCATTACCATTGCCTCCTTTAGGATGCTTAGGACAGACTGAGGAGGTGGGTGCCTTCCTGCTTACCCTTTGGTAGGCCCAACTCAACTACCTAGCTCAGACAAGCATCAGTGGAAGGTGTTGGCAGATGTCTATGACTTTGCCTACAACTGTGATGAGGTGTTTGGTCATCTCTAGCAGAGCTGAGATGAACTTGGAGACTACTCCAATGGGACTTGAGTTGTTTAAGATTTTTGAAGGGGAAGCTCAGTATTAACCTCAAACACACAAGCAAGAACAAAAAAGCACAAATATACCAGGTATTCTCCTTTCCATAGGTCCTTTGATAGTTTCATAGTATCCTACCTGTTCTCTATCATTTAAACCATCTTGGAATTCTTTCTCTCTCCCAAACCCTCCTCTAAATAAGACCTGGTGTCTTTTGATCACACAATCTATTGGACATAAAGAGAATGTTTTTCTAACACATTCCTGCAAGACTTAAGTTTTGCATATTACTTCTGCAATATCATAAACTATTTCTTCATTGAGTTATGATCATTTTAAGGTTTATATGTCAAATACTGTTTCACATTGCTATATATTAGCTATGTTGAGCAATAAGATTTGAAATATTTTAATAGTTTTGCAAGGTGTCATTTTTTTTGTTCTTGAAACTTAAAAAAATGATCTCCATCTTAATTTGAGCCATTAATACTCCTTGGTGAGGAATTATTTCCTTCCTAAATAGCAAAGACAGGAGAAGATAAATGAGCCATTACTAACCAGTGGTATGGGGCATCCAATTACAATTCTTGGGAATACAATTCTTGATGAATGCAAGTTGTATAACCTAGCACTTTGATAGACCATACAGCTGTGTTGAGGTGTTTGGTAATCTCTAGCAGGGCTGAGATGATCTCTCAGCTTCTGATGGACATAGCTTAGGTCATCCTTTGATCTTGATAAGCCTAATACTCCAGTATGTGGACACATAGGTGTCATTTGAAAGCTGAAGTATTGGGAATGGTCCAGGTGAAGTTTCCAACTACCCCTGATCAGGGGCTGGATTCATTCCATTGATCCCTATGGAGTTTAATGTGTCTGTGACATGGGCCGAGTGTGTATTGTGGGCTGATTCACCACATTCTTGCCCCTAGGTGCTCACATTCATGTTCTTGGATCTCTGGCATTTGGTCTTCTCTTCAGTGTGGTCCCTTGCTTTGTGTGGAACAAAGTCCTTTCTCTGGCTGTCTCAGTTTGAATCCAAATATGGTGGCCGAGTAGTCTTAATGGACTTCATCCTCTTTCTGGAATCAGCCCTGACTTTCTTGGAGATGATTTTTCTGGCTCTGATATCTTGCATTGTTGGACTAAAAGAAGTAATACTGTTAGCACTACTTCTCCTGATGGGCAGCAGAGAAGCCAGAAGAAATAATGCTAATATTATTAGCACTAATAGAAATAGCTAGGAGGTATAAAACCTACGTTCTTCTCTGAGAGTAACATTTTGACAGAGGTGATTTAGCTCTAAAGTCTCAAGATTTTGTTTTACTCTGGAGATGAAGCTGGGAAAATCCAACCAGGGACTGAGGGAGTCCTTAGTTCCCAAGTCAGGCTGGCCGTGCTTTGTGTCATAACCAATACCACTGAAGGGATCAAGTCAACTCGGCAATCGCTGCCAGGCAAACGGATTCCTAAGCTTCCACGTGGGTCCTTACACTTCAAAGTGTTCTTAGAGGGGGTCAGTTCCTATCTGTACTTGGGGTAGTCTTGGCCAGAAGCCTTAGCACACCCTTTGTCCCAGGCCAGAAAGAGAATAAATCCTCAGGTGTGGGCCTAGGCTGGTGTGGTCTCTGAATGGGAGCCCCAGGCTCTGTCCTTTGTCCTGGGTTCACCCTTGTCCAATCGTGGCCAGAGGCTGAATCCTTTCTTGCCTAGCGTGGGCTGAGACTGATGCCTTGTCTAAGTGCTGATGGCCAAACAGTTCATTGTCCCCAACTCTAAGTGCAAGTTCCTGACCATCGGTCACCAGCACAGCGAGTGTATAACCTCCTTCAGCTGAGATCTATGTGATATGAGTTCTCAATTCAGTCTTGTCTGTTTATTCTCCCTTCCCCCACCTTCCTATGTCCCAAGCCCGCTTCTGAGCCAGGGGTTGTGTTCCTTTCCAGTGTAACCAGGTACAGTCTACCACTCAGACAGCCTCATGTAAAAAGATGACTTTATTTGGGGAAGTGGATAGCTGACCAGCTAGGGACGCAGCACAGACTCAGGAGATGAAACTGAGACCCTGAATGGACCACAAGCTTGGGTGTTTCAAGGCAAATGCCATGCAGTCAAGCCTGGTCACATGCAGGTGGCCAATAGGGTTGTCACACACATAAAGATTGCATATATATGTCAGTGGCCTAGGGAGTTACAGTCTATCTCCTTGTCACTGTTTGAACTCACCTATCATTTTGGTTTGAATTGGCATGCAAATTTCGGGTCCTCACACAGAGCAGGTGGACTTCTTACTTTTGGGAGCAGGGATAAGGCTGTTCCTTCCTGGAAGGGCAAAGGTGGCTCGGTTGTTTGACCATTGTTAACCAAACAGGGCTGCAGATCCTGTCTGGGCTATTGCTAACCATGTTTAACAGGTGGTCAAGGAGACTACACAACCTTATCACAACAGTCAGCAGGGTTTTCTAAACAGTTTCCACATTTCTGGGGGTCTCAACAAACAGCATATTTCTTGGCCCTGGGGGCTTGTGAGAAACCAGTATTTTGATTCTCAGGAGCAGGGGAAGCTCCTAATGCATTAAAGATGGAGCCAGTTTTGGGTCCCCTTAACACTTAACTCTTCCCCCCTATATCAGCCCTTCTGGCTGGCCACCTAGGAGTGGCGATCACGTGAGTCAGTGTTCAGTGTCCTTCCCAGATGGTCTCCTTCCTGGGTTTCACCTGTGAAGTCATTCCGCTGTGGCACTGCAGCTGCTGTCTCCCTAGGTGGGCTGCTCCAAGCAGAAATCTGAGTTGGGTGAGGATCACTGCCGAGGAGAGGGCTGGTCTGTGTGTTGGGCTTTCTGTCCATGCCAAACTATGGTTCTCACACAGCTGCAGGCCGTTGCCCATTGGGCTGTGATGGAACTTGGTTTTGGAGACTGAGTTTGTCTCCCCTTCCTGAGTTAAAAGTTTGTTTCTTGATTGGCCCTGGGCTTTTACTGCTTGCCGCTCCTTGGCATCCACTCTAGAGCTGGATGTTGAGGTTGGAGTCTTGTATTTCTGAATAAGCAGACAGAGCTGATATTGGCCCCATGTCTGGCTGCCATCTTGGATCTCCTGATGAATGGTTAGCCCTTCTGTGGTTATTGAAAATGGGAAGGAAGTAATAGCAAAAAACCTTGAATCTGAGGCCTAACCCGTGTACTGCCCCAGAAAACCTGTGTGAACCAGGTTGGACTCATAATCTCAGATTTCATGATAGCCCATTGTTGACACACACATGAAGTACTTTGAGTTTTATGTTTAAATTGATGCATATTTACTCTCTGGCTTTCCATCTTCATGAATTCTCTTGTTCGTGATTCTGTGTGAAAGGTCATACTAACATTGTACAGAATTAAGGATGACTTAGTTCTCTCTTGATATAGGGTGAATGAAGTCTTATAGCAAATGTTGGAAGGCAATACATACCTCATTTTCTTCTAGGCAAAGGCTATAACTTAATTTGAGTTCTGTTCTTCTGCTTATGTCTTCTGACAGAACAGAGGGCTGGAAAATAGAGACAAGTCATACCAGTGTTAATACACATCCTAGGAGGGGCTCTTGATCTGGTAAGAGTTGTTTTAAAACCTGGATCACTGGATGGCTTCTGGTTACTGTGGGGGAGAAAGTCAGATTTAGTTGATGCTCAGTAGATTATGCCTCTGTTAAAAGTGGAAAATGTCAGACAGTATCTTTTCTGATTTGTTTGCCAAAACAGCCATGAAAACTCACATCAGAAATTTGATGTGGAAGTCAATCCCTGGTAGCCTTTGGGAGAATACAGGTGTGCTTCACCATTTCCTCCAGTCACTGAGCATCTAGACATTCACTGTTTAGAAGAACAATGTACCTGAATCAATGGAGGTAAACTTGTTTTTGGATGATCCCAGGCCTCCTGGATGAGACCTTGGAGTTTCCACTCAATATTTCTTGGCATACATCAGTGGTTTCCGACTACTTAGGAGAAGACTGAAGGTATAAGGTTATCTAGAGCTCCTAGACTTTGGGGGATGGTTGCAGAAATACTTTAACCATGCACACAGTGTCAAGTTAATATTTTTGTCAGGTTAATACAATTTTTGCCAACTATGACTGAAGGTACCTATACCATGACAGCCTTACAATATCCACCACTAAACTGTGAAAGGAATTTAATTTTCCTGGAAAGTGATCACCCTGTTCTTAGAATTCTGCATTGGTCAGAAATGACATACCATGACTGCTTCTTCCCTATTTTATATGATCACATTATTGAAGTAATGCCTCTGAGCTGAAAAAAGTATTTGGAAGGACACAACATTCCCACATGGAAGTAGAAAAGGGGCTTTTGATGGGCCCTCCTAACAAACATCATGCAAGTGTGATGTCTGAATGGCCAGTTGGATGTCATCCTTCCTTGTCTTTAATTTGCCTTGTGATATAGGAGTTGACTTGGGTGGCTAGTGGCCTTGGGATACTACAGGGAAAAATCTGTATTTCTTATGGGGACATGAGTCCCTATGAGTCATTTCCACAAATCTGATTTCTCTAGTGTCCACCAATCATTGGCGTTCATAACTATAGTCTCTCTGATGTTGAGAGATATAGTTGGTAATATCTGACTTTTCTTTCCTTTATCCTGCATGTGACTGGTGAATCTGCAGTCTTAAAATATGCACAATGAGAAGTATGAGCAGGGCTTGTAAGTCCCAAAGTTGAGAATGGGACCATCTGAGAACAGAACAGCCCCTTAAATCTTTCCAATCTTGTGCCCTGGAGAAGGAACTGGGAACACTGAGCTATTGATGGCCTTTCTGAGCCTGGTCTGGAAGCTTGGAATACTTTGGGTTAGGAAGGAACGGTCAAAGAAGTATTAGGGAGGAACAGATCATTGGAGGCTGCTGTGTGGAAGTTCAATCTTTCAATTCCAGAGGGGCTCTGCCCTCTTCCTCTTCTTTGTGTTTGTGTTTCTCCTGAAGGATATAGCATGTTCAAAAATGAAAGCTCACCTTCTGAGTGGGTTTGTAGCACTGGTGGGGCCTTCCGTGGTGAACAGTGGGTGAGTGAATGTGCACCTGCACTGGATTCCTAGGTATTTTCTGAAGGACACACAGTAATGATCTTGAGGTTCACTGACCCCCATTGTTGTGCTCTGGTACAGGCTGTACTGACCAAAGAGAAAGGGTGGAACTGCCTTGGGACATGGGCTTGAAATGCAGCATTTCCCCCTTCACAGCTCTGGGCTCATGGCTACAGCCTGTGGTGCTGGACCGGGCCAGACATCTGCTGAGCCATGGTAAATTTCTCTGGTTGGTATCCCTCATCTGGATGCATTGCCCGGACTTAGGATTTTAGTTGGTTATTATCAGTGAGCAGATACTTAAACTGCAGGTAGTTGGTGACTGTCAAAGAAACGGAGCTGAGGAGCACCGTTCCCTGGGAAGAGGGAACGGCGTGAGCTGAGCACTTCTGCAATTGCTCCCTCTTGTCTGTGTTTCCTCCTAGACCAGATCTCCATGATAAATTAGGAATCTTTAACCAATTCGTAGTTTAGTTGAAAAAAAAAACTGAATATATTAAGCATTTCTTCTGAGTTTGAAGAGTTATACATAAAAAGGAAGCAATCAGATATTGCCTGAAGTGCTTGGACAGGGAGTTTTGAATCTATAGATCCCGTGTCATGAACAACTTGCATATCCTGTACACTGTGTAAGCTTTTAGTTTCAAATGACAAAATAGCCAACATTGAGATTTTTAGTGGAAAGCATGTCATGCATGATGTGTCAATGTGTAGAGGCTTTCCTATGTGTATGATTTAATCTGTTTTGTGTAACTTGGCAGTTTCCTCTGATAAATCATGCCAATGAAAGGGTAGCTGAAGAACACCCTTTGAAAACAAACCAGGGTGTCTGGTTAAAAAAATGTTGGCAAACTTAGAAGAGGAAGAAATGGTAAAGCAGTAGGTAGCAGGAACAGAGGAGGTGGCCATGCCTTGGCCTTGCGTGGTAAACTCTAGGTTTCGTGTGACTTGTGTCTCTGTGTACTCCGTAAGGAAGCCCATCTTGTGGAGGTCTGAATGTCCATGCCAGGAAACAAGGACCTTGAATCATCCCCAATGCTAGCCCAGTGGTTAAGTTCATTCTGCACTTATCAGCTCAGAGGTGCCTTTATACTTGGAGGTAAACTTCTCTGAGGTGTTTCCCAGAAAGAGCTAAGCTAGTAACTTGGATGGAGATCAGAGGGAAGTGTCCTTCTGGGTTAGGACAGCTGGCATGATGCTTTCCATAGCTGTGCTGACAAGTCTGGAAGATGTCAGAAAGCACCTATCCATGCCCATATTCTCTGGAAAGATTCCAGGGGTCCTGGGATGAACTTTGATCAGGAAGAGGAAGGGAGCTGTCCCACTAGAGTAGGACTAACTAGACACCATAGCTGAAGACTGACATCGTGCTCTTGTCATGCCTTGCCCTTCAGCCTTGAGAGTGCTAATGGAGCCTCCCACAGGACTAGAGTGGACTAGTGCTCTGCTCACCCTCTCCCAAGATGGTTTTAAAAGGAGGGATAAAAAAAGAGGGATTCGAAAGCTGCCGTTCTGCTTCTACCATGAGGTGTTTGGGTTTGTTCCTTTGTCATCCTCAATTAGTTGTTTAGCATGACCTTTCTTAAGTAAACTGCAAAAGCAAGGGGCTCCTCTCTGCTTGCCTCCATCTGCCAGGCTGTTGAACATGTCAGAACCAGCCACGGTTGACTTGCTTTTTTTATATAAGTTTTTTATTGTGAAAATACTGTGCAGAGGGGTTACAGTTACATGAGCAATAAATGAGAACATTTCTACAGTTGACTTTCTCAGTCAGGAGTCCATGGGGATGGATTTACATCCATTCTTTCAGTATTTCAGAAAACTCACTGATGGGTATAGCATCTTGGAAGTCAGATAAGGTGAGGAAGGCAGAAGGCAGAATTCATAGTGCTAGAAACTTCTTTCTCCCCAGAGACCTTTGCTGTTCAAACACTCAGAGGACAGGATAGGTCATGCTCATATCGGAACCTTCCTATCTGTCGGAACACCCGTGACTCTCTAGTGCAAAGGGCAGATTGTGCAATTGCTCCCATCACCAAGAGAGGGGTGAGCTGGGCCAGCCATCCTCCTCAAGTCTATAGTGTGAATGTTCTCCACTGGAATGGAAGCAGCCTTTAGATGGACACTTATAGGTGTTTTCTGCAGGGGAGATGGCTCTGATAATGGTTACCATATTGGTGTGGCAATTCCTTGGTACTCTCAGCCAGAAGGGATTTTGTTGAGGTTACTGGGAGAAATGCCTACCTCCTTGGCAACTGCAGTGACTTCTATGTTAGGAAGAGAGGGTCATAGGTCATTGTGAAATGGGTCTTAAAATTGGAGTGGAGGCCCACTATTGGGGGGAAATTAAGAATGCCCTCTGGTGTTCAATCTTCAGTCTTCAGGATCATAAAGGGAGAATAGAAATGGTTAATTTTCCCCCTTGTTCTATTGCCTGGTGTAATTTGATTGTGCCTGGTGTGTTGTACCTTGACTAGTGATAGAAACCAATGAGGAAGTTATTTGGGGCTATGTAATACTCATTGGGAAGTTTCCAGTGTTTAAATTCTGTATCTACAATGAAGATAATCACTATGAAAACTTACAGACAGGAAGACATGGATATTTTTGGAGAATTGCCTATTCAGTTAAAACTTAAAGAACAAGTTCATGTTTTCAACCTCTGTACTCTGGAATGCTATGATTCTGGAATGCCATGAAGACATTTCCTTTGATTTGTTTTTTTAAAAACTTGTGATCTAGGTTTCCAGTGCCAGAATAGGTATGGGGACTATTTCATAAAATTAGAAAGAAAATGTGGCTCACTCAGTCTTCAAAAGAGACAAATGAACTTAAACAATTGAAAAGAATCATGTGTTATAGTGGGAAAGAGCAGAAGTGTAAAATGGTTCTCACAGAAAAATCCTAGGCACTCTTGCTCTCTCCTTTCTAGCCAGGCTTGCCTTTCCTATAGCTGTTTACCTTTTATCAGCCTCTGTCTTCCTTAGACTGTTCTTCAACTTCAGAAATGGGAACTCTCTAGACTCCCGAGTGCCTTTCCAGTTCTTTCTCTGTCCCACTTAATTGACTTTAGTTTCCCTTCTGATTATAATTGTTCACCTCCCTGGACAACTGTAGACAACAAAAGACCATCTGTGCCTTGGTATCAGTGGACAAGCTGTCTTGTTTCTATTTGTCTCCCTAAGTTGGCATGTCACGTATGTTGACCACTTCTATGGATTAAGACGTGGGCATTTTATTGGGCCAATATATGGCTACGGCCTTCAGATCTGTTTTTAGGATCTGCAAAGATATTGAACTGGTGATTGAGTGAAGAGAGAAGTGACTGCAGGAGGTGTTAGTGAGCTGATCTGTTAGAGGTGACTCAGTCCTGAGCTTGTTGTAACCAATGCATCTCAGAATGTCCCTCTGCATGAAGAGTTGGGCTACTTAGCCCCAACTTAATCAGTGGCATTTGTTTTAGCTTTCCGCCTTAGTATTTTCTGGAAGTGCTGAGATGGACCTCTGGAAGGAAACAAGTGGGGAGTGAGGCTAAAGAGATGGTGACATACCTGATGGCACAGATGAGATCAAACCAATCAGCCTTCCCTTTTCAGAGGGAAAGGACCTGGCCTGATAACTTCCTATGGCAAAGGAGCTCTTATCCCTCTCTCCTATGACAGAGAGCTGCCTTCTTGGAAGAACTATGACAAATGTGCCCCTTATTACCTGGGTGCATACATACATATTTTTTCCAAGTCACATATCCTTGAAGAATCAAGTCAGAGATGAGTAAGACTCTTGTCTTATTGTGTGCATCACAGATGACCTTGGTTACTTGCCATTTTCCATTTGGGAGGTGTGAGCAGGGCTTGTGTGACACTTGACAGAAGAAAGTTCCTAGTTCCCCTCAAAGCCTGTGCTCCAGAGAGGCATAAGATGGACGGATGGGTGAAGTTGAATTGAGGTGTGGCTCAGCATGGCCTGGGGGGGGGGGGGGGGCGGAGAGAAGCAGAGCCTGGGTTTTGCCAAGTGGAAACTCATCCCTTGAGCTGCAGATGGTGAATCTACTGTTCCTTTTTTCATGAATTTGTCTGTTTCCCATGAAATCCAGCTTGTTTCTAATCTTCAGATTTTAAACATGACTCCGCCATAAAGCCCTTTTGTCCCTGGGACAGCAGCTCTGCAGGGTCCTCCTTGAAGGAGCAGAGCGTGCTGTTCTCTGGGGCTCCTGTCTGCACTCTGAAGGATGTGCCTTGGGGTCCCTGCCCTGCACAAGCTCGGGTGCAGTTTCTGACTTGGGGTATTGTGGGCAGCTTGGTGTTCATGATCATGTCCTCCGTAGCTCCCTGCTCACGTTAGCCCGTGCTGTGTGGGACCCTCCCTGGAAGCTATGCTGAGCTGCTGTGCGTTACTCTAGCCCAGCCCCCAGTGATGAGGCACGCACGGCTCAGGCTTGTGACTTGCCTTGGTGGGTGCTGATTTCTCCTCAGGACATGGTCAGCTGGGGAGTCTCCTAGAAAAGATGATTGTGATTCCCAGTTCCCAGGAAGTTGTCCCAATCTCTTGACCAGCCTAGGAAACCCAGAGAAGGGAGTGGTAAATGATGGCAAGCCAATATAGCATAGCCTTGTGTTGCCTTAATGCCAAGGGTGCCTCCATGTCACTAGAAACTCTCCAGGAAGCAACACAGAATACAGGCCAGAATGTCCCTGTGAACAAACAAGACTCCTGGCGTTGGCACCAGTGCCACCAAAGGGGTGTATTTTGTCCTTGGACAGCTAAGATAAGCCTTGATACCTGAAGCTGAGCTGTGGGGGACATTTTCCAGAAAGCCCTATGGTAGAGGTTAGAGGGAGGTGTCTTTCTGGGATGGGACCAGGGAGTCTAGAAGGTGATGTGGAGCACCTCAGCCTTCCTCACACTATCCAGAAGGATCCGGTGCACTTGGGATTTCCTGTTACCACAAGCACGGAGGGGTCTCTCCCATTGTGGTGGGTTGGGGAATCAGATGGGAGGCTGACATCCTGCCCCTTTCTCCTGAGTTGTCATGAAGCGCCCCACTGTTTATGTTACATGGAAGGGAAAGTAATTTGGGGCATTGTCTTGCCCCAGTCACTGCAGTGTTTCGCCACTGGCCAAGGCTTTTTATCATTCATGAAAAACGAGAGGAAAGGGATTCAAAAGGCACTCTGCTAGCAGATGTCTATGTGTGATTTTTGTTGTTTGTCTACTGGCATCCTCCCAACCCAAGATACACCTCCAAGTCAGTGATGCAGCTCATGTTAGCCAAGGGCTTCCCCCCCCCACCCCCCAATTAGTTTTGTCCTACGCCCTGTTGAGCATAGGATGTGGATTCCACTGAGTGTGCTTGTCCTTGGAAGATACAGATGGTGTGGGAAGAGATTGAAGGTGGTTCCTTTAGTATCTCAGGACCTTCAGACTGGGTCACAGCATCTTAAATTCATCCAGCTTGTGGTGGAAGGCAGAAAGCATGGGGTAGGAAACTGCTTTCTCCTCCGAGGCCTTTGCTGTTCCCTGACAACTGGCAGGACTGTGTGGAAAGTGGAGAAACAGACTTGATCGTGTGCTTAGCAGCTCCCCGTTTACTTTAGCCAGTGGTGTAGGCCCCTATCTCGCATCTCTGCTTGCTGAACCACAGTGAATTTCTCTAGCAAGAAAGACTTGGTAGTCTCACATCCAGAATCAGGATTGTGTCTTTGTTCTCATCACCATAATATGGAGGCATTGGCTGTGCTGGCCGGGCTCTGCAAGGCTGGAGTGTGAGCCAGAGTGCTCTTGAGTGAAAGCACCTGCTCGTCTTGCGATCCCGTTGAGACCTCTTTCAATGTATCCCTGGAGATGTTTTCCTGTAGATAGTGCGTGCTTCCAAATAGTAGCTAGCATATCAGAGTGGCAAATCGGGCCAGAAAGAACGAGCGGATGGTGCTAGTAAAGGTGGTGTTTGTCTCAGGGAGCCGCTCCAGTGACCACTCTCTGTGTGAAGTAATCCTGCAGAGGGCTGGTCTTAGTCCATGTCTCACAACAACCAAGCTTCCCACAGGATCTTGTGGTCTTAATGAGTACAGAAGGGGAACTTCTGTGTTTTCTGGTGCTAGGATCCTGAGGAAATTATTCCTCATTTTATATTCCTATAGTAGGAAAATCATTAAGAACTTATAAAATCACATGCATATTTATGAGTCTCAACTATATATTTATGGGTCTCAACTATAAGAGCACATTGTATTCAGTTTTCCCATCCTGAAACACTAGGAGAATGATGCAATGTGCTTTTGCTTTTCCCATGTATTTGTTTCAAGGCTATCAATCTTGTTCTCACTTAGCGAGCAGGAACTGCTTTCTTTGTAGTGTTTCTCTTCTCAAGGAGTGCAGCAGTGTCTTTTCAAACACTTCCCAATCCTTTTCTTCAGCCTCTTCCAGTCCCTGCCTTGGTAATTTGTTGGGGCTCTAGTCAAATCAGTGGGTTGACCAAATTGGGCAGAGGTATCCTGCCGGTGCTGGTCCTGGGAGAGGAGGCAGGCTACACTCTATCTATCCCTCTGTGCCCCTGGAGGACCTTTCTACTATTGCTGGGCCTGGTGACAGTTTGTGCTCTCCTCCTCTTCTGCCCCTAGAGGCCATTTCTGTTGCTGCTGGGCCCAGAGGCAGCTTGCTGCTCTCTTCCTCCTCATGGTTCTCCAATTGGGTTTTGAAGTAACTGGGACAGGATACCTGCTCTCCATCTCCCTCTCAATTCCCCATGTTGAGTTGTTACAAAGGATGCATGGGAAAGAATTGGCCCTGGGACATTTTCCTGCTCCCTCTCCTGCTGGGTGGCTGGTCAGGGCAAATCACAAGATTGGCCCAAGGGGAGCATTTTGCCTCCCATCAGGGGTGGTTATTTTTTGCACAGTCTCCCTTCCCCATGTCCCTTTATGCAGGGGTTCAAGAGTAGGCAGGGGAGATGCCCTCCTGCTTCTGCTGTCCAAGGATGATGATGAGCAATGGCTGTCTTTAGGGGAATATTGGAGGAGTATAAGGGGTGAGGCGGAAGCCCAGGAAGTGGGTGTCTCACATGCGGGTGAGGTCATGCCTCTGGTCCTTCTGTTTGGGGAGCATTAGATAAATTCCCATGGTGGCATCAAAAGTCCTGTCTGACATGGCTGCTTGTACCTTCCAAGGATCCAATTCCAGGGAGTCCTTTATATCCAGGATGGTGGGGTCCAGAGGTGTATCACTTGTCCCAGTGAGGGTCCCCACTCATGATCAGCACTCATTAAACAAGCCAGAGGTTCTAGTAGCTATGGGGAGAAGCATTTGCTAGTCCAGGACCTTCCTGCTCAGGACCTACCTTTTCAGTGACTGAGCTATCCCCTCTAAAGGGCACAAAGCCCATCACCATCTAGTAACGTATCACACCTTGAGGCTCCGAGCGTCCAGTTTGGGACCCTGGTGTCTCTGCTGTTTGCATGCCTCAGGGGACCTGTAGGGTAGAGTTCTGCATTTTCCATCCAGCTTCTTCCTGGTGGGCACCATGTGCTAAGCCCAAAGTTGGGTAACTTGACTTTGCCCCCTGGTGTCTGGCAGGGTATTTTCTGCCTTGAGGTCCCTGTGTGCAATGCCACTGCTGTGGCATTGCTCTACAGCACTTGGGAGCTGCCCCGACCAAGGCCTGGCTGCCTCCACCTCCATTCTGCTGCTGGGTGGGGGTGTTAAGTATGCACGTTCCTATGTTCCTACTGCCTTAAAGGGTTTTACAATGTTTGGATGCTCCACAGATGTCAATGTGTCCAATTCCTTGGCAAAGGAAGAGTTGTCCCTCTTGTGGGGCTTTTACGGCCACCAGGGTGTCCATGAGATGTGTGGCCAAGCTGGGGAGGTCAAAGCCCCTCCTCACCGATGTTCCTCACCACCTAGGAGGAGCTCCTTGTCTGAGAAACTGGCCTCCAGGCCCTGTTGAGACCTGTCCTAACTACTCTCATGCCGTCCCAGAGCACACCCTGACGATGCGATCTGACCAAAGTTCCAGGGCTTTCCTCTGAGTTTGACAAAGCCCATGTCAACATAGCCCATGTCATTGAAAACCTGCTCCTTATGCTCTTCCTTGGAAGGCATGAAAAGCAATTCCTCTATGCACCAGAGGTTGAAGAGGAAGTAAGTCCTCATTAGCCTTGAAGGTGTGTCTTCTGCTCTTCACCACCGGGTTGTATTTGTTCTCAATGGTGTTGGGTGCACTGGTGAGAGCCACATGGCCTCCTTGCTAGAATTACTAGTGAGGGACATCATCAGGTTCTGTTCCACTAGCGTGTGTTTGGTGGTGATAGGATGTTAGAATGGCCCAACCGCAAACTGGCTTTGGTTGGTCATGGGAATCCAGAGGTTTGCTTGGGTGAAACACCCATTCTCCACCCCCACCCACTCTGGGAGCAGCACAAGTTAGCCAAGCCCCTCTAGCCACCAGACAATGCCACACAGTGCTCATCTAGTTTTATGAGGCTTCTCAGAAAAAAATTACTAAGAAGTTGAGGGGAAATTACCAATGACTTATTCTAAATGAGGTTTCTATAAACCTTAAAGACTTCAATGAACCAAATATACTTCATTTTAGAGTAGAGGAGAACAGACTGAATGCTGTTGCTGGAAGCAGGCAAGTGCCTCTTTGGGCTCTTTTTCTCAATGACCGTTAAGCTTCCTGGACTTGTCTACCTTCTATGAGTCTTCTGCCATGAGCGGCACATCACTCTGGGGTGAAAAGATGTCAGATATTTAACCTCAACTCAGGTCTGTGTCGTTCCCCGCTCCCCCAGGGTCTCGGATGTACTGGGGTGCTGCAATGTGGCTATGCAAGTAAACGAATGGAAGATGAGCACGAGAGAGTAGGTAACGAGACAATTGCTCTAGTAAGAGGATCAAACCTCCTGGCTCCCTTTCAGTGGGGGAGAGAAGGGCTTGGGTGTCCCTTGCAGCAAGGAACTCCTTGCAATAATGATAATAATTATCTTGAGTTGACATGTTCCTATCAGTGAATGGTGCCAGTGACACAAATGAGAATTCTCTTACTTGAAATACAAACTAAAATTGGAGACCGATCATAGGAATCACAAAGGAGGATGTGGTGAAGCACAGGGAGAGAGGGAATACATCATATGGCCATAGACTTGTGCCATCTGTGGGCTATCCTTGGGACAGAATCGTACACGTGTGGCCTATGACCTGAATAGACAAATTCCATTTTTGAATTTTGGAGATACTTATGTCATTGACTTGAATGATCTTATCCCTTTACTAGTGTATTACTGGTGAACTTGATTTCATGAAAATTTCTACTCGGAAGGTGTGGATAGGGCTTGTTTTTGTCCAGTGTGTGACCTGGAGCTACTTGACCCTAATGTTTTGACCTTAATCTAGAGAGGATGGCTATGAGATGAGTGTCACTGAAGTGTCACCTCTTCAGAAGCATAGCTTAAAGCTTGGGATACTTGAGGGTGAAGAAGGGGACTGACAGGGGATCTGGGGAAGAAACAGATTTGGGTTTTTATTGTGTGGAAGTTCTTTTCTCTTTGTAGTTGTGTGTTGCTGGAGGAATATAGCTTGTCCGGCACCTGTTCAGTTTTTAACTTGTAACTTCTGCGGAGACAGGGACTTTTCTCTTGTTTCCAGAGGCTCTGCAGATAGCCCTGTGAATGAGTGATATGTGCACACCTCTTAGGCTCCTATGTATCTGTGTCCCTGAGTTTCACCAGCAGCAGTGTTGGGGAAGCATACAAAGTCCAGGATGGGTGCTGCTGGCCTGGTAGATGAGGGCTTGAAGTGCTTTGTCTTGTTGCCCTTCCAGCATGGTGCTTTGTTTAGCCTGTAGCGTGGGACCCTGCCTGGCATATCTTAGTAGCCCCAGCAAGTTTCTTTTGGTTAACTTCTAGTGATGGGCAGGTTGCCCAGGCTGATGTAGATGTCTTCATCATGGGTGACTTGTGTGCCCAGTATTTTCTTTCCACTGTCTTCTGTCTTTCAAGCCAAACGATAACTTTGGCATTCATTGAACTCTGCCTCGAACTTAATTCTATTCCTTAAAAAAAACTTCTATTGAAGTTGGATTTTTTTTCTGATCAATTGTCGCATCCACCTCAACCAGCAAGGAAGACACGACCCGGGATTCTTCTCAAAGCAGTTTATTCAGGAACCTTGATTATTAGCTTCTCTCTCGCCCCGCACCCGCACTCCCGTTATAAGCCTCCTAGATGGCCAATCCCGAGGTGCCACGTGGCATATACCAATAGGGTCGCAAACACGGAAGCAAGCCAGCAGCCAAGCCATAGCCATATAAGGTGTTGTTTTTCACAGAGAGCACTCGCCATCGGGAAGGCGGAAGGCGGAAGCCAGCGCCATCTTTGGCTTGGCCGTGCCATGCGGCCGCGCCATCTTTGGTCGGCTCCCGCAGCTCTCCACAGCTCCCCCTTTTTGTTTTATTAAGTGACAGGTAAGAGTAGAGGTTGGGCCTCTGTCTAAAACATTAATGAGAGGACCTTGCACTGGTCTTCGCCTGAGGGGCGCGCTTCCCCCAGTGACGACCAGGCCCGTCCGATGCCTTTTTTGCAGAGGTGGGATCTTGGGCATCAACCCACTTGCAGCCCAGCATGCTCTTCTTGGGCTTACGCCAGGAAGTGATTCCCATGTGCAGTGCGTTTGCCCAAGTGCAGTGCATTTGCCTTACACCCTGTGCTATTCCGTTAATGTGGCAAGCCACGCGTGGGGGGACTGTCCGGCCTCAATGGCAGTGAAGGCCTGGACCACCATAGCCATACTCCTGCGCTGCGAGCTCCTAATCCGGCATATGCACCACAGGCACAGCAAGATCACCAATGCCAGGATACCGATAAGGGAGCCTAATCCCACCCACTCCTTTAAATGATCCACAGCTGTCAAAATCCATGAGGAAACATCTTGTAATAGGGCATCATCCATCCAGGTGGAGTTTACCACGACAATGGCCGATCGTAGCTGCAACATCAATTGGTCGAATTCTCCCGTCCAGTTGCCTAAAAGATAACTTGACAGTTGTTTAGACAAATTTGCTGCCTGAGTATAGTTATAGTACTGAATAGCAGTAATACAAAGCCCTTCATATTTTTGAATACATCCCAGCTGAGCCAACTGCCACATGATATCAACCTGTTCCTGCACAAGGTCAATCCTTTGATTTAACAGCATCAGTCCTCCTTTTAATTGTGCAAAGGCCACTTGTTGTAAATCCAGAGCTCTGGCTGTAGTAGCCGACAAGTTATTTAAAGTTTGAGCCGTCTGCACAGTATGTGACATGGCGACAGCGGCAGCCGTCACACCCGCAGCAGCTACAGCTATAGCAGTTACAATGGCCACAGTGATGCCAAAATCTCTCTTATGTCTAAACAAGGTTACAGCTTGAGAAGCATCTACTGGCACAGGCACCCAACGCGGAATGTGTGTAACTATGGCTAACGGATACTGAGAACTCCAGCAGGTAGCATAATAGCAGGTTTCATTAGTGCAAGCACACACATCATCTGAGCATATAGAGATGTTGTTAATTACCAAAAACACAAAAGGGGAAACCACAC
Source organism: Dipodomys spectabilis (assembly GCF_019054845.1). NCBI lineage: Eukaryota > Metazoa > Chordata > Mammalia > Rodentia > Heteromyidae > Dipodomys > Dipodomys spectabilis. The sequence continues at coordinate 8,820,199 of NW_024870905.1, forward strand.
ACATGGGGGTAGGCTGATAGCTAATTACCATATAATTTTTACTGAAATGACAATTGGCACCTATAGTACGGGCAGTACTAATCAAATTACAAGTCATGTTTGCTATAAAAAAGTGACCCCCTTTTTTATACGGCTCCTTTTCATCTGTTGAATAAGTGCTCTCACTTTTTCCTTCTCTAACTCGCTGGAACTTCCTCTTTCTGATTTTAGCTCGGACAGATCTGGGTATAGTTGCCCCCTTTTGCCCTGTCTACTGTCTCCCTTTTCACTGATCGCCTTCTCTGACCTCTCCTCCTGTAGCTGCTCCAGTGCTGACTGTCCGTTTTCTATAACCTCACAGCAGCGCTGGTCCTCCAGGCAGCCCCTTATCAGTTTCCAAATGGTGCGGACTCCTGCCTTTAATGTGCCCTGTTCATAGGCAAAGTCCAAATCCCTCCCTAATTTTTCCCACGAGGCTACTGTAAGGCTCCCGGGCACTATGAACCAAGGAGCTACAATGTTGCATTCTTCAAGGAAACTCTGTAAAACACCCTTCTTAAACTTTAGTCCTTTTGAGCGTAGGAGCTCATTCAGGGCCAGAAAAATTGGATGAGACGTGGCGGCGCCCATCTTAGTTATAAAAATTTTATCTTCTTTTACTCCCTTTTTTATTTTTTAAATTTATTCTTACTTTCACTTTAGGCCTTTATTTTTTCCCGGGTTTCCGCTCTCTCTTTATCTACAGAGAAGAGCCCCGTATTATGCCCGCTTTAATCTCGGATTCCCACTTACCTGGGAACTTACTGGTGCACCACCCTGACTGCCAAGAGTTCTGGATCCCTTGTGGAGTTAGTTCCCCGTAAGGGCCACCACTTGTCGCATCCACCTCGACCAGCAAGGAAGACGCGACCCGGGATTCTTCTCAAAGCAGTTTATTCAGGAACCTTGATTATTAGCTTCTCTCTCGCCCCGCACCCGCACTCCCGTTATAAGCCTCCTAGATGGCCAATCCTGAGGTGCCACGTGGCATATACCAATAGGGTTGCAAACACGGAAGCAAGCCAGCAGCCAAGCCATAGCCATATAAGGAGTTGTTTTTCACAGAGAGCACTCGCCATCGGGAAGGCGGAAGGCGGAAGCCAGCGCCATCTTTGGCTTGGCCGTGCCATGCGGCCGCGCCATCTTTGGTCGGCTCCCGCAGCTCTCCACAATCAATGAAAGGGTATCTAAAATACAAAATTAAACCCCAGTTGTTAAGTTTCCTTAAATTCAGAATTAAAGGCCTATGCTTGGGTCCTTGTTTTCATTCTAGGGAACAATTACAGGGCAGACCAAGCCAGGAGAAAATGGTGAATAGCAGCAGGAAGAGAATAGTCGCTTCCTGGGCAGAGTCTAGACACAGCCACTGGTAGGTCATGTGCAAGTCATTCCTTCTGATGGGTAGCTAAGGGATATACTTCAAGTATTTCTCTTTGGAACACAAGGGTGACGTTTATCCACCCCACTGATTTTTACTCTGCTTTACTCTGAGATGTGCATTAGTATCTGAGCATCCTTGGGACATTTGGGAGAAAGTGATAAGATAGTAACTTTGAGAAGCTGGGGGAAAGCAGAGCAGGCATGATGCTGTCCTCCACAGCTGTCCTGAGGACTGAAGCAGCCTAGAAGATGGACTCAAGCACGCCAATGTATCCCACATGTGGTCATGCTCTCCAGAAGGATGATAATCTACTGCAGTTTCCCTGTATCTGGAAGGGGAAGGGAATGATGAATTGAGCCCATCCTTACTGGTATGATCTTTCCCTTTAGCTCTTTGAGTTTCCATGGATCCCTTTGGCTCTTTGAGATTCCATGGAAGCTTACCTGGGAAGGATGTCTTTCTTTGAAACACTGTAGGCTGAAAAATGAGTGACAAAACCATTATCCTGTTCCATAGACTGAAGTCTTACCATCGAGGCGATTTTTAGATATTGCTGCTAGAATAGAAGAAGGAATTCCAATGCCATTCTCATGCATTGCTCACAGGTCTCTATGTGCTTCTCATTTCTTATGTTTCCACATATCCATGTAGTTCTTGATCTGATTCTCATTTTCTCCCCTGGGCTGTTGAGGAGTTGAGAAGCCTGTTAGTCTGTTTACCTTGAAAGGAACAGGTAGCTCTTTGTGTGGACAGTGAATTCTGCTCAGCTAGCTTCTGACACAGGTGGATGATGTGAATAGCATTCTTGAGCTCTACCCTTAGGAAGGTGAAGGGTTATAGAATAACTGCTCCTGGAGATGTCTTTCACTTGTGATGCCTTTGGCACCAGATGAATAGCTGTCCCCTAATGTCTAGGCTATGGATCAATCAACCTAAGTACCTTCCTTCTGGGCAGGAAGATTCCATGGTTTCTGCAGTTCCATGTGCTGGATGCACTCTACAGTGTAGATGTGCTTGGACCTAGGAGGCTCGATGGGGCAAGAGTGTGAACCACTGGAATCATCTGTGGGGTAAAAGTGCCTTCAGGTTTTGTTTTCAAGGTCTATGACACTTTGAGAATTGTCCTAGCATGCAGTATGATGGGGATGTGGGTCAGAATCTGGATGAGGCTGCATTTGGAGATGGTTCAGGACTGACAGGCAGAAGGAACTAGTAGCTGTTGAATGGGAGCACAGACAGAAATGTATGGCTCCTCAAAACCACAGGGGTCTGTGTGAAATTGGACCCTCAGATGGCCTTAGCCTGTCTGGGGTGGAGAAAAGTGAGTTTACCCTCATTGTGGCTGCTGATTGTTATTAACACAGTAACACTGGGACATTTCACATCTAATGATGTATGTGGGTAATGATTTGGGTGTGACTCCAGTCATTTATTAACTGCTGATAGTAAAGAAGTTACTTAGCTCTATGGAATGCTTTCTAAGAAGGGTTCTAGTTTACTTAATAGAAAAAGATTCATCTTGAGTATATTTTGATAATGCATATTGTGTAGTATCTATGGCTAGACATTTCAAGTGACAAATGATGTTAATGATTGATCTAGTATATACCAGAGCCCTGGGTTGGATGTTATAGCACTGTTAACTTTCACTCTTCAGAGTTCCCAAGAGAGAAATTGTTATGAAGACTGCCTATTGAATACAGGAGAAATGTTTGCAGACTTACTTGCAAGCACTCTGAGACTTGGATTGAAACAAGAATCTTGGACTGGCCTTGCTATAGTATGAGCACCAGGTTAATGGGCCCAATGAAACAAATTTTTCGGCTCTCCTCTGGTGAGGCAGAGCAGAAGTGTGACACTGCTCTGGCTTACACAGAGGTGGGCATGCGGTGGTGCTACTTTGCATAGATGAGTGTGCATTGTTTGCCTCTGGCAGCCTTCTATATTTCTTGGCTTGAGGTCCCCTGTCTCAGGCTGCCCAGTCCAGCTCTCCTTCCCTGTTGCACATTGTGAGTACAGCAATGGTAGATAATCTGTACCTGTTCCAGCTGGCTGTTGAGCAACCTCAGTCCTCTTGTCCCCTAGTTAACTCTTGCTGTGTCATCTAACAATTTTTCCAGTTCTTTGGATTAGAATGTGGACAATTTCCCTGGGCCACTATCTGCGTACAGCATTTGGATATGTTATTTGGAAATTTCTGAGGCTGTCCCTGGAGATGCAAAACTTGAACTGGAGGGGGAACTAGTAAGCTGGCTAATGACAGTGATGCAGTGGCTTATTCCTGCAGTGGCTTATTCCTGCCGGGGGCTGGGAAAAGCTGTGAATATCTGTGAGTGTTCATGGAAATATGGAGTCTGGCTACTAACCTCCAACGCAGCGGGGTTCTGCTTGCTTTCTCCTTCAGTCCCAAGGTCTCATATCCGCAGCAGTGCTGAGATGTGGTTTAAAATAAAAAGGGTGAGACTGTGGTGAGTGGCCTCGAGTTAAAGCTCAAACTGTTATGACTTCTTTACACAGAAAGGCTGTACTTTGCACGTTGCAGCAGAAAGCTTCTTGTTTTTTCTCCCTGTAATAGGAGTTTCCCTCTATGGGAATAAGCTATTTATCTGTCATTCTTAGCATCTCTGCCTCATGAAAACTTTTCAGGACAAATATACATAGTATTCGTTATATCCACATGGTGTTAAAAAGAACTCATACTTTTTCTCACCCATGAATCCAGGTGAGATGGTCTAAAGCTCTGAAATCGGCACACCCCAAATCACTTACCATGTCCTAAGTTATTACAAGAAGAAATTTTCAGCTCTGATTTCTTGGTTGGTCAAAACGGAGGCTAGAGCGTATGCATTTCTATGGTCAATATTGCTTTTCATTGCCATTTGCCTCCCTGTCCGATGTGGGATAAACATGGAAGATAGTTAAATGTGTGCTCATCCAGCTATCCTCCTCCTGAATATGAATCTCTAGGAACACCCTGCATCTCTAGTGAATCTGAGCCATTGATATCATCTTTAATTGGAAGGAAGACTGTGGGTTTTCCCAATAATTTTCTGGGGGTGACACAGGACCCCATGGCATTGTGTCCCAGTTAATACTGGTAAGCCTGAGCCAAACACTAGAAGACTAGCAGCGTTTTCCCTTTCCAACTGGCTGGATATTTTCACCTGTATCCCCGAGTCGACTAGACCTTCTGCTTTGTGGTGGAAGCCACTGCCAGAAGTGTGTGGCATTGGCATTGTTGCCCTGTGTGTGGGTTCCCCTCCATCTCTGCCGCTGCTGTGTTCAGAGGTCAGACGCGGATCTCCTTCCAGCTGGTGCTCTTGCTCCCTGTCCACAGTGGGCTCATTGTCAGGCCAGAGTTTGAGTTATGATAAAGCTCTTCTAAAGGCATGGCTCCATGTATAGCAAGCAGAATCCCTCTGGATATCAGTCGTGTGGATGTTACTTCTTTAGGCCTTTGCCATCACTGTCCTTTCCTTGAGGGCCCCATATCAAATGTGATTCTCAGATCACAGGGTGGTTCTTCTCCATTGGCTCCCTTTGCTGTGGTGGTATACTGAGGATTAGGACCAAAGATTCAGTGTTGTGTGTAGAATTGTGCTGCCTGATCTATTGGTGCTCTGACAAGGTGCTTTTCCCCTGATCTACGCTTTAGCTCCACATGTGGTGGGTTCTTAGGCAGGCACATGTATACCATCTGTACGTGTATGGAAACACACTGACTCTTACTGGCTGGAGCTCTGTAGCCCTCTGAGGATATTGGTTCCTGGTGGAAACGCCTCCCTTGATGATGCTCTATAGTGCTAGAACAGGAGCAGTGGTAGCAGTCACATTGCAGATGACACGTACTCGAATGCATTTCTGGTTAGGGTATCATTCTGTGCTATCTTGTCCTAGAACTCGAGGAAATTCAAGAAGTTAAATGTTAACCTTGCATTGTTCTTGCATTAAAGATTTGAAAATATTTTCATAGTATGTTCTGACTATAAACACTTGTATCATTCTGGATAGATGTGCCTTTGTGAAGATTGAACTCAGACTTGGGAGAAGACTGTCACCTTAATGTCTAGAATTGAGTCTGGGTCAAATAATTATTAAATTGAATTGATAAGAATGGTACCTTGTAGATTTGGAAATACTTTTATAAAGATGTAAATGCTGAGATTAATCCTAGACCCCACTATTGCTGCTGCTATGATCCTCTTAACTCCTACCAGAAAGCTGTGGCCTGGGCCAGAGCGTGGGTATTTGAACTGCACTTGAAAGCTTGTGGAAGACCATGAACCTGAGTTTCCTGTAAGATTATGATTTGCCCCTACATCTGTGAGGGTATCAATACTCTACATCTTAATTTCTCAATTGATGATCCTGTTTGTTGAGTACAGGTTCAGGTTTCTTAAAGACTTTGACTTTTCCATGCATACTTTTTGTGTCCTGCGGACTCTTGTTCTGAGTACATGTAGTCATGGTTTAGCACAACTGAGAAATATTTCAAGATGAGACAAAATGTCCAGAGTGACAGATACAACAGTGCAATGTTGCTGCTCCTTGAGATTTCTTGGCCCTGCTACAAATAGAATATCCCCAACAGGGCTTAGGTGGGGTTGTTTGTCCTACACGGTACTGTGCTTCCTCTTCTGGGTAGTCAGGGTCATTGAAATGAGCTGAGCCTTTGGCCTCTACCACCCAAGCAAGAGATTTTCTGGAATAAAGATGTAACTTGTTCATACTGTCCAAACATTAGCCCCTTTGTGGTTAATGGTTGGAGATTTTCCAAATAAGTTTTACATTCTTGTCATCCTATATCTTGAAAGGGATTCATATCTTGAATTAAAAGTTGATCACAAATGTGGAATGATAGTTAAGGTCACCTGATCTTAGTGTGCAATCTTTCCTTCAGTGAGGCCTGTACGGTGAATGAGCCCTCCATTCCCAGGCCCATGGCATCTCCTCTGATGGCTGTACTAAGCTCAGACTGAAAGGTTACTATGGGAGCAGTCAGATTTGGACAACTTGCAATCTAGTGGCCAGCATGAGGTAGGTGAAGTAAAACCTTCAGAAATCCCAAGAGAATGCCCCTTTCCAACCCAGCACTCCAGTTACTCATTCTGAGAATGGCTGTGTGCTGCCCTGTCGGGGGTTGAAGGAAATTACTTTGGGCAGAGGGAAGGTATTTTCTGTCGGACTTGAGCAATCCTACCTCCCACAAAAACCAGTTTTTCCAGGAGCTTCCATCTTTCCATCTAAACAGGTGGATGGAGAGCTCATTTTCTAGAAGGCTGTGGAAACTATTTCAGGAGCTTAGTCTGTGCCTGAGGTGGACAGTCTGTTCTTGGAGCTCCTCTGAACGATTCATGCTGGGCATTTGTTTCTATGAGACTCTTAAGACACGTGGTAACGGAAGCAATGTACATGTTCCCTTTGTTGCTAAAGTGCTGTTCTGCCACAAGCATGCTCAAGTCTGTGTATTATAATTGATGTTCACTTTGGGGAACACCACCAGACCTGTGGTCAGTCTGCTCATCAGGGGAACCAAGAACCCCCGATAAGCCATAATGTTTACCTTGTTATTTTAGGTAGTGCTTTTCTGCCCAGGATCCTATTCTAACTCTTCAGTACTGACTGAAGACGATATTGGCTTGTTGCCTTCATCCCTTGAGGAATCTACAGTGTAGCATACGAACAGTGTTGCAACCTTACACGAGGCTTCATGCCTGTGCATTCCAAATAGCTTCTTTGGTAAGGCATAACTTACAATGCTCTCCCTCAGCCCCTTTTCCCATTTGAACATGTGTAGAGTTGTTAGAGCAAATTATTCCTGCTAAAGAGGAAGCATTTGTAAGTAAATGAGGTGCATCTATTTTAAAAGGTGAGATTGATGGGATTTGAGAGAAACAGGTATTCCTGTAGTTCATAGAAGCCAGCATGTCTCCACTGGATCAGAGGAAATCTCCCTCAACGAGGACATTCTAGCAAAATGTTTCATGTGGGAGAGTTGGAAAGAATTGGAGACTGGCTTTCATCCATTCCCCTCATTTGATTCTGGAGAGGTGAAGAGCCAGTTGACCTAGGGAGTAGGTTGTCAAGAAAGAGCTAGAGTCTCTGTCTGGGGATCTCAACTCGGAAGTCTTAGAGGCTCCATGTCATAGGAGAGAAAAGAATGTTGGAGCAGTGTTTCAGATACACGCTAGACTGTTGGCCGATGCATCCATCTCTCAGGGCAGCTCTGCTGGGCACCAGCCTTCTATGAGTCTCATTGTGCAGCTCTGAGCACACAGACTTTGATCTCCTTGGGATGAGAAAATGACAGTCTTCTGTGTCCAGAATATTCTTAGGAAAAGTGTCACATCCCTTAGTGTTGGAAGTTGATCTCAAGGAAAGGTGGAGTACTTCTGGAAATAACCAGAATCAGGAATGATTATGAGTGTATCCTGCTTCTGTTTCCTAATTTTTTATTCTTGCTCAGGAGAGGGCTAAATTGTCTGCTTCCCTGTGCAGTATTTCATGTTGTTGGAGCTATCTTGTGGATAAGCTCAGCTTGGTGAAATTGCCTTTTTTGGGAGGTATATCTTAGCGTGATCTTTTTGATCCTCAAAGTTACTGTCCGGGAGAGATGGGGATTGTATATTTTATAGCTGTCATTTCCTCTTCAATAATTAGGGTCTTGTAATGGATTATCTTGAGAGAATATTAGTTTTGAAAGATTTTTTTTCCCTAAGCCTGGAGATCAATTTAAGTGCTCCTCACAAAGGCAATGAGGAGGTTGGTTTTATAACTGGCTCCAGGGAACTACAGGAAGGGGTACCAAGACCACAGATTAGTTCTTAAAGGCACTGCCTTCAATGGGGATTCCTCCCCTCTACTCCCTGCAGAGTTGGTGCTTCCTTCCTCCAGAGCAGGCTTTTACTCGTAAGAAATCCATGACGTCATGTCTGGCTTCCTGTGTCAAGACCTCCAGGTAAGATGATCAGGAAGCTCTTAGTTTGTGTAAATGAAGTTTTAAGAACCCAAGAGTGAGCCCTTGGATCACTTACAAACTAGACTGTTTCCACGTCCTTGAGAGCTAGAGGACACTTCTGAGGGAGTATTTTCTGAGTGGGTAGGCTTGTTGAGGGCGGAGCTTGCTCCAGAACCCCATGTGAGCTGGTGTCTCCATTTGTGGAGGTCATGGATAAAGTTGTTTTGTATGCTTTCCTAATCTATGCTTCAATAATGGGAGGAGGGGTGTCAAGCCTGCAAAATGAAGCAGATCTGTACATTACATGCCTACAAAGTGTGCTTTATTCTATACGTCAATACAGTGTAAGAAGTTGATTAAAACAGAGCATTCCATATACTACACAATATAGCAAGTATCCCAAACTACTGAGCGTTCCTCATGGAGGATTGAGAACTTACAGTGGGAGAATAAAAGACTAAGCCTTTTACTTAGTAACTCACCATATTGCTTAAACCTTCATAAGCAGCCTATGTTGTCTTATAATGAGAACGTATTATGGAAGAAAACAAAAGGCAATTAAGTAACACTACTTGTAAGGTTTTAGGTGAGGAAAGAACATGCAGATGAAGAAAGAAAATTTTATTGGGGTCTGCTCTCGGGTGAACTCCCTGGTCGCTCAGAGTCTGGTTGTAGCAGGCTTTATATGGCCAGGGTCAGCAGGAACTTTTAGCACATAACTTGTCTTGTGAGTTTGAGCAGTTCCAGGCTAGTGCCCCTGAAGAATGATTGGGACAGGTGGTGTATAAGACAGTGGCTTTTCTTGGCTGACTGCCCTCGAGCAGCCTGTCATTCTGGCATCTTTGATAATGGGGTGTCAATAGTCGTCTGGCTACTTTCTGCTGGACAGGGGCATCAAGGGGCTGTATGCCAGTTGTCTAGGACACTGGAAGACCTGGGGAGGAATTAAGGAGCCCGAGTAGGAAGGAGGACCAAATAGGTAATCCCTGTATAGTTCAAAAAGGAATTGGCCTTACCCGCTACCTGGATCATTGCCCTCAGCTCAATGACGGTGGTCGGGGTTGGTGAAGCAAGGCGTCTTCAGTCTTCAGCGGCCAGGCCCAGGAAGGAAGGCCGCAAGTCAGGGGAGGGAAGGACTGTACCCCCACGGCTAGGCGCAGAGGGGCAGTCAGGCTTCCAGTGTCCCTTTTGATTACACAGCGGACATGGTGTCTGGGGAGGACGGGGTTTAGGGTATGGTCTTGCCCAGTGCCCCTCCTGGCTGCACTTGAAGCAGGGTCCAGGTGGTTGACGCTTTTCTCTAGAACTGTGTGCCATACAAGCCCTTAGGGCAGCAACCAGAGCTTGGGCTTGGTAGGCCACCTTTTGGTGAGAGCGGGCTTCCCTATAGGCCTTTTCCTATTCCTCCCAGGCATGGAAGACTTTGAAGGCCATGTTCACCAGGTCATGGATAGGGGTTTAAGGGCTATCCTCAGCCTTTTGAAGTTTCTTCTTTATGTCTGGGGCTGACTGAGAAATGAGAGGCCAAAAGGCTTGCCCCAGCTGGAGAGGTGGGGGTCTAAGCAGGTGTACTTAGTCAGGACCTCAGTAAGTCTAGCTAGAAAGGCAGCAGCGTTCTCATCCCAAAGGAAAGATATGAGAACCTCAGCCCAGTAGGGTCATGTGACACATAGGGTCAAGAGGGTCAGGAGGGGGAGGGAGGGCTTTTGGAGGGATCTTGCTGCATGAGCAAAACTTGAGACAGAGGGAGGGATGGAGCATAAGTAGAAGAATCCCTGGATGTAAGGAATTTCAGCCCACTTTACTGTTTGCTCACAGAAATTGCAGAGATCCGTTAGTATATTGAAATTGAAAATCCCGTTTTTCAGGCCAGTGTGACTGGTTATCAAGCTAATACCTAGGCCATTCCCAGTTAGAGAGGAAGATTAAGGTCAGATCTTAGGCCTAGTGGTTTGAGATTAAGCCAATGAGAAACCCAGAGGAGTATGTGGGTCTGGTTTGGAATTTTGGTCTCCCATGGTGCCCGGGCAGCCCAGGTAAAACTAAGGCTGAAAGGAGGTGTCCCTGTGTTAGCCAAAGAGTTACCAAATAAAAATAGGCAACAGAGACAACCAGGCATCCTTCAATCATTCTCATTACCTAGACCAAAGGCTAGAGGGAGACTCGAACACAAGCTCGTGATTTTATGGAAACAGAAATGGAAGGAACCGAGTTCTATGAGCAAGCCAGGACATCCCAGGAGAGTGGGTGGGGACTCACCCAATCTGAATGTGGTGGATGTGCAGAAGACCGAGCTGAAGTCCTGGTCCCAGAGAGAGAGAGGGAAAGAGAGGTAGAGGCCTGGGCTGGCTTTATACAGATAATCAATAATATCCCAAGCCACTAGGTGGCCATCCATGAGAGATGCACCACTTAAGGGGGCAAAGGCCATGAGGTCATTTAAGGTGGCTGTTTAGCTCAAAGCTCTGTGGGCTCTGTGCTCCAGATAAAGGAGCCTCTGGAAGGGAGGAAGGGGGGAGAGAGGCCGAGAAGGGACAATGCCTGTCAGTCACTCTAGGGCGAAGTGAAGCGCTACCACCTTCTGGGTTTGGCACCAGATGTAAGGTGGAGGAGGTTTTAAAGGTGAAGAAAGAAAAGTTGTTTGGGGTCCGCTCCCGGCGAACTCCCTGGTTGGGATCAGAGAGGTCGCCCAGAGTCTGGTTGTAGCAGGGTTTATATGGCCGGGATCAGCAGGAACTTTTAGCAAGTAACTTGTTTTGTGAGTGTGAGCAGTCTCGGGCTAGAGCACCGAAGAACAATTGGGACAGGTAGGTGTATAAGGAAGTGGCTTTTCTCACCCGCCTTTGCCCTCCAGTGGCCTGTCACTTCTCACACTGTGGACACCTCATGCCTATGCATGAAGCACTCCAAGTTGGTTCCCTGCTGCCCAGGAAGTTTGTGATTCTTCTAGAACTGGTGCTGCCATGAGTGGCGCCCTCTCCTGGTGGGAGGGTAAACCCCACCTGTGGATGGCAGGCCTGGTGTGGTACTTGCTCAGATCAAGTGTTCTTCAGAATGAGGCTGTTTGTGTTTGTTCTTGGACTGTGTGCTGCAGCTAAGGTGATGTATGAGGGAGAGTCTCTTGAAACCTAAATGCTTTGTCATGTGCATTGCCTGGGGGTTGATTTACTGTTCTTGGACTCTTTGGTCTGTTTTCCTCTAACCTGGCCAGCTCAAGGCAGGGCACCATGATCGCAAGGTCAGGGTCTATACTGTCAGGAAATATACGCAAAAGAACTGGACTCAATCTCAACAAGCAAGGACTGTATACTGCAGCACAGTAGGGGGCAGCAACCGTCCCATAGGAATGGAGGTTGTGCAAGGAATTAGGTTTGCAGTTAGGCTTTTAAGGGACCTGAGCAAGGAGACACGTGATCAAAATGACTACTATGACTGGGCAGTCGGTGACTTGTGGTTAGGCCCACAATGAAATGTTTATAGCCATGCTTAGGTTGGATTGTCTTTTCTCGGTCAACCACGTTAGCGCATACCTGGTGTCTTGCCCAATACCTGTATGTACCTGGAATAAAAGGTTGGTGGTTGGGTTAATCCTTCATACACCACTGTTGAACACAGCTGCCATACCAGAAGACATCAAGCTCTCAAGAAGCCTGTGGAAGTCACGTTTATGCAAGACTCTGGACAGTCCTTGGTGAATAACTGCAGGATGAACTAAGGCTATTGCTCCTTAAAGCTTAGCCTGATTGCCTGAGTCCATGTGTCTTCAGCCTTTGTAGGCCTGTCCGTTCAAGGCTTCTGAAACTGCACCTGAGCTGCAAATCCTTGAATTGAGAATTTGATGTCCCACAAGTGCTACATTTGGAAGTGTATCCAAGATGCTCACAGGGGACTGTCTGGCATTGTGACTAGGGTTGAAATAATGAAGACAGAGTAGGGACATGGCACTGACCTGGCTGCTTCTGGGCCAACTGCAGCTACTACCACTGTGGACATGGTTTGCTTGTAGAATGCCTATCAGATGTCTCTTTGTGTGATAGTGTCTCAGACTATCTGCAGTTACCCCTCCTAGGATGCAGCAGTTCCCTCTCTAAAGACATGTGACTCTGCCTAAAAAGAATACCAGAAGGGCCATGATAACACAGTCTTTCTATGGGAAAGTCTAGTCTTCTGGAAATCTTTCAAAGTAGTTCTTTATACCTTCCTATGATAAAGACACCTATCCTAACTTGGGGAAAGATGTTTTATGCATCCCCATCTCTTTGACACAAGTTCCAATCTCAGAGCCTGTGCTTGGAAAAGCACCCTAACCACTTGAGCCATGCCTCTGGCTTCAGCAATGTCCCCTCCCCCAACACCTGGAGTTGAATACCTTTGAGAAGGATGAACTAGATCACTGTATTGAAAGAATTTTTCCTTCACATTCTATTCCTTTCTGCTACAAAAAAGAGTAATTGTTTAAAGAGCTAAAATTAGATTGCCCCTATCCAGTCTACCTTACTGCCACAAATTGTTCAAAGATGAACATTGTAGAAGTGGTCTGAATTGTCAGTTTTTAATTTGGCAGTGAACAGTGGTGGGGGTCAATATCTCCCTATGTGGATATTTTAATGTGCATCGCTTCATTGCTGCAACCCTTTATATACATACAACATGTACCTAGTATCTACTGCATGTGTGGCATGTGCTGTCACCCAATAAGTATAGGTGAAGGAGCCCGCTTACCCCTTTCTGGGACATCAAAGGCCTTGTGCATTTTAGTTATTCTGCATTAAAAATGGTTTGAATTCAACCAGTGCACATGGTAAGTCTTCACGGTTCTCGGGATGAGCCCTGGTGAGGGTGGCACATGTGTGCTGACACTGCAGCTGGAGAGACGCAGTCAGCGCAGACTTCTTGTCGGGGCAGAGCGAGTGGAGAGCACAGTTCCGAACCTGTCACTGCTGCTTTTGTGAACTTGTCATTGCCTTGTCTTTCTTTAGTGTAGAGAAGTGTAGCAGCCTTCTTGACCCAGGTTAGTCTCATAATTGGAGGCCTACTCTGCTGAGATGTCATGACAGGCCACCGGGGGTGGGGAGTGGTGGGAGGAGTCCTCTCAAATAGATGTACCCTTTTGTTCTTAATCCCTGCTGGCAGTTTATTATTAGTCGGTCAGACCGAGCGCATATTCAGACTGATTTTCCTCTAATGATTTGATCCTTATTAATGTCTCCTATTTATTGATCCTCATGTGGAAACCTGGTCAGCTAGGTGCTAGGACACATTGAGAATCAAAATGGATATTAATTTCACCCTATATCAAGAAAGGAGGAAGTCTAACTAAACGATGATCTCTCCATCTTGCTGGGAGAGCATCCATTTCTTGGTCCCAAGTTGATGATTGTAGTAGGGCTGTGGGTGTCTTGAGAGGAAGGTGGTAGAAGAGCAGCAGCAAACTCCAACAGAGCGAGGTTTGTAAAAGCAAAGAAAAGCACACACAGGTGGCAGCTTCACAACTGCTAGACATCAAGTCCTGGAGCCATTTGGGGGGGGCTCTTCAAGGATGGTTAAGACCAGGCAGCTGGAGGCTAGAGATTAGAACCTGGAAGTGGGGATGAGCAAGAAAACTGGGTTTTCACAACACCCACCACTGTCTGAGTTGAAGATGTGTCCTATGTTGTAAGAGAAGTCTAGGGAAAGATAGAAAACATCCTAACCTGAGATCCCATCCAGATCATTCCAATCAGTTGGTATCCCCCAAGAGGCATGGCCAGGCGTTTGGGTCTGGCTGAGGTGTCGTCTCCAGCCCAGCTGTGTCTGAGAGCTTGTACATGGGGACACAGAACCTGTAATGCCCATTAGGCATGAACCTGATGCTGTGGGCTATTGTTAGCATCCCATGCTAGGATGGACATGCATACCTCCCCCTCTACCTTACCCCCTCACTCCATGCTGTGGGTGAGATCCTGCAAGGCAAAGCCCAAACGGGTTTTTGGAGTCTGCTAGGGGCACACTGTAGGCACTGTGGGTATGGGCATTCCACATGTCGGGGACTGTGATGGCTTTTAAGGCTGCCTGATCTGGGTACAGCCCTCAGTGCTGTGGGCAATGGCTTCTCAAACAGTGCACACACAGGGTTTTGGGTCCAACTGGATGAAGACCACTTCCCTGCCCTCTCCCCCTACTATTGGGGTCTAGCACTATCGTGCTCAGAGATGTAAAACTTGAGTGAATGCTGCCCCTGGTGTTGGGGCAGTAGAGTCCCTCTCGTGCAGGGACTGATAGGCAACACTGTGCGCAAGCTACCCCTACCCTCCACCCCCACCCCGTGGGACACTGGCAGCATAATTTATGGAGATAGACACATGGGTTTTTAGAGGCCCCCCTTGGTGGCACCAGAAGTCACTTAGGTCTTTCTAAGGATTAGAGGCTACCCTGTGTCTTCACAAGCATTAGAGACCAGCAGTAGCTGTTCAGACTTTAAGGGACCTTCCAAGTCCTTTCCTAGGGTTAGGGTCCCCTTGGAGACCAGTACTTGGGTTCAAAGCCCTGCCTTTCACTTAGCCCGGGTGGCTGAGTTTAGGTGTGGAACTGGGCCCCCGGCCTGGCCTCTGGTTCCAGGTAGCACTGACTGGAGGCTTGCTTACCCCTCAGCCCTGAGGGCTGAACTCAGGGTTTAGAGTACCACCTATCAGTTCCTCCATGGCTCTGTTCCTTAGGAGATCAGTTCCTATGTGTATTAGGGCTAGGCTTGAGTGGAATTCTTAGCCACAGGCTTTGTTGCAGGCTGGAAAGAGATTAAATGCTCAGGTGTGGGCCTAGACTGGTGTGGTCTCTGAATGGGAGCCCCAGATCTGTCTTTGTCCTGGCTCATCCTTGCCCAATCTTAGCCAGAGGCTGAATCCTCTCTTGCCTGAGAGGGCTGAGACTGATGCCTTCTTGTTGGGTCTTTGTCCGTCCCGCGGAAGTCAGATGGGGTCCGAGGAAAGGTAAGTGCACCGCTCGCCCGTTCCTCAGCCTCCCTTAGGCTTGGAGACAGTCAGACACAGCGGGAAGTCAAGTCAAGCAGGAACTCATTTATTGCCACACAGCAAGCACTTTTTAAAGCAAAAAATCACTGTGGCATGGAAGGGGAGGAAAAGGAACCAACCAGTCACTGTAGAGGTCACCCTATCATGTGCCTAAGATTTCTATACTTTCCCTGCTGTCCACGAGATGTTCACACACTGATGTGACTTCGCCTGGTTGTGGTATCCAGTTAGATTTTAACATAAATAACTCGGGTTCTGCCCACTCAACTTCCTCTCAGCACCATCTTTGCTGCCCATGTGCCCCATACCTTCTATGAGTGCTGATTGCCAAAACTCTGTCCCTTGTCCCCAACTCCAAGTGCAAGTTCCTGACAGTCCGAAGGTTATATACACACTGTGGTGGTGGCAGCAGATTGAGATCTATGTGGTCTGAGTTCTGAGCTCAGAATTGTGTCTGCTGTTTATTCTCCCCCTCCTCCACCCCTTCCTATGTCCCGAGCCTGCTTCTGAACCAGGAGTTTTGTTCCTCCCCAGCCCTTGGGGTGACTACCTGGTGTTTGGTGTCCTTCCCAGATGGTCTTCTTCCTGGGTTTCATGGCAGCTGCTGTCTTGCTGGGCAGGCTGCTCCAAGCCAAGATCTGAATTGAGCACATGATGGGAATCTGCTTTGTTCTCATAACCTAATGTTGCTCCCATGGTCCACTGATCCCTCCTGTTTCTCAGGAAAACCTCACCCCTGACCTTATCTGAATCCCAAAAGGGACAGAACAAAAGTTCTAAAGAGGATCTCACCCTTGAATGTATAAAAACCTAAAACCCTCCCCACACCTCACTCCTTGTTGCTCCAACCCTGCCTGGTGTTACATGGAGTCCCTGTACAGTAGTGACCAAAGCTCTGCTCTGGTCTGTTGAGTTTTCTGCTTCCTTTCTCTCCATACCTCCAACAGTGAGGGTCACTGCTGGGCAGAGGGCTGGCTGGAGATCTGTGCCGAGCTGATCCAGGTTGGAGCTTAGCACTGTTTCTGATAGGGCAACACCAGAACTCTGTCTGCTCAGTCTCTAATCTGCCATCTTGGATCCCCTCCTGACTTGGATCATTCCAATCAGGAGCATTCATCATGGGTGCAGATTTCCTTTAGCTTTGAGAAAACCTAGCGGGAGCTGTTTCCTCTAGGCTGTGTGTAAGCTCCAACCCACAAAACCACACAGACATACAGTCATGTAGAACCAAGAAAAGTTTTGTTGCCAGAGAAGACAATGACAGGGCCACTTCTCACAGGGAGGAAAAGCTAGGAGGCAGGGACCTGGTATGGACATGTGGGTGCAGGACTTAATTGTTGCAGGCTAGTAGGATTTATGGCAGCTTCCCAAGGAGTAGATAAGGGGTCTTGCTGCTGCCCGGACCTGAAGGTCACTCTAAGGAGTTGTAACTGCCCCAGTGGAGTGCTGTCTCATGGTAAAGGGGTGGGGGAAGAGGCTGATTGTTTACTGCCTTTACTAGATGGGCCTAGTGTTGGCTAGGAGAAGAGCATGCTAAACTATGGAAAGGAGCTTATTGCACTAATATTCGCCTCTTTTTAGTTTAATAACTGAACAGGGCTCCAGATCAGGAACATGGGCAATGGTTGTTTTGGAATATTTTTGACTGAGAAGGGTTGAAGTAGTCAGAGGACGACATTTGACCAGGTACGCTCCTAGGAGCATCATCCCTGCCCTTGATCTCCTCAGTTTTTTCGGCTCTGGTTCCTCTGTAGTGTGAGGGAGGCTAGCTCCAACTTTATCTACAGAGACAGAGGTCCAGCCAACTGGGCAGAGTAGGAAGGATGGTCATGTAGGTATTGCTTAATGTGCTGGAGATGAATCCAGTGTGGGCATCCTTGAGCCTGTTCAACAGTGGGAGTGGAGAGAGTTACTGGAGAAGGTCTTTCCCATTTGACAGAAAACTTGGTGGAGCCCGTGCTAAATAATGTTCAGAAATGTATACCAGGTCTTCAGTATTTCTGGAGGGCTCAGAAAGCAGAGAGGAGGGCCTGGGGTTGTATTGATCAGCATATTTCCAGAGAAAAGTTTGCAGATGTTGAAGGAAGATAGCATTAGGGGAGGCAAGGAAGAGTAAAGCATTAGAGGCTTTTTAGGTAAAACCTGTAAACGAAAAAGAGCAAAGGGTAAAAGCTTTAAGTCTCAATGTAATTGAAGGTATAACTTGGTCAGAGTCTGTTTAAAGGGAGTGAGTTTGGCATGTTCTATTTTTTCCGGAGAACTGTGGGGTCGTAAGGAATGTGGAAGTGTCAGGAAATGTTGAGAGACAGCAAAAGTTGGGTTACTGTGGAGACAAATTCTGGGCCATTGTCCATCTGGATTGATGCTGGCAGGCCAAAATAGAGAACTACCTCTTGTAAAAGAAATGGGATGCAGAGGAAGCTCTCTTATTAGCGGTGAGAAATGGCTCTATCCACCCTGTATAGGTGTCTATAAGAACCAACAAGTATTTGAACTTAAAAACAGTTGGCATATTATGAGTAAAATCTATTTGCCAATCCACACCTGGGATGTTACTTTGAGTCTGAGTGGGAAAGAGAGGTGGCCGAGTATTAGTATTGGGGTAGACCTTTTGACACTAAACAGGCCTAGGGTTGCCTAGAAGAAGAGCATGTTAAGTCATGGAGCCTATTGCACTAACACTATGAGTATCTGGAGGACTCAGGTGAACATAAGTCCTAGATCTGCTGGAAGTGCCAAAATGATGTCATCTTGTTTCACATCATCTCATGATGTCATAGGTATGATGCAAAATGCATTTTTCCCAGCAGTTGCCATTTGCTTCTTTTCAACTGGCTGGGAGAACAATCAGAAGGTTGGTCCAATCTATAGCTGTGTTCAAAGCAAGACTCTCATGAGAATGAAGTTTTCTCTCACTGTGTAAGTTGTTTAGTACACACTTCGTCAAAACCTTAATCACTCACACAATGACAAGTTAGTACTAGTGATGACTTTGGTGCTTGTCATGTAAAGTGGATGTACATAGGCATGTATAGTAAACTGCTCTTAAAAACAGGGTCACAGAAAAGATCTATTTGTGTTAATGTTGAGAGGATCATGTCAGTTTCCCGTGAGTAGTCTTCTACAAAGTCAGCATCCCTGCTCTGCTAGTGGGGGTCCAGTAGTATCTTAGTCATGGGGACAAGTGAAGTGATTCTGCCCTTTAATTTTATCGCTCTTGGAATGCTTTTTAATGCCCCTTAAACAAGGGAAGGAGAGGGGTTGGGAGTGTTGAAAGGGTGATATTGATCAAGATGCACTATATTCCTAGACTGCTTTGGTGATGGCAGTTCCTTTGTAAAACTACTTAAAGGAAATAAAAAAATTTTCCAAAAAACTGACCTCCTAGGAATGTATAAACACAAAACTGAGTATTCGAGATGGTGTTATCTTTAAGAGGAGTATCTAATGTGGAATGATGTCCTAAAAGGAAACCGTCGTGTTGTTGTTCAACACCTTCACCCACGTGTAATAGGAGAGATGGTCCACAAGGTGTAAAAGGCCACCGTAACTTCCAGTTTCATATTTTTCAATGGCTAGTCTATGTTGGTCTCTGCAGAGAACTTACTGTAAAGTGCTCATTACATATGGTTCCTAGTCAACTTCCACACAGGTGGAGGGAAGGTGGCTTAGTGTTATCCTGAGAAAGGGTGAGAGATGCCAGGATTACATGTAAAAGGGCATTGTTTTTATTCTTGTGGCTCTCAAGATTGAGCTTCAGTGTCTCCTTTAATTAGAAAATGAAATTGATGGCAAGTATTCAGGGAAGGAAGTCCACAGAAGCTTGGTAAACCAAGTTTTGTGGAGTAGATGCAATTTTTGGTGTCCCATAGTTGTTTGGTGGGAGTGAATTTTATTCCATATAGCCTCTTTTAACCAGAAGTGGTGGATACTGAAAAATATACGGGTATAGTTCCTGTATTCTATACCTGGGCAGAGAGAACTCTAATTCTTGGATGTAAATCTGGGTCAGTCTCAGAATTTTCATGGGTAGGAAGCTGGAGAGCTGTGGCCAGCGAGACATCAAATGTGTATGGCTTATTTAGAAGAATGAATCCTATTTATATAATAAACAATAAGCCTGCTAGGGTATAAATCTTCTGGAAGCAGTTGTAGACATAATTAAATGTTCTTATTCTCTCTAGGGTTTATGATGGATTTCTTCCTTCTGGAAGCAATTGGTCCATCTTGTTAAGTCCTCTGGGGAGAAATGGCCCTTTTCCCTTGGTTCTCTCTCTCCTGGTACAACCTATCACCCCTAATCCAGGCTACTGGTGTGCCTAGGGGCAGCGGGAGGTCTCCAGGCTGAGATGATTTCCCCTTTCTCTGAGGTCACCTCCACTTCCCCTGGGTCCACCCCTCCCCCTCTTCTCCTGACAGAAGCTTTCTTTCTCTGCCTGTCTCCATCTTGTGTGGCAGACCGTTTGATCACTCTCAATAAAATTTCTTCTGCTTTAACCTGGAGGGAGTTTCCTTTTTGCAACACTGACACCTCTAAATGTAGCATAAGAAAATTTCTTAGACATGTTTCTGCTGGGGTCTTAGGTCTTGGTTTGAGGCATTAGTACACAGCAGAAAGGATATTTTATTTCAGTACCTCTCCTAATATTTTTAATCAGTTCATCATATTCCAATATTGTATGAGAATTTCAAGAGGCCTGACTAGAAGTACACCCTGTAGGAAGCATGGCAATTGTCACTAAGTGAGGAGATTTCCACACAAGCATTCATCGGAGGACCATTTCCTGGGCACCATCTTGGAAGCTTGTTCCTTTTAACTGAATAGTTGTCACCTGTAATCCACATGCTACACCAGGTCTGGAGACTTGTGGCCAGTGTGACCTCTCCCATCTAGGACAGTAAGGGAGGTCTAGAAGGCAGGATTAATATATTCTTGGCTCCAGTGAAGGTCCTGAGATAGCATGAACACTCTCAGATCTTGCCAAGCTGTGTGCTGGAGACAGGTGACTTTCATTTTGTCTGTGTGCTGAGTTTTAAGTCAAGGGTACCAGTGAGAATGGCAGAGGAGGAAGGCTGGGGTGAAGCAAGGCATTGTAGGCTGCTCTAAGGAAGCTCAAGCCACTGTACTCTGGAGGATTTTCTCTTTGCATCTGCATATTCACAGATCTACCTTAGCTGAGGCCCATCAATGAGCAGACACGATGTGCCTGCTTTAGAACTTGTCTTTTACCTTGTCAAATCTGTGGAACTACAGATCCTTTTCTGCACTCTTGGGCAAGTCTGCAGTTGTACCAGGGGCTTCTCTGGGGAAAGGGAGCACACACATGGGCTGCTGCTTCTTCTGGTTCCTAGGCCTCAGTGCCTTCTGAGTTTCCCTAGCCCCAGTCCTGAACTCCTGGCACAGTACAGCTGAAACTGTTGGGTGACAGGCACTGGCCTGGGCCATATATGAGAGGGTGGGTACCATATCTTAGAATCAGGGTAGACATAGTCCTTCATAGCTCCTGGCCCACAGTGTACCTGCACCGTGCTTGATGTTTCTCCTGAAGCTACAGTGAAAAAGCATGCAAGGCCACGTTGCAAAATTTCAATATTTGGTAGTACCGGTATGTTCTGGTGAGTTTGGTCACTGAATTTTTGGCTCCTAATTCTCGATTCTCCTGGCTCAACCTCTTCATTGATTAGTGGTATGGGGCACCAATGACTAGCTTAGCTCATAATTCTCAGCATCAAGAGATATTTTAGATATTGGCCAACAGTGATCTTGTGGATACTTTTTGCCCATGGAAAATGCAGAACAGTTACTGGTTAGCATCTTCTTGTAGGTAGTGTGACAACAGCTCATTAAAAGCTCATTAAGGGCCTTCTCTCAAAGGGGAGGAGTTTCGTAGCTCTTGCCTAATAAAAATAAGTCTCTCATCTTCCTATCCTTGATTAAGAAGATAAGAATGCATTCAAGCCATCTCTGGTCCATCCTGATGATCTTACAGAGGTAGGAGGAATACTAGTTTGTGAAACTATATCCTAATGTTTCTGATAACCTGACTATGACTGGCGTATTGCTACTTTAGTAGTTGTTGGGCCCACATTCAGCCTGCTGGGCAAGAGGATGTCAATGGAATGTTTACATTCCCTGTGAAAGAATTTATTGGCTCTGTATGTAAGTTTAAATGCTTCTACTTCCTGACATCTAAAGCCTATACATTTGAAAGTTCAATGAACATGATCCATGCTGGTTCTGCAATATCTTCATGGTGATATGCCATGATTTGTTCTCCTTTATGGCCAGGCTTCCCAGAGAAGGAAAAACTATAAGGCTTCTGATTTGAAGTGTGACCAACATGAGTGACTTATGGCACCTATATCTGTAGAACCCAGAGAAATTTGCGTAGTTAATTCGATTGCTCTTGTAACAAATAATCAAGTTAGGGGCTTAAAACAAGTAGATTTGGGGAGATAGAAGTACTCATTCTCTGACCCTTATATGGAACATCTGAATGTCTACCTGAATACCTTCACAAGTGCTAAGGAAACCAGGTGAGATATGGAAGCACCCGGAGGTAGCAGAGACCTAGTAAGAGGGTGGTTTTACTTCCCACATCCTTTCACCAGCTCCTCAGGACAGCATGGAGAAATGAGCCCTTATTATGCAGGAGGTGAATACCTCAGCAGAACCAAGTGCCAGCCAGGCCTCCAGGTAGCTATTGTGAAACCAAACCCATTGTCCCCAAGCCCTCATAGCTACAGGCTTCTAGTCTTTGCCAGTAGTAGGCCAATCCCCAGAACCCTCTTCCTCAGGCCAACAGACCAGACTCATTCTCCAGGCTGGCTCTTGAGGCCTACCCAATATAAGGCCAGCCTCTTGTGGACTGAGCCTGAAAATTAAGCTCACATCAGTACTAGCTAGGACCCCACCCAATCTCTAAGTTCTTCAGTCCTGCCTAGTGAGCTGAGATTCTGTGAGAGGCTCCATCCAGTACCAGCCCTGAATCATCTTTAGTTGCAGAAAGTCCCAGGAGCTCCAGGCTTTGGGCTGAATTTAGTGTCCTGCCAGTCTCCATAATAGGGAACTCTCATACCAGGGAGTTCTATCAAGTCTAGCAGCACATGTCTCAACACAGGATGCAAAGCCAGCAAAGGGCTGAAGGCAAAAACTTCCAGCTAAGAATGCTACACCTTGCAAAGCTGTCCTTCAGAAATGGAGAGAAAATGACCTAGAGACGAGGCAGCAGAAATTGTAAGAGCATTTCAGTCTGTTTTGATGTAGACTGCTATAATGGATCTTCCAGCTGTGTCTTCTACCTTTGCATTTTGACTGGATCTTATGACCTGTCTGTCCTTATACTGGATTTCTCTTGTACTTCATAATTAGACACAAAGGTGGATGTATGTGTAGAGTTGGCTTCTTGGGCTGTTTTGTCTTCATTCCTGCTACCGTGGTCTTGTTGGTGGCTGATCACATGACATTTAGGCTATTGTCAGAATGGAAATTGTATGTGTGGAGGGGCTGATATCCACCACTACCATCATTATGGTTCATGTTCATAGAACTTTCAGGTGTATAGGCATTAGATGTTTGTGTTTAGCCTTGATAAGCACAACTTGGTCTTTCACACTTCCCAGGGTTCTTGTGCCACTGTTCCAATTAGGAGGTCTCTTAATGCCATCCTAAGAATATCTGGTCAACTGGAAGCTTTAGTTGAAACTTAGGCCTAGTATATACAGTTGTTGATGAATAACTATGAATTATTACATGGGAAGAATTAATGGGGCCCTCTCTTCTATGTTGCCACACCCGCAACTCCGGATGATCTTCTGGGTCTCCACCGGGCCAACACTGGGGTAGAGAAAGGCTGAGTTGATGGACTATGTGTGAATGGCTGTCTTCAAGGCTATCCCGCTGGTATATCGTACTTCGAACATGCAGAGAGCATGTGATTCTTTCCAAATTACCTTTTTGTTCTTCAAATACAGTTGCCTAGAAGTCTTAACAGAGGGATGTCTTACAGAGCCCACTTTTCCTTTGGGATGAGGGTTAAGGGAGAAATGAGGAATGAAAAGCTAGGAGGCTGAATACTAAAACAAGGGCTCCATCATGTCCTCTGTGCAGTCCCCTTCAAGGAAGGTATGCAGGTCCTCTCTGCCAGGCTGCCTCTCAAAAAAGGAGGCACCGTTCCCTCTAGGATTATATCAGAATCTTTGGACCTTTTAAGGTCCTAAGTATTTTAAATTCAAACAAAGGGAAAGCACTGCTGGAGGTATGGCTTCAGTGGCAGAGTGCTTACTCGTCTAGCAAGCATGAGACCCTGAGTTACCACAAATGTTTGTAGTAATAGAGGACCTCTTCTCTGAATCTCCATTGTGCTTTTTGGATGTGATGGGGGTAGCTGTTGAACTGCTGGCTCTGGGACTGACAGTCAGGAGTTCCAGGTAACCAGTCTGAACATGCTGTTCAAGTGAAGATGGACAGCCCAGTTGGACATGCGCTGGCTTTGCTGACACGGTGTGCTTGGCAGTACAGTGACCCATTCGGCTGGCCATGTCTCAAGTTGCTCTTTTTATAGCCATGACTTCTCAGTGCCCAGGTTATATCCTAGCTGGTCAACTTCAGATGACAGTGTGTGGTTCTTGACCCAATCACTGGCTAGTTTTCTAACTGGATGCTTGCTATGGTAGGCAAAATTCTAGCAGGCCACTGTGATGTGTCACTTGATGTTAGGACCTTCATTGGGTTATTTATGTTAATTAGACCAATTATATGGCAAGGGTGACAAGATATTACAGATGTATTAGCATCTCAGATGGATTAACTGGTCTCTGCATGCATGTCTCTAATGTAGCAGCTTAAAACGTAGCCATTGAATGCAGCAGAAGTCCTCCCCAACATGGCTCTGAGCTCCTTGAAGGTTTTTATTCAAATAGCTCCTTTTCTTCATTTGAAGGCCGCCAGCCCAATAGATGTCATGATACATTAAGTAGAAATGATATCCTGTTTGCTCTTCCCCTCAATTTGAGTGTGTTTCAAGTTTTCCATTAATCTGTTGTTTCAGGAATTTTGCTTCTTTTTAGAAACATCTAGTTGTAGACAGTGTTTGTATGTCTGGCCATCTGGCAACTTCTGTGTAGTGGGTAAAGGAAAATTCAGGATCTTGGGAGGCCTGGGGGGAGATGCAGTCTGCACTACCATGCTGTGTGAGTTTGGGCAGAGGTGGGCAGAAGATGCTGGCTTAGTTGTAGGGCTATCAGCTCAGTCAGGAGCACCTTCAGCTACAGAAGGGGCTGCCAGGTGAAATGACTGCCGGACCCTCTGGGAACTTTAGCCCGCAATGTTGTCAAGGTCGGTACACAGGTTCGACTTGGGAAACCTCCAGAGGCCTTTGAGTAGAGACTTCAAGTTAATGGCCAGGAGTATCCTGGCTGACACAGTGAGGGGCAGGGTGCAGGTAGTCTTTCCTGGATTCCCGCCACATTTCTTGTGAGCCTTCATTCCATGAAACATTGCTTTCTGAAATGATGGGGGAAGATGTTTATTGTGAGGGACTGTACCCTGTTTGTCTGCTCCGAAAACCTCATGAGGGAGAAGACGGCACTCCAAGGGCTTCTCTGCTGCCTTCCCAGAACCCCCTCTACTTGATCACCAGGTGTTACTGGCATACTTTCTAAGATGTCCTTCTTATGCATTTCTGGAGAACCTGCTGTTAACCTCTCCTTTTTTTTTTTAGGCTTTCAAAAAATTATGATAGAGAAGGTGGATGCTGGGAAAGTGGCTCAGTGGTAGAGTGCTTGCCTCTAGCATTCATGAAGCCCTGGGTTCAATTCCTCAGCACCACATAAAGAGAAAAAGCTGGAAATGGCACTGTGGCTCAAGTGAGCAAAAGAGGCTCAGGAACAATGCCCAGGCCCTGAGTTCAAGCCCCAGAACTGGCGAACTAAAAAAGGAAGGTGGGTTCGGGCTAAGTAAGGACCCAGGAGATGTAGTCCTTGCTTTGTGTGGCCTAGCTTATTTGTTGATGGCTTATTCCTGAGTGCATTGCCAGGTCCCTGGTACAGAGGCTTGGTCTAGCATGAGTTTGGAAAATGAATACTTTGCCTTTGTGAATCTGTGTTGATTGAAGGTGTTTTCCGATCATTTTTGCTTATACATGAATTGTGAGGATGTAGTGAAAAGAAATACTATCAGAATCCCCTTAACCGAGTCCCCTTCTCCCAATCTGGGTCCAGCACCTCCACATCCCTGGGGAAATCACCACTGAATTGCTTTCTCTAATTGCAATGATACAGACAGCCAGAAGAGGGCAGAGATGTAAGCAAAAGTCTATGGGGATGGATGTTAGGTTCACTGACTGGCTTCTCCACTCAGAGCCTATGGATTTCATACTAATTAGTGAATGGCGTTGGATCCTACCTTCAGAAATGCTATCTTGTTCCCTGATTTATCAAGGCATAAATGTTTAAATATATGGGTATATAACACTAATATATGCAAATGTAATTAATGTGAGTTGGAAATTACTTGATAGATATATAGATATAATTTTTTAATGAAAAGAGCCACAACACATATTATGAAAAGTCTGGAGGAATTAACTTACAGGGATATGGAAAGAGCTAGAAGGGGCTGTGCTTAGAGGAGAAAGTACACTATGACTTTAACTGAGGGTAACAGGATCAAGAATTTTGGTGAAGGGTCAGATGAGGCTGCCATGATCATAGACACCTACGGGGGCATATTAGAAATGAGAGCTATGCCGAAATCTGCAGAATTAAATATTAAAATTAAGATGGGTACTAAACTAGATCTAATACTAAACTGCCCAGGAGTACTCTCCTTCCTTCTCATTGCTTAGTCGGGCTAGGGTACAAACTAATTCTAGCCAGTGAAGAATCATTTCCTAGGAGTATAGAATATTCCCAATAGGTTGCAAGTCTGTCCTGGGATGATAGGAAGAATATTTTGTTTTGGACTTAATTGCATCTTATTTATTTGATACCTTTAGAAGTGCAATTGAACAAGGGGCCATCATGTTCCATGTGGTGGCTGACTTAGTTTAATTCCCAATCATATTCATTGAACTCGGTATGGCTGCACAGATTGCCTGTCTGTGTTGGTCACTTGTCTAAGGTATTGCTGAGCTCGCCCTAGAATCAAGCCATTGCCACAGGTCCCTGTGCGTCACCCATCTTTTGTTTTTTTCCCGCTATAGTGATGACACCTATTTCAATTCTCATGGTTGCATGCCACCACCTGCCTCCACCAGCGCTCTCCACTTCATTGATAGTTGAGCACCAGTTCTATGATAGCATGTCTTACCCAAACCTTGTCCTTCAGAGAATCATCACTGGACTTCTTAAAAGACCTCAGTTTCTCCATCACAACTGTTTTCCTTGTTGCTTTAATTAGTGTTCTCTGGGCCCTTTGAGACACAGTACAACAACTTTCGTATGAGAAACTGATTCCAAAATTTCCATACACTTGAGCCTTTTGACCTTTAAGTATTCAAGGCAATTTTGGCGTCTCTGGTTTACTTGGCTTTAGGTGATGATGATCGAGAGGCACTCAGTACCTATTTATGCAATCAATGATGACCTGTCCAGATGCAGAGAGAGCTAGTGGTAGTCAGCCTTTCCCATCAGCTTGGTATTGTCATGCTCTCCTTTTGCCACAGTATTAGGGTTGAAAAACTACTACCTAAATACCTGAGGGTGTAGCTCAGTGGTACAGTGCTTGCTTAGCCTGTTTGATGTCCTGGGTTCAACCCCCAGAATCATAACACAAATATATTTTGCTATTCTGTTTGCTAAAATCCAGATGGCTCTGGAGAATGGTGGACTACCACAAACTCAATCAAATGGAAACAACAGCAGTCACCAAGCCAAATGTGATCTCTTCGCTAGATCAAATTAACAGGACCTTAGGAACGCAGTGTATGGTGGATTATTTGACATGGCTGAATTTTTTTTTTTTGGACAGGTTTGTTTTGTCCTGTATCCGGAAAGATTGTTCTCATTTCTGTGTGGCACAGACAGTATCGAGGGTTGGCAAATGTTTTGTAAAGGTTCAGATACTAGATATTCTGGGGCTTTTCAAACAATACGGTTTCCATAGATACCATTCAACCCTGACGTGGAAATGCAAAAGCAGTCCAACAGCACCTTAGTGTCACATTCTGATAAATCCTGATTCATAAAGTCAATAGCCAGTGGAATTTGGCACATGAGCTACCATTTAATAGCGAGAGCAGAGTACTTGTAATTTTGTACCATAGAGCTCAAATTCTCCAGTCATATCGGCATGTCTTCTGGAGAGATCTGGGCCATCCAGTCATCCTGTGGAGCCTCACACATGTTTGCTTCATCTTTGATGTCCTATTAAATAGTCCTATGGACCTAGATGTGGTTAGCACACATGGTTGTGCTGATACTGTGCACTCCAGAAGCTGAAAGAAAACTTGGTGAAGAGACACTTCATTCACGTTTGGTATCCACTCTGCAAAGTTATCCATATGTGGTCTGTAAGAAGCTGACAGCCAAATGGGATATATTCTGGGTATATATTAAGAGAAATACTTGGAAAGAAGCAGGAATATCCGGGAGAGGCTTCGTCTATAGTGCATGTGAAAGGAAAAGAGGCGGGAAAGAGGCTCCGAGAGTTCAGACTGTTGGCCAGGACTGTAGGAGAATGCTCTAGATGAACAGAAATAGCCTGTCACTATATCAGTCTTGTCATTAACCTAAGGCACCCAGAGGGAAGCAGGGCCTCCTCTACCTGTTGCTGAACTGAGATGAACAGTGTCTGGAGCTTTCATCTGTTTCCTGTGACAGATCATTTTGAATAAGATCTGAGTGTCACATGCATCTAGGAGAAAATCCATTCCTTTGAGTAATCCACAAAGGAAGCTCACTGCCCTGCAGGCCTCTAGGGGCTGTGGTGAGAACTTCTGTAACCTATTGATTGGACAACATGGAAGGCTGTCAGCCTTGAGGGGAACATGAATGGGCTTTGCCAGTGGCCCAGGGGGGCTCGGCCACATTCTTAGCTCACTTCCTCTTGGTGAAGGAACCTCCAAAGGTTAGAAGACACAGGGCTCCCTGACTGGTGGCTATTTGTGCACAAAGCTCAAGAGAAGTGTTGGAAAACCAAGGGCAAGTGGGTCCAAGATAAGTATGTTGCTAGACGTGATTTCTGACTCCCATGTTTACACAGAAAGTATCTACCACGATGGAGTAGACAGAATGGTTCAGCAAGTCTGCTTTAAGTGGCCTGAAGCATTGGCCACTGTGGTGCTGGAAGGGAAGCGTGGGAGGAAAGGAGCCTGGATGATGAATGGAGTCTATGAATGGAGCCAACAATATGGGCTTCATTCATCAAGGCTGATCTAGCTCCTGTCACCACTGAATGTCTAGTTGGCCAGTGGAAGCAAGTGATGCCAAGCCTCAAACTGGCACCATTTCCTGAGGAAGTGAGTTGTCCCATTGGTAGGGAACTTGTACCTTTGAGTCTCTTCATTCTAGAGGGGCCAGTGTTTGTACTCATAGAAGGTATTTCTATTCTGGGTATGTTTTTGCTTTTGTCACTCTCGGGGCCACAACGGATGGTCCAATGCAAGGATCCACAGGGCACCACAGCATGAGGCAGGCTCCTAAGAACAGACATGCAAGAGTATGTCACTGGTGATAGCCAATCTTGTCTTCAGTGACTTTTGAGTTGAGGTCCTTGGAAGCTTTTCATGAGTGGATCTTTTTTTCCCTCCAAATCCTTAGGACAAAAGGGGCAAGTTCTTGGAAATTCTGTCCATATTCTGGAGCCTCTTCGGATCTTGTAGAATGTGAGCACCTTTTATGTTTCACATGATTGTCCTGAACCACTTGTTCTTCCTCAGTGTGTTTGAGTCAAGAACACAGTTCTCACCTTTCAGATTATGGTAGTCTCTAGTCAAATCAGTCAATGAAGTGCTGTGTTAGTGGGAGAGGGAAATAGAAGCAGACTCTTGGCTAGATCGCCATTCTTTCTTTCGCGAAGTCCTTATAAATACAACACTCGATTACTAGGCAAACCACCAACTTTATTAAGGGGAGATTTGTTGGGAAGTTTTATCAGTATATGCCCTATATATCAACAATTGTGGTGGTAAACCTAGAATCTGTGGATTTATAGTGTATAACATTGATCTGTTTCACAGTTTGCTCTCTCTAAGTTATGAGTGAATGTATGACTTGGGGACTCTTGCTTGCTCTATCTCGCTAGAGAATAACAAGTACAAGAAAAGGCCAAGGTGGCCTTGGAGGTTCAGAGTTTGTAGGGACCATGCTTACCCTCTCACTGGGTAAGACCTTTGGTGCTTGGTAGTCTGAA
Organism: Dipodomys spectabilis; assembly: GCF_019054845.1. NCBI lineage: Eukaryota > Metazoa > Chordata > Mammalia > Rodentia > Heteromyidae > Dipodomys > Dipodomys spectabilis. The sequence goes on from NW_024870905.1 coordinate 8,849,916, forward strand.
TCTTCTTTCATGTGTTTGCCTTGGCCAGTTCAACCTAATAGCTTAAACTGTAGGTGATACACACTACTTTTTTCCTGAGTTCTGGAGGCTGAAGTCCAAGATCATGGTACCAGCGTGATCAGGGTTTGGTGAAGGCACCCTATGTTTGTCTCTTTTCCACATGATAATTCAATGAGGTCCACAATCTGCCAAAGTGCTCTCATGTCAGTGATTAGGACAGCAGCCTTCTCATACAAGTGGTACTCTCCCGAGCTAATTACTTCCCAATGACTACACCCACCAAAGCTGTCCCAGTGGAAATTAGGGAGTTTGGAGGAAAAGGAAGACACACAGACACCCAGTCCATACAGAATGGCTTTCAGTGGATATGCAAGTCAACAGCCACAGCCACCACTTCTCCCAGACTCCTGGGCAGAGGGTCAACACCAACTGTTGAGATGGAAGAGAGGTTGGGGGTATAAGGTTGAGGATGCTGAAGGCCCCTCACTGGCTGGTTCTGGCTGATCATGCACCCTTTCCTTCGAGAAGAAGCATCACAGTCAGGGGACATGACCTCTAACATTGTTCTTTGGAGACTTAGCCCAGGTACACTTGATGCTTTGCCAAAAACTCCCCAGCCAATTGAGGCAGATTCAACTGGTTTACCGTTCTATGCTTCTGGAAGAGCTTGAAATAAGGCTCTTTTCCTTTTTTTTTTTTTAGGACTTGTTGGCAAGCAGATTCTCACACAAGAGCACAGGGTACATCCACATGTAATAGAAATGCAAAACATACACAAAAAGCATACACACTTGCAGTGAAGCTAGAGTCTGTCTTGAAAAACCATCTTGTTTCCCTAGGGAAATTGGCCTCTGATAGAAATACTTAATGGTTCTGGAGTTGTGTCATGTGTTTTGTAGATACTCAGATGAAAGTGTAGCACTGTCTTCAAAGCCACATCATGAGAAAGAAAAGCTGATCTGATCAAACCTCTGAATTTAAGTATCCTTAGCAACAAACACAGGCAATTGACCCTTCTTAAGATATGAGTACTGTAGAGGTCTTGGCAGGTCTTGTAAGCCTGCTGCTGTGAGTGTTGACTGCTAAAGGCTTATAGCAATTCTCTTCCTACACATTTGCCTTTGGCTAAAAGTGTTCAAGAGGTTTCCAACTCTCTCTCCCCTCCCTCCCCCAGGAGAGCTCTTGGTCATTGCTAGGTGATGAGCAGGTTCACCCCTCTGGACCCTTGCTAAGGAGTCAGATAAGTAGTTAATCTCTACTTTGGTCACAAAATGCTGATGGGTGATAAGTCCTGTCAGGATTTATCTTTGCTAGGAGACACAGGTGATAGTGCTTGACTACAAGAGAGAATGCAGGCATCAAAGGACTCATATGCAAAGTAAGGCATCTGGGATGCTTAACCTTTATCCACTGCATTTAGTTAATTAATGGGCCCCAAAGTAGATTTTAAGTTGCCCTTTGCAAGGTTGCTAAATCTAGGTATACAAAATATCCGATTAAGGGATATGGCTCAGTGGTAGAATGTTTGACTAACATTCGCAGGCTCTAGGTCAGTCCCCACCAATGGGGACAAGAGCATTGAGTGTAGTAACTATTTTTTAAAGCAAAGCTTACTTTAATACTTTTCATTTTATACATTTTTATATTTCACAAGTTCTTATTTTTATGGCTTTTGGATGCTATATTGGAACTTTTCTAAATTCAAAGATCTTTTAAGTGACAGTACATGAGCATAGGTCAATGTCATTATACTTTGGAATTCTGGAAAATATCTGTATTTTACGTAGCTCAAGTTATTAGTGAAATCAGATTGAAATAGTCCTCTGCTATGTAATGGGAAATACTTGGCCATGGGATTGTTCAGGGTCAATCTTAATTTTTCATACCTCTAGAGGCTCTAGGATTAAAAGGAAACAGCACTGTCTTGTAATGGAGGTCATTTGGACTCTCTACTCTTTTCTCATCATTCTTCCTTTGCTACCCTTCCTACTTCTTTGACTTAGTTCAATTATGATAAAATGAAAATGAAAAGCCTGGCAGTGGGTATGTAGACCATAGTATTCTGAACAGAACAGAACAATTTTTTGTGTATATACCTGTCTGTCTCCTTTAGTGATGTCCTCAGCTAGATGACCTGGTGCACGTTAAGTGGGAATTTTAATTTCTTTAGGACTACTTATCCCCAAAGAGAACAGAGCCTAACACTTTCTGATTCATATCAAACACACAGAACAGAACACATTGGGCCTAATCTTAGAGGACTTAAGATCAACCTTACAAGCTCAGTCAAATGTATACCTGCACATGATTGAGAAAGGAACATAAACTTGCTCTTTTGAGTTTCCATTTTCTTCCCTAAACCACGTTCGACTTTCTGATGAATTTTTAAAACTCACTTCTTTGTTTACAGTATTATGAATGATTGCATTTTTCTAAGATGAAGTCGAACTTACCATTTGGCTGAAGAACAGTATTGACAGCCTGGAAACAAGGTATATGTTCAAAGGAGACTGGTTAACATATGTTCATAAACGAACATCTTCACCTCGTTCCCTCCCATATGAACTTGGCATAAAATACTGGCTAAATATCGCAAAGTAGGAAGGGTTGTTTGTATTAAGTATTTCTAAAACCCTGCTCATTACTGTATTAAACCTGTACTCTTGGAGCTGGGAAGGTGGCTCAGTGGTAGAATGCTTGTCTTGCATGCATGAGACCCTGGGTTTGATTCGTCAGTACCATATAAGCAGAAAAAGCTGGAAGTGGTACTATGGCTCAAGTGTTAGAGCACTAGTCTTGAGCTAATGAGCTTAGGGACAGCGCCCAGGCCCCAAGTTCAGGCCCCATGACTGACCCAAAACACCCCCCCCCCAAAATCTGTACTCTTCCCTAAAATGCACCCAACCTTATTTTCATTAAAGTGATTGAGTGCCTGGCTTTTTCAGATAAAGTCCAACCTTTAGTGGACATAAACAGTTCTGGTTCTCAGTCAAATGGTGTGCAGATCAGGAGGCAGAATGTGTATTTGTAGCCTTCACAATGTTCTGTGTCAGTAGCAATTCTCTAACCGTGGCACGATGCCAGGATACCAGTGTGATGTGCCTGAACGTGAAGCTTGACAGACATGATCACAAAGCTGTCTGTAGCCACCATAGGTGCCACCAGCAGGCAGCTTCAACCCAGGCCACATTTGAACAGTTCTTTAACATTTTCCACAGTAGCATTCAAGAATAATTTTGACTTGGGCTCTTAAAATCATGTTTTTGAATATCTGCTTTATGTAGAGTTCCAGAGAAAGGTGTCTATCACTCTATATCACAGATGGGGTGTGGCTTATCAGCGTCCCTGCCACCTGCCAGTGCACAGGGTCCTTCAATGTGTCCATCAGAGTTAGGTGTGTCAGTTCTGCTTCCAAACCTTGTGGGCCTCAGGAGACCTCTGTTTCCTCCATAGCTCCTACAGAGGACAGCTGGCATGTCATGTGGGTCTCCTGTCACACCAGTTTCCACAAAGTATTTAGAAATTGATAACAGCAAGGTGAGCCGTGTTCTCCTCACTAAGCTGGACTGAAGCTGTGATCTTAAGAAATCCTTTCTCTCCTTTTAGCTTTCCTCTAGTGGTCTTTAAGAGATGACAAAGCTGACTAGCATTACTAGTCTCTGTTTTCTTGGAAGACAAGGGTTTGGTGAGCTAAGGATTGTGGGACCCTGGGTAGCTTCTTGTCTCATTTCCTGATTTATTAGTACCCATTTCTGCTTGAGATTCACAGCAAGATAATGATCAATTCTATGAATTCTGCCTTGTTATGCAAGACATAGTCTAAGGTCATTATATGGAACATCACTTTTGCCAGGAAATCTGGAGAGCTTTTTACCTTAGTAAAGGACCTAGCTGTTGATTGGCTATGGCAGTAAGGATATAAGACAAGTTTTGAACTGTCTTAACACTGTCTACAACTCCTAAACAGGAAAGCAGACTATTTGAAGAAAAATGCATTGGGTATTTCTCTGGGGAGTTGATAGCTTCTGAAAAGCATTAAAAAGTGAATTGATGAAAAACTTAATACTCAAGTTTCTCTTGCAGGATGAAAGGAAGGAATCCTATTACTAGAGGTAGTCTGGTGTTTCTTTCTTAGAGGAAGGTCGGAAGGACATTTGTGTCTGGCTATTCAGAGATTTACTATCAAATCCTAGGTGAGCTGTCCTTGCTGACTGCTACCAATAGTGCCCTTAGTAATTGGGAATAATCACCATGTTATTGACTAATTGGGAATAATCATTACCTTATTGATGCTTTTGAACAAAAGCTCCAGCTCTGAGTCTCAGCAGACTAGGCTCAACCACTCAATATGTCAATTAAAGATGAATAGTTATAGAGGGCCAGAAAGATGGTCTTCATTATGTAACGTTGAGAAGAATAGAACAGTGCGGTAGCCCACAAGTCTGTCCTGTCTGTCCTTCCATAGGTATTGTCATGGCTTCCAAATTAGGAAGGAAGGAAGGGACAGAGTTCTTACATGGTTAGCCTTGGTCAAACTGGTGTAATTGATCACTGTCGGAATCACCAACGGGGGCAAGTGAGTTTGACTCCAGCTACTGGACATTTATCAATCACCCCCGAAGTTTCCAGAATCCACAGTGATTGTAGGTTTGCTGTCCTAACAATGAGGTCTCTTTCTTGATCTAAGGACCAGGACATGGAAAACATGGTCCTCCTGCCCTTCAGCCTTGAAAGGGGCTAACAGCATGGGGTATGCCCCGTGTTCAGGAGCTTACAGCCTGGGGTATGCCCCGTGTTCAGGACAGGTGTTCCTTCTATGACTGAGAGCCTTTCACAAGAGTGAAAGGAGATAGATGCCAAACTGAGACAGGGATTCCAGGCTCAAGGGAGGAGTTGATGACTTTCAGCAAGAATAGTTTCCAAGTTCTGTTACAATCAATGTATCCTGTAAGCTTGGTCTTGATTCATAGGCAGTGCTATGCCCTGAGTTTCCAGCCTTTCTGGGAATGAGTACACACTCCTCAGGAGGGAAACCACTGGTTTGTCTCATTGATCCCAATTGCCATGCTTTCTGCCAAATATTATCAGGATAATACATTGAAGGACTTGTGAGAAAAAGGATGACTGCCCCAGGCTGTGAAAGAACTGGGCTTTTCCTGTTACTGGGCAACGCCATAGCTTGTTTTGTTTGTATTCATCCTTGTAAGAATCATGAATCACAGATGGCTATGATGGTCATCTTTTTATATCTGTTCTTGTATACATAGCATTAAAAAGCAATGCCATTAAAATTGGTGTTATCTTTAAAAAATGCTATGTTCTTTTTTGCTCATTTCTCTAAGGAGACATTAGCAAATTCACAAAGTTGCCAACTCTTGGGTTCCTTTTCTGTTAGAAAAAAAAATAAAGGTCTATTCAAATGTCCATAACATGGTAGGCAAAATAGATGGAGGGGCATAGTACTGCTGCTCTGCCCTTTGGGATTAGCTGTAAATGAGGTCCCAGGATATTGAAGAATTGATTGCCTGTTTCTTGTTTGTGAGCTTTGCTGATTGGTTCTTTTGTGGAATATTCTATAATGTTCCACATTGTCTATTTCATGCTCTTGGCATGCCCTACCTGACCCTTGGTATTTTCCTGTTTGCAATGTCTTCCTAAGGCGTAGGTTTCCTTCCATTCTTCCCAACAGACTCACAGAAGGAATTCTAGTTTTAGTGAGAAAAATGTCTCATCTTCTTGTAATAATGTCTAGCTATGTCGTATCACTAAGATGTCCTTGCCTATGTATTTGTGGTCCTGGCAGAAGGTTATGGGATAATCTGTGGAGACACGGAGTCTAAATGAATATTGGGATAGAATTGTAAGTAAGCCTGGTCCGGAGCACTAAAAGGAAGGCAATGGAGGCTCAGATTGCCAGGAACAGAATCATGCTGTAACTACTTCTGTAACTTTACGGCCACCAGCACCAAGATTACTTCTATAGGTTAGAAATATTTCCTTTTATGTGTAAAATATTTGATAATAATGAATTATACCTGGGGAGTTAACAATTGTGGTTTGGTCACCTGATTTTAGCTGAGGCCCTAAGTTTGGAGGTCAATAAAAATGGAGGAGGCTACGCTCACAGAGATGATGCTGTCTGAATAGTTGAGAAGCTGATTGGCAAGTCAAAGAAGTCTGAGAGGTAGATGCTCCACTTTGATTGCAAGAATGAAAAGCTTCTTTTCCAAACTATAAGCAGATGGGCATTACTTTCTCAGATTTTTATTTCATCAGAGTTGGATTTGTCAGAGACCCACACATTTCAAGAGAAGTAGGTTGTTTTACAGAGCGGTCTGTGCAATTCCCAGGTCCTTTACCCCTAAGAGTGCTGGGTTTTGGATACCAATGAAAGCGGGACCTTTGGTTCTCACCAAGCAGTCACCCTGGCCAGAGAACAGCAACTGTCTCCAATTCATACATCACTACAAAAAACTTTTGATAATTTGTTCTCTTCCCCCCCCCAAAAAAAATCAACTTTTTAGCTTTATTCCTAGCAGGTGTACTGCACAGATTCTTTACACAAAACTTAAAGCATTTGTAATGTTATCCTTTGAAATATCAAAAGAGAAACACTTTCTAAGCATTTATTCAATTCTTTCCTCTCCCAAAACACAAATCCAGAATCAAAATTTCAAATTTCAAAAGCTTCTGAATAAATATGGTTCACAAATACCTTACTTACATGATTCTGGCATTTTGTTAATGCCTTCAAGCTTTTCTGTGCAAATAATCCCAATTCATTTAATTTCAAGATGGTTTCAGAACTCCAGTTATTCTGAGAGTGCATTAGGAGTTGGAACATTAGGAGTTGGTTTTCTCTCACTTACCTCTTTTCTTACTTACCTCTTATTTTTATGTGCTAAATCCAATTCCTGTTCACCAGCATTCAAACAAATTTCTATAAGGCTAATTTTTCATACTTCATTATAGGAAGGGAACACTGGTAGATGTATCCTCATAGCTTATAGTTCCAAGTATTTGTGCTCTGCTACTGAGATAGTAATGTAATCCTCTTTCCCTTTTCCATCACACATCGAAAAATTGCCTTGGAGTCTTCTCAGTGTAGTGCTTCTTTCAATCCAGTTTTGTAGCAAGAGATTCTTTTATTTATTTATATTTATTTATTTTTTGGTTAATATGTAATTCCTGAAGGGTACTTTAAAAAAATTAAGCAACTGTTGTGTATAAGATTTTCTTAAAACAGTGTAGAGCGAAATGCATTTATCCTTGTTTTAGACAGCTTGGGAAATACTGAAAAATATTATATAAATAAAAATCACAGTCGTATCATCCAGAATTGAATAACTGCTAATTGGATAATACACTTCTGCTTTGTTAAAAAGAAAGCTTCATAGAAAGACATTGTGCTTGGTTTTTGTTTTACGTTTTGTTTTCAATTGATGGCACTGAGGTTTGAACAGAAGGCCTTTCCATTTGAGCCATGAATCTATTTCAAAGACATATTTTGAAATAAAGTTGCAATATTAATTTTGTACACAGTTTCAAATTCCTCCTTTTACTAAATTTGTAGTATGATTTTTTTGTTTGTCTTTTGAAAGTAGATTTTTAATGATGGATATGCACACTTTTATTTAGCTAGTTTCCTATTAACACTGTTTTTTGTAAAAAAAATAAATCATTTTTATTGGTTGAGCAAGTGATATTGGGTTCTCTTGTTTCAAAGCCCATACTGGCCAAATCTTGTGTCTAAGTGACTTTAATGCTTTAATGCTTTAATCTTGCTTGGGATATGGGTAATGTCTTTGCATTATAAAGTTCTAGTGAGATAGAAGAAGGCTAACAAGGACTGGAAAAGACATGGGTTTAATTAATAAATATTCAAGGTGCCCTGGCCTGAACGTTTCTGTGATTTATTTTTCTCTTTTCTTTTTAATTTTTTTTGTTGTAAAGATACTGTACAGAGGGGTTAAAGTTACTTGGGTGAGGTAATGAGTACATTTCCTATCTAGTACTGAGGAACCTCCGGGGAGGACGAGGACAGCCCGCCAGGGCTCCGGTAGCAATCGGCCACATGAATGCCCACGGGGTTGGGGACCCTGGAGGTGGCTGTGGTCCAGGGACCAGGGGGCGCAGCCGGGAGCTCCCTCGCTCTGAGCCCCCTGGGAGCGCCGGGTGGGGAACTTGAGCAAAGTTCCCCCAAGAAACTTTGTTGGGGCACCACAGATGAGTGATCCTAAAGACCCTAAAAGGGTGTGTACCCCAAAATGTTCACTTCCATCAATGTCACCACACCTTCACTCCATAGGGAACCCAGGTTGGTCCTCGGAGGGCCAGCTGCTGACAGGCCATGGGTGGGGGGACAGCCCCATGTGGCTCAGGGGACACATGGAAATCTAGGCCACGTTCCAGTGCACACCCTTCCTCCTTTCCTCTCTATGGCATGCAGGGAGATTAGAGGCCCTGAGACCAGGGTAGTTAAACAAGGTGGAGGAGCTCACCAAGGAGAACAGCATCCTATTTTCCAGCATCCAAATTATCCCATTTCCAGGTGAGGCCCAGGGCTGTTTCCTATAGAATACCAAAAAAAAAAGCATGAAATGAAATCACTATCTAAGATCCTGACTCAGTATGTTCTTCGTCTACAGTTGCACTGTACTCGAGTGTGAGTGCATAAACTTTGTCATATTGAACATCTCCTTTGGTCTTGTTGTGTTTTTTCCTTCCTTGCACTTTTTCACAGATGTATATCCCATGGAGTACTGAGCTTCCCTGGAGTGAGTAGACACAAACCTGGCCCAACCCATTTGGTACTTTAATTCTACTATATTTTTCTTTGGATAAGTGGAGTTCCATGGTTAACAGTCTCTCTTGAAGGAGACTGTCATAGTCTCTGTTTTTTTGTTTTGATTTTTGTTGTTGGTGGTGGTGGTGTTGATCGTGGGGTTTGAACTGTGGGCCTGGGCACTGTCAACTCAAGGTTGGTGCTCTCCCACTTTAGCCATGGCACCATTTTGGTTTTCTGGTAGTTCACTTGAGATAAGAGTCTCATAGATTTTTCCTGCCTGGACTGGTTTTGAACATGTGATCCTCAGATCTCAGCCTGCAGAGTAGGTAGGCTGACAGGCCTGAGCCATCCGGTGCCTGGCTTAGTCTATGTTTTTTGTTTTGTTTTGTTGTTTTTTTTTTTTTGGTGAGAATACCGTACAGATAAGTTACAATTACATGGGCAAGATAACGAGTACATTACTTATCAAGCATTGTTGCCTCCTCTTTGTGTCCCCTTCCCATCCATTCCCATACTCCCCTCACCTCTCCCCACCCGATCCTTCCTCCCCCTCCACCAAAGTTGTGAAATTCTTATTTTGACATAACGACTTGTACATCTCATTGTTGCAATGGGTCCACATGTATCCCTAGTCAAATGATTTGTTTTTGCCCTTACCCTCCACAAATTATACCAACATCAAGTGAAAGCAGGGGTTATACCGTGGAGGGGGGGGGGGGGACATACACAGCAGCATAGAAATCATCTTATAAATATATTAGAAACAATTGCATGAAAGAAAAAAAAAAACATTTATCACAGAAATCTTCCCTGATGACTTTGGCCTCCACATAATTGTGAGGAGAAGGACACAGTCAGTCATGTGTGATCTGAAGCATGGAAGATGATGAACGTTGGGGGACTCTCAGAGTTAGTGGAGGATGTCATATTGGCGCACTCTCTTAGCCATAGGGCAGATCCTCAGAAATCATTTGGGCATGGAAGATACACACAGAATTTCCAGTACAAACTACCCATCAGCCATTACCACCCAAAAATGCATCTTGGATAGAGGTTTGAGGAAACCATCTCCTTGTCCTAGGAAGACCAGGCCCAGGTACAGATTGATTTGGTCCTGTTAGAAATAAATTTGCCCTTTGGCTATGCGGGCCTCATGTTCTCCTTCTGTAGGTGCTTGTGTTTTCCATGTGCAATCTGCACTATGAAGCCATTCACAGGGTCTCAGGTGCATTTGATTGCTCTCTGCTCCCTCCCAATAGGTGGTAGCATCTTCAAGAATGCATTCACATCCATCTTCCTCATTCAAATGGAATCAGCTCTAAGACAACAATCCATCCTAAACTTTGACACATCTTTTCCTCTTTCCTGGAAAGTCGTTATCTGGATTCAAGGTTTTTCATTGTCTTCTTCCTTTTTTTGTGCTATTGTGACTTAACTCAGTGATCCATTAAACCTGTTCCCCAGAATCCAATTCTGACTGTGAAGACTCAAATCAATGTCCCCTGGCTCAGAATTAGCCACTCCAATTGAATCATGGAAAACTAAGCCTATAAGAGAACTATAGTAATAATAACAACAACAATAATAATTATTATTATTATTTAGAATAACTCCAGGCTCACTCACACTTCTGGTCCTAGCTACCCAGAAGGGTAAGATCTAAATATCATGGTTTGAAGTCAGCCTGGGGGCAGGAAAGTCCATGAGATTCTCATCTTCAATGAATCATCCCCACACCCAGAAGTAGTAGAGTGCTAGCCTTGAGCACAAAACCTGAGGGAGGATGCACAGGCCCTGGATTCCAACTCAGGACCTGAAAACACACAGAGACAACTACAGAGTCCTTAAGTGTTTCAACATTATGAAAGAAAATAATTTTGAAGACCGTGAATGATGGCATACCCCACATTTCCCAAGAATGTAGCTTTAGTCTCAGGTTGTGATACAGGAAGGCAAACTAAAGGTGCTGTTAGTTCTGCCCACAGAACCTCCCTATTCCCTTACTTGTCTTTGTACATAATGGAGGCTCACCAGAATTCACCTGCCCAGTAGTTACCAGTAGCTATTAGTCACCTGACTGAATCAGCAAAGGATTTCTAGGTTCTAGGCTTACTTCCACTTCCTCTGACGTTACTTCCTTTCTCATGTCTCTTCCATATCTGGTTGTGGCCACACCTCTTCTTCCTCTTTCCCAGATATAGTCTGTCTCCTCCATTAGCTCCACCTCTCTGCATGGCTTACATCTGGTGAAGGCTAGTGGTTGGATTGCCCCCCAATAACTCTCTCCTGCATGAACCAAGTGGTGGTTTCCTTTCAGCAGAACTGAGCCCTGTCCTGTGTCAAGAATAAAGAATGCCAGCCTGGCACCAGTGGCTCACGCCTCTCATCCTAGCTATTCAGGAGGCTGAGATCTGGAGGATCTCAAAAGTTCAAAGCCAGCCCAGTCAGGAATGTCCATGAGGTTCTGATCTCCAGTGAAACTACCAGAAAACCAGAAATGTTGCCTTATATGTGGCTAGAGCTCTAGCCTTGAGCTGAAGAGCTCAGGCATAGTGCCCAGGACCAGAGTTCAAGCCCCATGAGTGACAAAAAGCAAAAATATCTCCTCTACTGCTGGTGACTACAGGAATGATGGACATGGGTAAGTCCAGGAATGTAGAGGCTGGAGCTCTTGAATGACATAAAAAAGGCCTTAGGAACACGAGGAGCCTTGAACATACAACTCTACAGTGGGGAGACTTCATCTGTTTATCTCTAAACATCTCCCAACCCACAATTAACAGGACATAGCTCAGTATATATGCATAAGGAGTATGCATACTTTAATATGAAATAATTGCTATTCCAGTCCCATCCTGGGCTGGAGATCAAGTTCACCAAAATGGTTAAACCAAATAAGTCATACACCCAATACTCCACTTCCGTAGGATCTGATGGGTCTGGAAATCTCATGGTGGTTACAGGAAAATTTAATAATAAAATTTAAAAAGAGCCACCTGGCCTCACATTTCATGTGGAATCTACAGAAATGAAGGTATCCTTACAGTTTTGAAGGTTACCTTTTTTTGTCCTAATGCTGAAACATTCAAGTACTCTGTTCTTGTTTCTTTGTGGGTTTTTCCAGTCCTGAGCTTGTACTCAGGGTCTGGGAATTCTCCCTAAGGCTCTGCGTTGAAGGCTAGAACCACTCTACTATGTAAACCATAGCACCACTCCTGGGTTTTGGGTGACTAATGGGTGATCACAGTCTCTTGGAACTGAGTTCAAACCCTTCTATACTGAGTAGCTAGGATTAGTGGCAGGAGTCTGGTTATATTCTGAATTATTTTTTTGTCAGCCATGGGGTTTGAACTCCAGGCCTCTAGGCATGGGTGCTGTCCCTGAGCTCTTCAGCTCAAGGCTGGCCCTCTACCACTTTGAATTTTATACACACACACACACGTATATGTTGCCACTTCTGGTTTACTAGTGGTTCATTGGAGATAAGAGTCTCACAGTCTGTTCCTGCCCAGGCTGCATTAGAACCAGGATCCTTCAGAACTCAGCCTTTTAAGTTAGCTGGGATGAAAGGCATGAGCCACCGGCACCTGGCTTATTCTGATTTTTTTTTATGACAAAGAATCTTCTGTTCTCTTATAGACTTAGTTTTCCATCTCTCAATTGGGGTGGCTATTTCTGGGACAGGAGACATTGATTCAAATCTTTACAGTCAGAATTAGATGCTTGGGAATTAGTTTATTGAATCACTTAAGTCATGACAGTGCAAATTTCAGGAGAAAGGGAAGAAGACACAAAACTGTGAATCAGCATGATGGCTTCATAAGAAAGGGGGAAAGATGGTTGAAAGTTCAGGATGGCTTTTCATCCTAGAGCTGATTCCCTTTGAACGAGGAAGATGGATGTGTTCCTGAAGATGCTACCACCTGTTGGGAGGGAGCAGAGGATGATCAAATGCCCCTGAGACACTGTGAATGGCTTCATAGTGCAGATTGCACATGGAAAACACAAGCAGTTCTAAGAAGACCATTGCCCAAGGGTCTCAGTGTCTAAAGCTTTCCCTATTGAACCGAGTCATATCTCTTCCATATCAAACCAAACCATCCAAGGAAAAATACCTCCCATTTGGGAGTGTGGAGGGCAACAGGTGTCAGTGTCGACTTACCCAGGGCCAGTGTCCTTACTCTGGACAATCATCTGTGACAAAGAGTAAGGAAGAAAAGAAAAGAACACAAGATCAGGGATAGATGTCAGACATCACCAAGTTTATCACTAACACTCAAGTAACATGCAATTGTGCATCCAGATAATGCTAAGTAATAAGCTTCTAGAATGATCTGTCATGGCATGATTTCCTTTTTTCTTTTCTTTTTTTTTTTGGTTGGGGGAGGTGCAGTTAGGCCATAGGAAAACCATGATCTGGGCCTTACCAGTTTCCAGGTCGTGTTGGATACTGGAAATGGGGATATTCCTCTTCTTGGCCAACTTGGCCAGCTTCTCCTGCTGCTTCGTCAAGCTCTGCCCTTTCCCTGCGGTAGCAATGGGAAGGAAGTCAGAGAAGGGCTTGCATCAAAACTCAGCCTATACGGGCTGGAAAGGTAGCTTGGTGGTAGAATGTGCTTGCCTTGCAATAATCACCTCAATTTTGTGGAGACTGTCTCCTGGTTAGGGAACATAGTTTGGAATTTTTGTCAAACTGCTGATTTGGATTCTTGAAGAATGAGAATTAAATTGCCTTGGAATGTATATAATCCACCTGAAGCTTTCCTTAGAAATAAATGACACTTCCCACAGGCTGGAATCTTACATCTAAATAGCATTGGAAATTCGATAAATATTCACATATCTACTAAAAAACAAATCATTTCTGGGCATTAGTGGTTCATGCCTGTAATTCTAGCTACTCAGTAATCTGAGATCTGAGGATCGCAGTACAACCCAGCCCTGGCAAGAAACCTGTGAAACACTTATCTCCAATTAACCACCAGAAAGCTGGGAGAGGTGATGTGGCCCAATGATAGAGTGCTCACGCTGAGCTGAAAAGCTGAGGCATGGCACCTCGGCCCAGAATTCAAGACAAACCACCAACAAAAAAATCATTTGACCTTTCAACTTAATGTGATATTTCCAGCTTACCCAAGGACACCAGGATGCCATATGTTTCCAGCATCACATCTCTATACAGGGTCTTCTGAGAAATATCCAATTCCTGCCACTCTTCCCAACTGAACTCCACAGCCACATCATCAAATGACACCAGCTTCTATACGGACATATTCCATAAATTAATTATCAATGAATCATGAAAACACCAAGGCTGGAATTTCTTTCTTCTTTATGTATGCTTTTGTCTCACAGAATGTGTTTGGAGCTTGCTCTGTTATCTATACAGTGAGAGAGAAAAAAAATCAATGTAAAAATATTTTCCCCCATAGTAACTTTGTAATTACAAATACTAAGCTTTTCTTTATTTTTAATATAGTTATGTATATATATTTTTATTTTGAAAATACAAATACTAAGTTTTTCTAATACATCAAAACACACTTCTGATTCCAGCAATAAAGACAAGATAACCAGTTCTAAGAAGCTAATCATCTTGCATGACAACATTAAGTATAAGTAGGAGTCTGAAAGTGTGTGTTTAGCTTATTTTGGTAATATTTACAACACATCTGTGGAACAGTGAAGTAAACAAATATTTTCCTGCATTTTCATATTCTGTCTTACTGAAAGTCCTATTCAGATTTTCTATTAAATAGTGCTCTCATAAGCGATCACAACATGGTCATTACATCATATGGAATAAATAACACATTAATAGATCTATGAAATGCAGTGTCCAGCTAAATGTTAAAGAGAGTAAAAGTACTCAAAAATAGTAAATGAATGAGTTGGCTTTCATAAGATTTGACCTAGTTCTCATAATAAAACATCCTATATTAATCATTTTTGTTTTTAAATTTCTAGATATAAAAGTGTGTTCATAGATAGCCAGATGCTTCCTTCATAAGTAAAGAACTGCTAGCATGAACTTTTATGAACATCACCTACTTCCTATAATACCGAATATATATTTATTACCATAAAATGTTTCTTAACCAACTTTGAATTTTAATAGGCCTTAAGGTTAGGATGCATGTAAATGGATAGAGGCTTGAGGAACGTTCAAGAAGACCCCCCAAAAATGTGAAACATGACTACCACAAGAAGGATAGGGTAAAAAAAATATGAAGAGGGACATGATCTAAAAAATATAGAAAAAATTTACAAATCGCAATAAAATACGGTACTAATTTCTTGTTCAGTGCTTAAAAGGAAAGATTTTTTTATTCCCAATTTGAAATCCATTACAAATGAACAATGGCCAACAATCGCTCCAATACAGTCATGCTTGAAAATATCAGGTGAATGATGAGTAACACACAAAAAGGAAAATATATCTGTAAAGTTTTGAAAGAAAATAGACTTCAATACACAATCCAGTGGGGAAAGGGCCTCTTCTACCAAAATGCATTGAAGGTATTTCTAGGGAAAGAGAATGCTTCATTAACACATTATTTTAAGTGTTACAATAAAGTATCCTGCTTCAAGTGAAAAAAAATGCCAACATATATCTACATAGACAAGATTATTAAAATGGTAAATATGTAAGTAAGGGAATGTGTAGAAAGTTGATGTGTAGGGAAATGAACCCCAAGATAAGTATTCAAATGTTTTTTTGTTTTTTTTCCTTTCATGCAATTGTTTCTATTATATTTATAAGATGATTTCTATGTTGCTTTGTATGTTCCTCCCCCACAGTATAACCCATACTTTCACTGTTTTTGATGTTGGTATTATTTGTGGAGGGGAAGGGAAAAAAACAAATCGTTTAACTAGGGATACAGGTGGACCTATTGCAACAATGAGATGTACAAGTCGTTATGTCAAAAAACAAACTTAACAACTTTGGTGGGGGGGTGGAGGGAGGACCAGAGTATGGGAAGGGATGGGAAGGGGAAACAATGAGGAGACAACAATGCTTGATAAGAAATGTACTTGTTATCTTGCCCATGTAATTATAATTCCTCTGTACGGTATTCTCACAATAAAACAATAATAATTATATGAATGAATAATAAAGAGTAAAGAAAAATGATTTTAAAAAAGCTAGAACTAATTTATAAATGTATAAATAAATACAATGGGGTTATATGTAAAAAGTTATGTATTAAAACAAATGTATTAAACAAAATATGGTATTTTCAGGAGAGAATTCAAACTCACAGTTTAAGGAAATAAATACAGGAACCTGGTAACAGAGTTAGTGGAGTGAGGTCAAGGGGAAGGGATAGATGAATGAAGAGAAGAAGCAAGGACTGCAGTCATACAACTCAATGCATATCTTACAAAATTAAGAAAACTGAGGGGAGGGGTGGAATTAGGATAGATGGAGAGAATGATAAAATGTATCACATTGATCAAGGTGCATTGTATTCATGAACTGATCTATTGATTGGTAAATCCCTTATAGAAATATTAAAAGATAATAAAAATTGAATTTAAATTAAAAATTATTGAAATAAAAAAAGAATATATAGAATACGTATTGTATGTAATTCCTCTTGTGGAATGAAAACTTATAGCACTAAATTCATGATTCATAGTGCATGAAAAATCAATATGTAAACATATATGTGTATTAAAAACAAAGTACATTAACTGGGCATATGCATCACTTAATATTGAACTTGCCTGGCAAATATGAAGGCCTGAGTTCAAAGAATTAATTCTACAAAAATACTTAAAAGGGAATAGATTTAGGTTATAAATATAATTATTCAATTGAAAAGTAACTATATTATGCCAGATAGTGCTACTGTGAGAATATTGTAAAATTTTAATGTTTCTAGTAAAAGTACAGTGCAGCACATCCAGCAAGTTAACTTCCTATGTGTTCCTAACAAAGAATCTGACAGGGTAGGAAATTTGTTGACTTGCAGTTCTATAGTATAACACTTTTCCTCCTCATGGTACTTCTTCTGATGCTCTATGCTTCAGCCTGAGAATGGCCTTTGTTCTTTACATAAACAAAATCTCTGGTTATTTCTTTATAATGAAAATTTTCAGTCAAAATACCAGACTAGATTATAGCAACTTTATAATATCCTTTCCAAAAAATCTTGCAGGCCTTGCATATTTTGATTTGCACAAATTCAGTGGAACATAAAAACAAATGTTTGAAAAAGTATGGCACCTGTATTGAGCATGCAGTCTTATTTGTATCCTATGAACAATCCAGTATAACAACTATATACATCAGACTTAATTTGTAATAGGTATCAGAGGTGGTTCACAGTGTATAGGAGAATGTCTGCAGGTTATATGAGAGGTGATTTACAGTTAGATGGAAGTGTGTGCAGGTTACATAGAAGCAAAATAAGAAATAAATATCACACGAGAGAAGCAGATAATAAATAGCAAAATGGCCATCAAAATACAGCCTTATTAATACTGTAAAATATAGTAAATATATAAGGTACTGTCGAACATGAACAGAAGAAAGAAAACTTAATGACAGAAAACTTAAGACATGGACTAGAAAGAAGTACAAATAAAAAATATAGATAGAAAGATAGCATAAGCAATAACTAATAATGAAAAATACAAAGTGATAATATGTAAGGATATAAATATCAGACCAAAATATATGACCACAGATACAGACCATTGATAATAACTGACATATCATACACTTTGATAATAAAAGTTTTATGCTGAAAAGCAAAGTGTGCAAATCCATCTTTAAAAGGCCATGCAGTTATAATATCTTTAATCTACAAATTTTGTAGAAATCAATATGAGAAATAAATATATGTGATAAATACATGAAAATTAAAAAATATATTTGTAGTATTCTATGAGTGAAATAAACACAGGGGAAATTACAATGGAGCTCAAAGTAATGTATTTTACCATTGTGATTTATAGAATATTAAATGTAGCCACTTTCTTACTACACCTTTGAAATAAAAACAAATGCATTTGGGTTGGGATTATGGCTAAGTGGTAGAGTACTTGCCTACCATGCATGAAGCCCTAGATTCAATTTCTAAGCACTACATAAACAGAAAAAATAGGAAATGACATTGTGGCTTAAGTGGTAGTGTGGTAGCCTTGACCAAATCAAGATCAGGAATGGTGACCAGGATTGGCCCCAAGTTCAAGCCGCAGTAATGGCAAAAAAACAAAAAAGGTTTAAATATGCATAGTGTATTCACATGGATATCTTCGGAGGGTGGGGGAAAGACAAAGAAATGGGGTGAAAAAGTGCATCTGAGGAGGTCATTAGGCATTGATGAAAGTAAGTTATACAAGTCATGATTCACAATGGAAGGGAAAGCTTGTAAGAGTGCGGGTATGGAAGACACAGGAAATGTACTCATTACCTGACCTAAGGACTGGTAGTCTCCCCATAGATCACCACTATATCAACAATAAAATAAATTAATTTTGAAACAATTTCTCCATGGAGTTGTGTGAGCATAAACTTAGTGAAAAATATGTAACACATTTAGAAGAGCAGCTAAAATCATTAGAAATAATATACAACACTTAATTTGAACCATGAAATACTGGAGCTTAAGTTGAATATTGATTTTATATAAGCCATTAATAATAATCTCATTTGATTGTTGTATCCAATTAACTGTTACTTATAAATATTCAGGTAAAAAAAAAAGTGTTTCTGGCGCAAGAATCTCATCCTACCCTAGGTACTAAGGAGGCTACGGTCTGGAAGCCATACTGGGTAGACAGCTCAAATTAAGCAGCTAAGCAACAGGTTGGAGGCATGGCTCAAGAGATAATGCCAGCAGTGATGGAGGAAGCTGACTACTGTGAGGCCTGTGAGTACATGTTCCAATTCTAGCACAAGAAAGACATAGTGGAGGCAGAGGTATGTATATCCCATGAGTTTCAAAGTTAGATACCAAACATGCAACACAACAAATCCTCATATCAGACATAAAGAGAAAAAAACTGAGTGGAGGGGGGAGAGGAGAGGAGCAAAGGGACCAAAAAAATAAGGAGGGCGAAGGGACCAGTGTGGAGTGTAGAGGAGGGGGAAAGAGAGAAAAGGAGAGGAATAAAGAAGAGAGGAAGGGAGGAAGCTTCATAACATTAGATTTGACAGTTATTCCTTGAATGGGACACCAACACTACCCTATACAAAAATCAAACAAGATTAAGTGTCTACAAGTAAAACCTTGTACATCATAAGACATGATCTACAAAGAAGGAAAAGCATGGTATGAGAGAAAATATTTGTGTATATTTCTAAATTGACTAGTACCTGGAATGAATTAGAAAATATAAAAGAAAATCCTACAACTAACCCTAACACCCAAAATCTAATTTGACAATGTGAAAAAAGATTGAAGAGATTTTCTACAAAGAATATGTATAAATAGGGGATTAAAACATATAAAGAAGTCCAATATCAATAATCATGACAAAATTCAATCAAAATTATATTGAAAAACTATACATGTTGTATGAACATAGTTTAAAAAAGTGACAAAAACTATCCAACATCTAACAAGTTTTGGGAAGGATGTGAAAATAATATGAAAACTGATACATTTCTGGAAGTAATATAAAAAAATCATAGGTATTTTTGAGATTCCTAAGAAGAACTAAGTCAAGTATTACACAGAAAAATGATCCAGGACACCTATTTCTGGATTTGTACCAAACAGAAGAGAAACCAGAAGTAGAAGAAATATTTTGAGAATTACTGTATATCCATTCACAATAACCACAAGGTAGAAGCTTGTAAATGATAGATAAATGATTTGAAAGCAAGAAAAATTTACTACCTTTTATGGCATGGATCAAACTTCAGTAAATGAGATAAATAAAGTACATAAAGGAACAGCCATTGTATGAGTCTGGGGTAGAGAGGAACAGGAGCTGCATATTTAATGATTATACAGCTTCATATATGGAAGATCAAAAATGTAGTAGATGGATAGAAGGATGGTTGTAACATTACTATAGATTATTTTTTCCATGTATGAGTGGTAACCTTCCCTGTGTAAACTCAAGTATGCTTGCTTATGGGGATGAGCCTTGGGGCCACTTATTTCCTCTTCATCTCTCTATCTGTATATGTCTGTGTTTTTTTTATTTTCTTTGGCTCTGGAATCCCATAGGCCTGCCTTGAGTTATGGGTAGCAACAGTTCCTTATACAGTGGGTAAGAAAAATGTCAATTCTAAGAGCCCTGTCAGCAAAGGTAAATTGATCAGTAAGACAAAATAGTTCCCAAATACAGCATGTCAAAAAAACAGTGAGAGACACACGGAGAGAAGGGGGACTGAAAGAGAAGAAGAGACAGGGCGAAAAATATATAAAAAGCAGGAGAAAGAGAGGAATAATGAAAGCTAATGAGTAGGAAATAGAATGAAGAGAGAAAATAGAGAAAAAAATCTTGTGAGGACACCTAGGGAAAATAGAGAGGGCTTTCTAGGAACACCGCACCCTATATCATCAACTATGATCAAGTTTTATGTAGTCAGAGACCAGGAAGAAGTCCAAGAAGTATGTATGGAGAGTAGTTTAATTACATATAGTTTACTCAATCTTCTATAACATTTGAAGCTGTGTGTGAGACCACACTATTTCAGAAACACCAGTAAAACCTCTTTAATATAATCCAACATTACTCATAAAGAGGTGATCTCTGACAAGTTGCCTGCAAATGTTCACTCTACATGACAAGTGACCTCCTTAATATCACTGAATCACATAACAAGTGCAACTACTTTTTCTCACATCAGAAAAACTGAAGCAAGTCTGCCCTCAATTTAGACAGACTGTAGCATATTATAATCTACTCATTCTAAAAAATCATCTTTTTGTGAAAATACCAAACAGAGGAGTTCCAATTACATGGGCAAGATAACGAGTACATTATGAACCCCAAGATAAGTATTGAAATGTTTTTTGTCTTTCATGCAATTGTTGCTAACATATTTATAAGATGATTTCTATGTTGCTTTGTATGTCCCTCCCCCACGGGATAACCCCTGCTTTCACTGTATTTGATGTTGGTATAATTTGTGCAGGGAAGGTTAAAAACAAATCATTTAACTAGGGGTATAGGTGGACCCATTGCAACAATGAGATGTACAAGTTGTTATGTTAAAAAACGAACTCTAAAAACCATCTTTATCTGATTTAGAAACATGTTCCTAAAGCAGAATCATTTTTTTCAGTTTTTAAATCGTAGACACCCTAAGCTTGCAAAAATGGAATGTGGAAAATGAGAAATAAAAAGCAACTCACCACAGATCCTCTCATTCTTTCTTGCTGTTAACAATGACCAGAAGATTCTGGAAGCATGGCTTAGAAAAAAGGCAATAGATATAGTCAGGAAAGAACCTGTGTGATTATGCTCCAGATTCTCCTGTTCAAAACATTATACATGGAGTCAAAGGCACAAAAGCCTTCTTCTAGAAAAAAAAATCTTTTATATCTCAAGTAAAGTATTAAATACTTACCTGAAGATGACTCCACAGTCCATTAGTTGGTAATCAAACAGTATAAAAGCAATTCATTTATAGGTTAATATACATACAGAATTCATAAAAACTAAGGTTCCTAAAATAATTGAATAATTGAAACAAAAATCCACATCTTCAATAACACTAGTTATTAATACTTAGGGTTGTATGAATTATTTTTCTATTCATTAAAATGGATTCTAGGACTCCATTGTGCTTTTGTACTCTATCTTCCTCATTTACATATTTAAACTCCATGGAGAGCATACAAGTTATAACTCAGTACTTCTTCACCCATAATTATGCAGGAAAATTTATACAATACATATTACTTGCATAATATTTCATTAGTGGTTTTCAAATGGCACATTTCCCTGTATCCAAATACTCAGAGCACCCTTGTGCAATGACTTGAAATTTGCCGTTTAACCTGCTTCACATAATCAGTAAAGATTATGTAAATACAGGTTTGAGAAGTCTCTAATACTCACTTTCGTAAACAATCATATGAAGAAGGCCATCCTGATGAAGATAAAGGGCCTAATAAAGATATATCATGAAATACTAGTCATAGGATTTACAGTCCCAACCAACAACCACAGCCAAAGAACCAGAAGATTAAAATATTAAGTTATACAAATAATACTAACACAAAATTCCAAGCTGATGACACCCCAAAATGCAGAACAATAAAAATAAATTACATGCCTATATGCTTTTTCTTGTATTTTTTGGTTGGCTTATTAAACAGGTAATGCTACTATCCAGACAGGTGTTTTTTTTTTTTTTTTTTAACACAACTGCATGGAATGGAAACTCTTAATATAAAATAACATGAACTTCATAGTGATATGCATGAAAAATGAAAATCTACTCTATATTGGGGAGGGTTAAGTGGGGGTGCAGGGGGAGGATGGGAAGGGATAGGAAGGGGAAACAAAGGCGGAGTCTACAATGCTTGATAAGAAATGTACTCATTATCTTGCCCATGTAATTGTAAACCCTCTGTACAGTATTTTCACAAAAAAAAAATAAAAAAGAAACTCTATAAACTTCACTTAGGTCCTTTCTGCTAAGAAACACAATATTAAACATTTAAAAGCAACATCTGCACATTCGTATTGGGTTTTTCCACATCACAAGAATGTTTTCTTACTTTAAAAACTTACATAGAAATTTTTATACACTAATTATCCATATTCAAATACTCAAGACCAGGAGTGTTGTAGATTTCAGGGTGGGATATTTTCTTTTTGTTTTAGGATTTGGACTATCCTCCTTAAAATTGAATCATATTATTTTATTAGAAATATAATCTGTATTTAAAAGAGTGTATTGTAATTGGCCTGACTTGGCTTATGATTTTAATGTTAGCTACTCAGAAGTTTGAGATCTGAGCACCACAGACTGAAATGAGCTGGGGCAGGAAAATCTAAGTGACTCTGATCTCCAATAAACTACTAAAAATACCTGGAATTGGAGATGTGGCTTAAATGGTAGAACATTAGGCTGGAACAAAAGAAGCTCAGGATCAGTGTCCAGTGCTTGAGCCCAGGAACCAGGATTAGCACACAAAAACGGGCATTGTAGTGTACTTAATTCTATTGAACAATTGTTTTGGAATACATATTTCAGCAGTCTCTCATTTTAGGTGATGTAAAATAGGCTCATTATTCTAGTGGAGAAGTTGTAACTAGTCAAGAACAAAAAACTGGAGAATATTCATGCTAGTAACATTTTAAGCTAGGAAAATCCATAGGAAGTGCAAAGGATAAAAGTGATCAACATGTTTCACTAAGATATTTTAAAGGAATGTTCAAGCTTCATTGACTTCAATTCCCACGAATTTCTTTGAGCAGATTGAGACAAAATGGAGAACACTAGCTAATATTTTGTTATATCTTACATCTACAAAACATACAAACTTGAGCAACACACAGTACCTCAAGTTCCCTTCTGTAACAATCTGTGACTAACAATTTCTGAACTGCAGGTAAAAACCAACGAGGTAAGGCTACTATCAGTATATCCATAGGTGGGACATTTCAGAGAACATGTACTAGAAATGATACTGTGGAAAGGCTGAATAAATTAGTCAGGACTGATACAGATAATTTCAGTTGTGATCATTATTCCTCCACCAAAAACCACAGCCCCATGTCCTTTCTGAGAACTAGGCTCTGTCATTCCTCAGGCAAGTTCATTTCCCCTCCTAGTAGTTACTGTTAACCTTCCAACAGCACCAAATGATTGGGAGTGTTAGAGAAAAGAGTACCACCTGAGTCTTGTGCTCTAGGAAATAGAACCAATCTTTGCTTAAGGCAAGGAAGCTGAAAACATATTGCCCTTCCTTTGCCTTTCTGCCTCTGCTTGTAGAGCTTGTCAGAGTTGACAAGGTATCCTCCTTCAAACATTGCTAGGCTTCATTGCTTAACAGAAAGAAAAAAAACAGGACCATCACTAGTGTAATATCTCATGTGTACCTGTTCCTAGAAAGAAGGTCTTGTACAAACATGTGTGAACTAACGCCAGGAGTGCTAAGAAATCTAACAATGCAGAAGAGCAGAGACACCTCTAGGAGAAACAACACAGAAACCCAAAATACAACTGCAATATAAATGGAGTCAAAATAGGCACACACCTCACAATTTTACTACAATTGTTACCATGCTCATCTTACACCTGGGCAAAGTTAATAAAGTCACATGGCTTAACAGCAGTGATTCATAGTCATGGAAATATAAATGCACAATTCCCTGTTTTTTCTGTTCAGGAGAACTACCCAACTTGCTGTCAGAGCTTTGCCAACCAGTTTCTGGCACCTGGAGGCACAAGGGCTGTGGCAGCACAAACTTTTGAATCCTCAACAATCATCAGCCCCATACTGGAGTAACATGTGGAGGATAGACTCTTTCTTGGGTTCTGCATCCAGCTCACAGTTCCTACCTGACATTGGAGAGATACCTTCAAGTTACACCTCCCAAGCTCCACTGAAGAGAAAATTTCCAACAGCAAGGCAACGGGAAAGGAACTGGAATTTTCAGGCTGAAAATACCCACAGGGAATGGGGAGGCACATGCACAGAAAGATCTTTGCTACTTTTAAAAAAAAAAAAAAGAAACCAAGCACTTTCAGAGCATCTGTGCTGCAAGGGAGACTATATTTCCCACAATGCACTGTGCCACCCTGAAGGAAGTAGGGTTCCACTAGTGCTAGACCCTAGGTCCCAAGACTGTTTGGTTGTCTATGGACTTTTCTCTCCCACCTGTGGGAGCATAGGACAGGTTTTCTTTTTTTTTTCATGAAAAAGCACTGTGTTCCTCCTGAATCATTGTTAGACCAACTGTAAAATGGAAATTGTATTGGAATCATGAGATTAGATGGCTTTTTATAGTCCAGCAACTTGTAAGGCTGAGCAGGGAGGATCATTCAAGCTCAGGAGATGAAGGTCATTCTGGGTAACATAGGAAGATTGAGTCTCAAAGCAACACAAGTGCAGCATTTCCTTACCAGAGGCTCTGGGTTTGATCCCCAGTACTAGAAAAACAATATTAACCTAATGCATAACATTTTAAACTAATAATACATCTCTTTTAATGCTGAGTGTAAAATTTCCAATTTTTCTTTCTAATCACCAAACATGAATCTGCAGTTTTATAAAACTGCTAGATGACTGTAGAGAAAGAACATGCTTAGTTTCTTAGCTCTGTGAAGAACTATGGGAGTAGAAAACAATTGCAGGACATTTCTTACCTCGTTCCAATGACATCAAAGACATGTTGCCAGTGCTCATTGATTTTGCTAAGATTGACATGCATCTTGACAGTTGTCATATTGCTGCTGGCTGTAGCAACTGCTACCCCATTTGCTTTAAGTGGGACTTGATTGCACTGAGGAAGATTCTTTCCTTCATGGAGTCCTACAAGAGGAATTGAAAACAGGAAGCTCTACTATTACCCCAATTCCCTGTTCTTTTTTTTTTCAATTCTAAACCCCCAAATGCATTTCTTCTTAACCAACAAATATATGCATGCCTCTTAATGATTTTTGTAATTGAAAAATTCTCATCTTATTATGACTTAACACAAATTTACAGGCTAAAAGGTCAAGAAAGACCCTCTAAGCATATTCATGAGGTGTGTTAGTTGTTACTTTCTTAATGCAACAGCCTAATTTCTCTCCATTCTATCTTACTGGAGAACCTACAAATGGGTGGAACTCAGTTTGATTAACTATAAGAACATTGGTCTTGTTATTTATATTACATCTGGGGCCTAGTGACCACCTAAAATCATCATGTTCATTGTGGTTGATCTCTGCCCTTTGTTAGTAACTAGAATCCTTAATAGGTCTGAGACATCAAAATGCTTCAGGAGACACAAGCCCCTCCTCCTACCAGACTTGCCAACCCAGAGAAAGCAACTGCTCTCAATACATGTCCACCTAAAAAGAGTTCAAACTTCTCACCTCTTTATATTCTTTTCCTTTCCTTCAGAAAGATGAAAAGTAGTTCTAAAAACTCAACGATTACAGAAAACACCTATGTAACATTAGATTCTCAACCGTGAATAGAGGGTTCTAACTACATCCACCTGAGAATGCCTGCTGGCTCACTTTCTGAAATGTCACAACCTCTTCTTCAATGGGAGGTCTGTTGTCTGTAGAACTGGTTTCCATCTGGCACCAGGTATCCACACAGCTCCTTGTTTTCATCATTTAACTGAATCCATGAATTGAGTCTGTCTTCAGTCTCTTCTTTCCTGATAGTCACCTGCCCATAAAAATGCATTTGGCTGCTGAAGATAGCCAACAAAACAGGTATACCATTCCCTGCTAAGAAAGGACTGTGAATTTCATTCATTTTAGTCAGCATCATTAAAGATTTAAATGTATGTTTTTCCTCTTACAAACCTCAGGTTCAGTATCAACAGACATTCTCAAGGCTTGCTGAAGTAACACCTATAGCAGCCCAACAAAACTGACTTTTACTCATTGCAGATCTATTACAACTAGGTGATAACGAACATCAGAACCAAGAAAGGCTGGATATATTCAGGACCACATAAGTTTCTTCTGTATTAGGTCCTTTAAATATTCATTTACGAATGTTAACAACCTGCTAATTTAATTTTCACTCAAACCTTTCCCCTTTTTAAAACTAATCCAAAACTTACCATGTTAATACCAATGTCCCCTTTTGATTTAATTTCTAATCCCATCATGCTGTATATCAACCATTTATAATACAATGCTCCAGGAATAATAAAGCCATATACATGATGGAGTATTGAAATAAAGAAAAACAAAACCTAAACCAATGTCCACCACTCATTTGATCCTACACTTCACATGGTATTGCGTAGCTTTTGCATGGAAATCATAGAAATGTTAAGCCAATCCAGTCTGTTCTACACAGGGTGATGCAAAATATCTAATGCTTCATTGTTTGCAAGCCACTCTAGCAAGCAGGCTTCAGCACAGAATCATCCTCCTTACAAGGATAAGTAGGTTACTCTAAAAAACTTGACAGTAAATAATGCAATTAAGCCTAGATGAAGGTACAAAGAATTCTGAGGTCTTAAAAGTCTTGCAATACATTCAGTTAAAATGGGGCCACAGAAGGTCCTATTAACACTCACTTCATAGAGTGAAGCAAAAGAGATTTTCTTGTTATGTACAAAACCTCCCCAAGTTTTTCACAGAGATGCAAAAGTCCCAAAATGTAGCACCAGATACACAGACAAACCTGTTTAAAGGCTTGATTGAAAGTCTGTCCATAGAAAATCAAGCTTTTTGTTTCCATTCTTCTAACACACATTTTAGCTTTTACATGTATGGCCTTTCAGAACCCAGATTCCTAATTAATCTCACAATGGCTTTACAGTCTCCTTTACCTAAGCTTTTAGAGAACTTTCCAAGTATTCCAAGCACTTTCCTGTGTATAAAACTTGAATAAAGAACTTCAGAGGACATTTCAAAATGAGATGATGAAGTACATTGTCATCTGAATTGTATGTATTTTCATTTTGTTTGTTTTGTTTTGTTTTAGCTTTAAGTTGGTTGTAGAATTTGGACTCAGTACCTGGGAGATGTCCATGAACTTTTTTTCCTTTTTTTATTGTGGCATGAACATTTTTTTCTCAAGGCTAGAGCTCTACCATTTTCAGCCACAGGGCAACTTCCACTGAATGGTGTGTTCTATAAAATCTTTAAGACTACTTGAAGCCTTCAATTGGTCTTCATCTCATCACTGACATAAACTCTCTACCACTCTAACCAGGATTCTATCCTGGGTAGCAGTTAGCAGCTGAATATTCCTACCATTTGAGTTCAAGGAGCTGATTTGATCATTCCTAAAAGTTTAAAATCTCCAGCTCTTCTAAGTAAAAATTTCATTGTATGTGAACATATTTACCAATGTAAGAGCCCCCATGCTTAGAGGAGCCCATTAAGACTCCTACTGTTAGACTCACATTACTTGCTGGCCAAGCAAGAGACCAGCAGAGGCTTCCTATAGCAGAAACATAACACTTGTCACCATCTCTCCAGCGAAAGTTGAGCTCCACTACAACCCAACCCTTTAATTATTCTCCCTGCTTAAAATCGTTTTCAAGAAGTTCCTTAACAGTGTGCAAACTTGCAGCAGCCAGTGCTGTGGAAAACAGGGGTTGTTTCTGTGAAGCATGTTGCTGCTTTCTAAACTTCACATGGAACAATGGAGGAGCAGTAATCCCACTGAACAAGGCCTCAAGTTTAACAAAATTAAAGCTCCTTTCTAACATTGGCATTTGGTACATTGCAGCCTCCTATGGGCAGATGACTGACTTCCTCACAGGAGAGGCCCTCCCATGATCTGTTCAAATGTACCACCATTTCTTCAAAATGTGCTGTTCAAGATGTTTTTCAGTTTCAATTTCTTTCGAATTCAGAGCCCAGTGAGCCAAGGATTGCTCTAGTTCCTGGAACACAAGCCAGATGGTTTAGAAAGATTCTTCAAGTCAAACTACTACTGTTCCCAAACCTGTAAGCTCATCCTTTGATTAGACACAAGGGGAGGGGCTCAGCCAAGGAGAGGGACCTTAGGAAAGAGAAACAGCCCTGGCCTCCTGAAGACCTACCTGGTTGGCCAGCTTCAAACCACCTCACCCTCCAAGGAACATTCTTTTATATTCCCTTTTCATTACCTCAGTTACCTCTCTAATATTTATACAAGTCACAGAGGACAGTGAAGTAAACACTTAGTTTAAATTTAATAATCTTACATATATTTCTAAGATGATATAAAAGGTGACACTTCATTTTAACAAACTGAGGAATGCATTGTTTACTAAAGTAGTCATCACATGACAATCTCCCTTCTATCAGAGTTATTTTTTGTCTCACTTTCTAAATGATAGTGTAAGGAATGAAACAGAGTGTGATAATTAGTACAGATTAATTAGCAGAAAATTTCTTCTGGCGGTGGAAATATCTTTTATTTGTCTGTTTATCTAGGTGGTGGCTATCAAACCCAGACTCTCAGGTAACCTTGGTTAATTTTTACTTGCCATATCTGGGGGTTATTTTGTCTTCCAAGCAGTTAAAAATTTTAGGCTGATTCTGGTGCTTGAATTTAGGGCCTGAACATTATCCCTAACCTTTTTGCTTAAGACTAGTACTCTCTCACTTGAGCCACAGCTCTACTTCCACATATTTGTTGTTTTGGGGAGATAAGCCTCAAATTTTTCCTCCCTAGGGCCCACTTTGAAGCAAGATTCTTACATTTCAGCCTCCATTGTAGCTGGGATTACAGCCATGAGCCACCAGCATCTACATTATGTTTTTTAAAAGAATCTTCCAACAATAATAGGAGACAACTATTACTATCACTATATGGTCAGACCTATAATCCTAGCTAATTAAGAGATTGAGATGTATGGCTCATGGTTTAAAGCAAGACTGGTCAGATGAATCAGAGTTTTGTTTTCTGCTAATCTACTGGTGCTGGGGCAGGAAGTCAGGACCTGAGCACTGTCCCTGGGCTTCTTTTCCTAAAGGAAAGTGCTTTACCATTTGAGTCACACAGTACCATGGCCAGTTTTTCTGATGCCCAGGGTAGCTTCTAACTATGATTTTCAGATCTCAGCCTCCACAGGCTGAAAAGAATCTCTGATAATTACCATCAATTAGCCAGTAAAAAAGCCAGACAAAAAGTGTAGCTTAAGTGGTAGAGTGCCAGCCTTGGGTGGAAAAAGCTAAGAGATACTGTGTGATCCCCAGGATGAAAAAAAGATAAAAATGCTAAATTACATCAGAAGATGGATAAAATTTAGTAACCAACATAGTTTCAAGAGTAACTTCAGTGTCTGTATTGTGTATTAAGTAGCAGAATGTGTTCTTTCTTCTATACACCAGGACCTGAGTACAGTCCCCAGGGTTGTTCAAAGCAAACCTAACAAAAAAGCACCCAAGAACTATATCTAACAAAACATATATAATACTACATAAAGAACATTAAACATTCCAAATAATTGAAATATAGCTAAATGAGAACAATGACACAATCATAAACAGGAATACTGAGTATCAAGAAGATATTATTTTCTGTCAACGAAATTGATACCTTGAATGCAATTTTCTGAAGTCCTATCAGAACTTTTCATAGTTCCAAGGCTGGATAGGTTAGGGAATGGCAGCCAGGGACACAGATAGAAACAAGAAAATTAGACACATAAAAGAACTATCTTGTTTGCTTCTAAATACAGTCTGAGAAACAACAGGATGCATTCTTCATCATAAGGATAAGCAACTGTTTATGGAAAAATCCATTTTCCTGGAAGAAATGCACTAAAGAGTAAGTCACAAAATAAACAAGAACTCAAAAAGCATAACACCAAGAGTGATTAAGAGCAAAGATAAACACCTCTCTGCATGAGTTTATGACTCACCTTGCCTTTATCATAAAAATATTCCTTCTGTCAAAGAGTTCTGTGTCAATCCCTTTGAGAGCACCCACATTGCATTTCAGTGTACATACCTCTGTCTATCTGCATGTCTGCTTGTCTGTTTATCTGTTGGTTTGCTTACTCTGTAAAACTCTGTCAAGATTTCTTACTATGGTGACTTTTCTGGAAATTCTTATTCTGTGACCAAGTCAAGGACCCTGGGTCAAGACTGGCTACTCCTAGAGGGAAACTTCACAAACCCTCACCTGGAGCCAGTGACAGTTGCTTCTCAAAGTTAAGAGCTGTGTGCGAGTGTAGCTCAGTCATAGAGTACTCGCCTCACATGCAGGAAAGCCTAGGTTTCATCTCCAGCAAAGAAGGTTGGGAGGGATTTTCAAAGATCAAAGACTCAAAGAATGTGGAAGAACAAATCTGGGGACACAACACACTTGAAATGAAGATTTGTAATAATAAAGCATTGTAATCAAGACAGTCTGATATTAAATCTGAAGAAACACAATAAGAAAATTGGGTTAAGATATGGAAAACAAGCCTGTGTGGGAACGGGAGATCTGACACTAGACTACCAAATAAAAAGCCACTAGGAGAATTATCTCTCTATATGAGAAAGGCAAACCTTGTCTTAAAGTCTTTGCAAACAACTCCTAGAACCAAGTAAAGTGGCGAAATTAGAATACAACACTTGTAATCTTTGAAAAGGAAATGAAAGTGTGTTTTAAGTATGGAGATGTATTTCCCAAAGGAAATGCAAATAGGAAATATATATATGAAAATGTCATTACATTTGTCTATATTACAACATTTTCTTTAATTCAGTCAAGGCAAAGTAGAAAACATGCTCTCTTAAGGCTGAAGATATTTACAAAGTATGTATTCAATACAGTAGTATTTCAGTCAAGATGATGACAAATAGATCAACACATGATTGAACGAATAGTGAAAGTAAAAAATATATACAATACCAAATGAATAGAAAAAGGGATGTATATGGATGTGGCTATGGATACAAACAGTATCCATATGCCAAATGCATATAGAAGACCAAAAGTTATCAACAGCACTGACTCAAAATCATGATGAAAAGTTGCATATATAATATGTAGTATATTGCACATTTAATATGCAGTATCATCATTGTGATGCTTTTTATTACACTGGGAAATTTTGAAGTAAGAAAAAAGGGATAAGAAGCCTTAAGGACCGTCTTTTGTGAAATAACTTCAAGTATATCACTACTTACTACTTCCTAATTTTTTTCCTTTGTTGAGGAAAGCAGCCCAGGCTGGCCTCAAGCTCACAATTTCCTATATCAGCCTATTAAGTGTTAGGTTATGGGCATGAAATACCACCAATTTATCTACTTATGTTTTATTTGAACCCTAAATTCACTTAAGGGAGAAAAACAAAAACCCATCCCAACAGTCCTCAGTGTCTTGAATCCCAAGGCCCTGCACATGCTAGGTAAGCATGCTATCACTTGAGCTACATCTCAGCCCTCTCCATTATGTCATCATCTTCTTCTTCCTCATCATCTTCGTCGTCGTCATCGTCTTCTTGTTGTTCTTGTCCATCCTCCTCCTCCTCCTTCCCCCTCCCCCTCCTCCTTCTTACTATTATTATTGTATTTTTATTGCTAGTCTTGAGGCTTGAATTCAGGGCTTGGGTTTGTCACTATGGATTTTTCTTCCTCAAAAGTAGCACTCTATCATTTGATTCACAATGCTACTGTAACATTTTATTGGGCAGTTTATTATGGTAAAAGACTGAAGCTGGACACTGGTGGCTCATGCCTCCTGTATCCTAGCTACTCAGGAAGCTGAGCTCTGAGGATAACAGTTCAAAGCTAGCCCAGGCAGGAAAGTCCATGAGACTCTTATCTCCAATAAGCCACTAGAAAACCAGAAGTGGTGCTGTGGCTCCAGTGGTAGAATGCTTGCCTTGAGTTGAAGAGTGTGGGGACAGTGCCCATGACCAGAGTTCAAGCCCCATGACCAACGAAAAAAGTCTCAAGGAATTTACTACCCAAGATACTTTTGAAGCATGATCCTCTTAGCCTCTTTAGTAGCTAGGATGATAGATAGAAGCCACAGGCTCTCAATCCCTTTACATTGTTTATTAACATCAACTAATTGTACCAGAGTTGCATTTGACATGTCCATATAGGCATACAGGACCTGGGCCAGACTCCTTTCCCTCCAGCACTCATCCCTCCCACTTCCCAAAGCAATCTCCATCAGCTTCATGGTTCCATTTTCAGATATGTTCAGAAAGTATTCTGACCATATTCATCCCTTCACTCTGCCCTGGTGTTCTGATACAGGGCTGTAAAAGCCCTTCACATACACCCTTCCCTTTCCTCTACTCACCAGTGCTCTCCACATGCTACTTTCTGCTTCAGGTACTATGTGGCTTGCAAGGTTTCTCAAGCTTTATTTATTTGTGGTAATCACAATAATCTTAAGCTCCAGCAGGGTAGGTACTGATAAATGGAATCAGGGTACCTTCCTGTTGCAGGTGAAGCACAGGTTGGGTATGGCAGCCGTATCCACAGCTCCAGGATCATAACCAAGAGCATCAGAGGTCATAGCCAGGAAGAGAGTTGGGGCAGACTCCATACTGGGCCTTCACACCTGAACAGGTTTTATGAGGAACGTCTAATTTCCTACCACCTATCCCTTGAAATGTAGCTGTTATTGTCACTTTTCCATTAGTTGTAGGCACTCAGTTAATTGTTGTTTAAATTTGAACACACTGCATTATTAGAATCATAAGTAAGGACAAATAATGTGTATTGTTTCTTGTTTATTCTCTCCCTGATTTTATTTTTCAAAGCCAATAATGTTGGATCAATTATGTTTTCCCATTCTCTGATAAATTTTTTTGGGGGGATCCAGTCGTGGGGCCTGAACTATGGGCCTGGGCACTGTCCCTCAGATCTTCAGCTCAAGGCAAGCACTCTACCACTTGAACCACAGTGCCACTTCCGGCTTTTTTCTTTTTTCTTTTTTGCTTATGTGGTGCTGAAGAATCAAACCCAGGGCCTCGTGCATGCAAGGCAAGCGCTCTACCACTGAGCTACCTTCCCAGCCCTCTGATGAAATTCTTGATAACATCTCTTCTACTTTGTGTGTGTGTGTGTGTGTGTGTAGGGGGTGGGGTAAGTGCCCAATCATCATGGGCTTCAATTCAGGTTCTGGCTTCTGTTTGTGAGCCCATTACTGCTCAAGGCCATGGCTCTAACACTTGAGACACATAAAGCAGACAGAGGAATGCTAACCACAGAGAAGGAAAGAAGGGCCCTATGGTTGGGGAAGTTGAGGATGCACAAAGGAGAGGACAGCTTAAAGGAAAGTGAATCGGGTGCCTGAGTTAGGTGACAGGCCTCAAGAGTGTAGAGTGGGAAAGCTGATTTCATTTGGAGAAGAAAGAAGCCATAGGCAGTGATAAGGGAGGTGTGTGTTTTCGTGGAGTAAGTGAGAAGTCATGAGGGGAGTATGGAGCACATAGGGGATGCATCTTCACCAAACGAGGAGGAGGAGGTGAACTGAGAGCCCGAGGCAGGGACAGAATGGGAGGGCAGGATGGAGCATAGATGCATTGAAGGGACACATGAGGCAGGAAGGCTAGAGCTCAGGAGAGAAGCCAACAGATTGCCAGAGAGAGGGAGGGCTACAACAGATCAGCCAAGAATGAAGGAGTGAAGAAAGATATATTTGATCGCTGAGGAAACCTCCAAGCACTGGTTGGGAGACAGGAGAGGTGGCCTGGAAGTGGAGGGTGCATGCAGCAGCAGGGGCCTACCAAAGCTGCAAGCAGGAAGGAAAGCCCAAGTATTCTCTGATGCAGGCCTCCCTCCAAGGTGCAGTATTTGGAGCTTGTCTGCCCTGCATCCTTGGCTTCAGGGAATGCTTGGGCTGGGGGACTGGCCCTAAACTGACCTTCTGGTCCGGTCCTGCTGCTGTCTTCCACTTCCCTCCAAGAGCTGATTGCTAGCCAGGTGCCTTGCAGATCATTGGCAGGGGAGAAGAGACCAAAAGAGAGTGCAGCTGGAGATACCGCAGTCCAGTCACCTTAAAGTACAAGGTTCTAGGCCTCTAAGACACACACTGTCCACACCAGGAACTCAGGTTCCACACACAGCAACCAGGCCCTATGCCACAGGAACTTGTGTGCACCTTCCTCATCAGGGAGTCTTGGTTCCTTGTGTCTGTTTGTGTGTGTGTGTGTGTGTGTGTGTGTGTGTTTGGGTGGGTGAGAGAGAGAGAGAGAGAGAGAGAGAGAGAGAGAGAGACAGAGACTTTGTGTGCCTCAATGGAAATCTGTATTTAAGTGTGGATCTAAGCATGTGGATTGAATGGGAATGATATTCTATGTGCTGAATATGTATGATGTGTGAGTGTCTTTTCCTGTGAGGGATCCTGTGTGCATGTGTGGCTGTATGTATATGTGAGGGTGTGAGGTTTGACAGCTTGTGTACTGAGTATAAGCGAGCATCTGTCCATTCCTGCCTGGAGTGCTTGGGGTTCCAGTCAGATCGTGTGTGCAATTCATGAGCAATTGCCACTGAAAGCCAGCACTTGCAATGTGAGCCCCAGGCTGAAAAGCAGCCTTTGATGATGTTGATGTCACTGACAACGTTGATGAGCATCATGATTGTGACTGTTGGAAGCTACTCTACTTCAGCGGAAGCAGATTTCAGGGATCATCCTAGCTGGGCACCCAGCCCAGAGCGTGCTACCCAAGTGTTTAGGATGAGGCTGTGAGGTGCTGGCACCCAGAGTCTCAGCTAGAGTTTGGGTAGATCCCTCCACAGAACATTGGCAGCAAGAAGGAGCAGGGGTGATGGTGGTGGGTTTGCCTCCCCTCATCCTTAGAGGATAAGGCAAGTGAGGAGAGAAGGAGGTGTGGGCTTTGCTGTGCTGCTGTGCTTCTCGGATGCTCTGACCTGCTGGGTTCTATGCGGTGGCTGGCCATCAAGACAGCTGTCCAGTGAGAGTGGAAGCCTGGATGGAAAGGAGAGGTGGCACTTAGGGACCAGAAGCTTTCTGCAACGCCAAGGGGAGGGAGTGAGAAAAGCTCAATGCAGGCCCAGACTGAGGCCCAGACAGAGGAAGGATGTGCAGTGGCTGTTTGCAGGCCACATAGGCCTGCCCCGAATGGGCAGGTTGGGTGCCCCAGGACCACACCAGGCGCTCCAGAAGGTGCCGTCCTGCCCGGGCAAAGGTGACCTGAGGCCGGCTTTGGGCTGCATCACAGTCTGTGGTCATGGGTTGGAAGGCTGGCTCACCTGCACCCACAGGTCCCAATGACGCACCTTGCATCAATGAAGCACCAAGGAAACCAGCGCTGCGAGGGGGTGTGGCTCTGCAGGAGAAGCCCATGTGCAGTATGGCCAGACTCCCAGGCACCCAGCTGCAAGGGAAGGGACTCTCCAAGATTCTGCTCATTGAGTAAGGAAAGGCTGTTGCAAGATGGACAGATGCCACAAGCAGAACCAGAGGGCCGAAGACTGGAAAGAGAGGCATCAGCCCTAAAACAGACAGGGGAATGCTGACCACAGGGAAGGAAAGAAGAGCCCTATGGTCGGGGGAGTTGAGGATGCACAAAGAAGAGGACAGCTTAGAGGAAAGTGAATCAGGGTGCCTGAGTGAGGTGACAGGTCTAGAGTGTAGAGTGGGAAAGGCGATTTCGATTTGGAGAAGAAAGAAGCCATGGGCGATGATAAGGGAGGTGTATGTTTGCGGAGAGTAAGTGAGTAGTAATGAGGGGAGTGAGGAGCAGATGGGGAAACCCATTCACCGAAGGAGGAGTAGGTGAACTGAGAACCCCAGGCAGGACAGAATGGGAGGGCAGGAGGGAGTGTGGATGCATTGAAGAGACACACAAGGCAGGAAGGCTAGAGCTCAGGAGACAAGCCAACAGATTGCCAGAGAGAGGGAGGGCCACAACACATCAGCCAGGAATGAAGAAGTGAAGAAAGATGTATTTGAGTGGGGGGGAGGGGGGACCTCCAAGCACTGTTTGGGAGACAGGAGAGGTGGCCCAGAAGTGGAGGTTGCATGCAGCAGCAAGGGCCTACCAGGGCTATGAGAAGGAAGGAGAAAATCCAAGTGTTCTCCAATGCAGGCCTCCCTCCAAGGTGCAGTATTTGGAGCTTGCCTGTCCTGCACTCTCTGCTTCAGGAAATGCCTGAGCTGGGGGACTGGCCCTAAATTGATCTCCTGGCCAAGTCCTGCTGCTGTCTTCCACTTCCCTCCAAGAGCTGATTGCTAGGCAGGTGCCTTTCAGGCCATTGACAGGGAGAAGAGACCAAAAGAAAGTGCAGCTGGAGATACCACAGCCCAGTCAACCTGACAGTACAAGCTTCTCAGCTGCTAAGACACGCCCTATCCACCCAGATCTCAGGCCCTGTGCCACAGGAACTTCTGTGTACCTTCCTCAGCGGGGAGTCTTGGTTCCGTGTGTGTGGAGAGAGAGAGAGGGGGAGGGGGAGGGGGGAGGGGGGAGGGGGGAGGGGGGAGGGGGAGAGGGAGAGGGAGGGGGAGAGGGAGAGGGAGGGGGAGAGGGAGAGGGAGGGGGAGAGGGAGAGGGAGGGGGAGGGAGAGGGAGAGGGAGGGAGAGGGAGGGGGAGGGAGAGGGAGGGGGAGGGAGGGGGAGGGAGAGGGAGGGGGAGGGAGGGGGAGGGGGGAGGGAGAGGGGGAGGGGGGAGGGGGGAGGGGGAGGGGGGAGGGGGGAGGGGGAGGGAGAGGGGGGAGGGGGGAGAGGGGGGAGGGGGGGAGAGGGGGGAGGGGGGGGGAGGGAGGGGAGGGAGGGGAGGGAGGGGGAGGGAGGGGAGGGGGGGAGAGAGGGGAGGGGGGGGAGGGAGGGGGAGGGAGGGGAGGGAGGGGGAGGGAGGGGAGGGAGGGGGAGAGAGGGGAGGGAGGGGGAGAGAGGGGAGGGAGGGGGAGAGAGGGGAGGGAGGGGGAGAGAGGGGAGGGAGGGGGAGAGAGGGGAGGGAGGGGGAGAGAGGGGAGGGAGGGGGAGAGAGGGGAGAGAGGGGGAGAGAGGGGAGAGAGGGGAGAGAGGGGGAGAGAGGGGAGAGAGGGGGAGAGAGGGGAGAGAGGGGGAGAGAGGGGAGAGAGGGGGAGAGAGGGGAGAGAGGGGGAGAGAGGGGAGAGAGGGGGAGAGAGGGGAGAGAGGGGGAGAGAGGGGAGAGAGGGGGAGAGAGGGGAGAGAGGGGGAGAGAGGGGAGAGAGGGGGAGAGAGCGAGAGAGAGCTAGAGAGAGCGAGAGAGAGCGAGAGAGAGCGAGAGAGAGCGAGAGAGAGCGAGAGAGAGCGAGAGAGAGCGAGAGAGAGCGAGAGAGAGCTAGAGAGAGCGAGAGCGAGGGGAGAGAGCGAGAGCGAGGGGAGAGAGCGAGAGAGAGGGGAGAGAGCGAGAGCGAGGGGAGAGAGCGAGAGGAGAGAGCGCCTGAATGGATATCTTTATGTAAGTGTGGTTCTAAGCATGTGGTTTGAGTGGGAGTGACATTCTCTGCTCTGAGTGTGTGTGTGTGCTTTCCTGTGAGGGATCCTGTGTGCATGTATGGCTGAATGTATATGTGAGGGTGTATGGTTTGACAACGTGTGTGCTGAGTGTAAATGAGTGTGTGTCCTTTCTTGCCTGGAATGTGTAGAGTTCCATTTAGATTGTGCATGAAGTCTATGAGCAATTGCCACTGAAAGCCAGCACTTGCAACTTGAGCCCCAGGCTGACAAGCAGCCTTAGATGATGGTGATGATGCTGACAACGCTGATGAGCATCATGATTGTGACTGTTGGGAACTGGTGTGCTTGAGCTGAGGCAGATAGTTCTTAGATCTTCCTAGTTGGGCTGCAAGCTCAGAGCCTCTTGCCTGAGTGTTTATGATGAGGGTTTCATATACCAGTGCCAAGGTCCCCATCTTAAGTTTGGGATAGATCCGTCCACAAAGCCATGACAGAAAGGAGCGGTTGTGGAGGGACTGCCTCTCCTTTTCCTTAGAGGACAAGGTAAGTGAGGAGGAGAAGGTATGTGGGTGCTGCTGTGCTGAGACCCTTCTATGGTGGTTTACCTGCTGGGTCCTTTGAGTGGGCTGGTAATCAAGAAAGTCATTGTTTACAGTGATAGTGGAAGCCTGGGTGGCAGGGAAGGGTCACAGTTGTTAACCAGAAGCTTCCTGCAATGCAAAGGAAATGGGGTAGGAGAGGCTGGGGGAAGGACCCCGTTCAGACAGAGGATGGATGTGCAGGGCTGTTTTCTGGTCTGCCCAGTACAGGCAGGATGCCCCCTAACCTGAGAAATTGATGATTCAACATTTCAAATCTTTCCTGCAAGTTCCTAGTATGGAGAGTGAATATTCATGAGGGATGTGCAGGGCCGATGGTATTTGCTGTCTCTACATGTTCCTAGTACTTGAGCACTCTAATCTGCCATTAGTATCTTCTGTCCCATTAGCTGTGACTTCCTTCAGATGGAAGCCATCCTGTTCATTTAAAAGAAAGAATTGCTACTTACCACATTGATTTCTCCTAGTGTAGGTATATGATGAATTTCTTCTAGGTGCCTCATGGTGCTTTGTAGGTAGATGGCTTTAAAGTGATCATTGAATATGTGTTCAGTGAGCATAGGGTTTCTGTTACCTTGCTTTCTAAAGAAAATAAAAATGGCTTTTCGGGTGCTCTCACCTTTTGTATCCTCATGAATTTCCTCATGTTGGCTTTTATTTTCAACAGATGAATTTCCCTAAGATGTACCCCAGGCTCATTGAGGACTAGCTTCCCCTTTCGTGCAGCAAAGCCAAGTCAGCAGGGAGACTCCTGTCACCCATCCCAGCCTACTTAAAACTTCATGCATTTTTTTTAATTTGCCTTCTCTGGTTCTGCCAAGCTATCATTGAGCTTACAAAAAATTCAAACTTCTGGCATCTCATGAATAAAGTAACTCTTGGGCCAGAATCCACTCATATGGGGGAATGTTGAGGAAGTGATTCAAAAATAGGTCCAGGCTGGGCACCAGTGGGCTCACACTTGTAATCCTAGCTACTCAAGAGGCTGAGATCTCAGGATCATGGTTCAAAGCCAGCCCTGGTAGGAAAGTCCTGAGAAAATTGGATCAAGTGGCAGAACATTAGTCTTGAGCTGAGGGTGAGAGACAATGTCCAGGCCCAGAATTCAAGCCCCACAAATGACAAAAAAGACCTTCAGCTTCTTGTTTGAGGGGCATCATTCCATTTCAGTGGCTATTGGTCAAAAGCCATTTGGGCGGTGCCACTTGCACGCCTGTTGAGTCTCTGCAGTAGGTAGCATAAAAGGAAGATATCAAAGGTATCAGACAAAAATTCCAGCAAATCAGATGGTTTGCTGTTCAATGTGTAGACTTGCTACCTCCCTGACTGTTGCTGCTTTCTGAAAAATGGGACTACTTACAACAGACCATAGATAGTTGTTTTCAGTTGATTTTTTGTAGAATCCAAGGAGACAGAGGGCTCAGGGTACTAGTCTGTGATTGTAAGCTAATTTGATATTTGGAAATGATCTTTCTTTGCAAACAAGCCATTGGTAAAATGAAACCAGAAGAGGAGAGCAGAGAGGAAAAGAGTACACCATGCCTGTAACATCCTGAGCACCATCCTGGTACATAGCGAATGCTCAGGGAATGTCCATTGTCCTTAGTTCTCACCTTTGTTACAGCTATGCTAGAAATCTCTTGTGCACAGTTAATAACTATTACCATTTTAAGTGTTCCATAAATGCTAGAACTCCAAGAACCTTTCTGCTACTTTCCCCTTTACTACTATTTTTTATTACATTGTATGTCACAGTACAAGGGATTTCAATGACCAAGTCACTTTGTGAGGACAATGCATCAGGATCAGTGTCACCCCTTTCATCATTCACTCCCATCTGGCCCAACCCCATGCATTCCTTCGATTTCCTTAACTCCACTTTCACAAATGTACATTGGCTATTGCATTTCCCCACCTTTCCTCTCTGCATTGGTCTGTCACATTACCCTTACCTTTTCTTGGTCTTTTCATTCTCGTAGTGGCAATCAATCCCAGGATATTGTACTTGCTAGGCAACTGCTTTGCACTGAACTACATCCCAACCCTTCCTTACCCTTACCTTACTTTAACCTTCCACCTAACAACACATGGCTCAGTATCATGGTTTCCTCTTGTTCAACTGTAAGATAGTTGTTCAGAGGAGTTACATCACTGGGGTCCTCACCAGCATATACCATCCTTCAGTGAATCCATTTGTAGACACTTAGATATCGCTCTGTAAATGTTATTTGGACACTGTAAATTAGGGGTAGCTTCCACATATGAGAGAAAACATGAGACTATTGTGTGTTGAGGCCTGACTTTATTTAACATAATTTCCCAGATTCATCCATTTCTGTGAAAATGATATAATGCTATCTTTCCTGATGGGTGAGTAAAATTCTATCATATATGCACACTACATTTTCTGGATCCATTTTTCCATTGCAGGGCATCTAGCGTGTTTATATAACTTGGCTGTGGTGAAGAATGCAGCAATGAAGGATGGCTGTGCAAGTGTCTTTACTGTATCATGACTTGGAATCTTTTGAATAAATGTTTAACGAATGAAGGTTTTGTGCTGAGATATCATAGTACCATACTCACATTATCAAAGTGTGTAAAGCAGTGAGGCTGAGGTTTAAGCTCCCATAGTCAGCCTCAGAATCTTTCTACTTCTTTATTTTCTGTTGGACATGGGGCTTGAACTCTGGATTTGGGTGCTGTCCCTCAGCTCTTCAGCTCAAGTCTAGCCCTCTACCAATTGAGACATAGCATCACTTCCAGTTTTCTGGTGGTTTATTTAAGATAAGAGTCTCACAGACTTTCCTGCCCAGGCTGGCTTTGAACTGTGACCCTCAGATCTCAGTCTCCTCAGTAGCTAGGATTACAGGCATAAGCCACCCGCACCCAGTTCTTTCTACTTCCTAAATTTGAAATAGTACTACATGGTGCCATGTAACACTGCCAAAAAGAAAATTAAGTTGTTGAGCTGAAACAATTCTATAATTTTATATTATTAACTTTCCCTTTCATTTGTAAAGCTGAGCAGACTCATTTTATTATTTGAATAAAGGAGGAAAGTGAGGGTTAGAGATCTGAAACGATAGAGCTGGGAATTGGAATTCTGGAAAACTTCCATCTCATTTTGTTCAGACTTGTCATTTTATATAGAGGGCATTGTGTGTGTGTGTGTGTGTGTGCGTGCGTGCACGCATGCGTGCGTGCACGTGCACTTGTGCACATGCATGTGCATGTGTGCGTGCAGTGAGGGTGCCAGTACTGGGGTTTGAGCTTAGGATTTTTCATGAGGTTTTGTGCAAGGCTGTTTCTCTGCCATTTGGTCCATACCTCCACTTCCACTGTTTTGCTGTATAATTAGAAATAAGAGTCTCTCAGATTTATCTGCCTGGGCCATCTTGGAACAGTTTTCCTTAGATTTTAACCACTTGAGTAGCTAAAATTATAGGCATTATGGAGAGAGAAGGCATCATTCACTCAGTGTTAATATGGTAAGTTAATAATTATACCAGGGCTAACCCATACTTCTCCTTGGGTTGCATTGGTGAAGAACATGACCAGGTGTCAAGACATTGATTCTTTTACATGAGATATCATTGAGAGGTGTCAGGAACCCTAGAGGCACAAATCAACAGGGACTTCTTGACTATATGGAAATAGATGGTAGGCTGAATATTGTAGTCAGTTCATGCATCATTTCCTGTTATGGGCATCCTAGACTGGATTCCAGGAAGATATCTGAGGACTTCCTAAACAGTTTATGGAAACCTTGACTGAGAAGCACCATGCAAATGGAGCCTTTTTTCCCAAAAGAGTTGAAAGAGAAGATTTAGAGAGGTTGATGGGGAAAGTGATTCTACTTCATAAAGCTCTAATCACTAGACTGGAATAGCATCTCCTTGGGTCCAAGTCTCTGGGGAGTGACTAAGTGCGGAGCCCTGCAGTCTGACAGTAGACTCTATGATTCCATCGAAGTGTGGCACTAGTTTCTGGTAGGATTTTTTCTTATCCCCCAGTGAAACCATCAGTCATCATAAGACTTACTTTCACCAAAACTTGAACAACAGTTCCCTTCTTTCCTCTTCTATAAATGTAAGTCATGCCAAGGATACTTTTGAGAGTCATGTTAATGTTTCTTGTTTTCTCTCTTCATCGACACACTAATAGTGATGATGATACTTAAAAAACAGTAATCAGGATTTATCAAAGCTCTCAGTCAAAGGAAGAAAAGATGCCACGTTTGAGGCTGTCTTGGGTTCTGGCAGAAATAATATTTTTGTTCTTGACTTCTGTGCTTCATCAAAGAGGTGGTTTGGCAGCTGGATGAAGTCTCAGTGAAGGAAGAATAAAGAGAATGAAGGCTCAGTGAGTGAATGAAGGCCCAGAGAAAGATGAACCCACATGAAACATAAAATGCCTGCAAATGGGGCTGGGAAGGTGGCTCAGTGGTAGAGTGCTTGCCTTCCATGCATGAGGCCCTGGGTTCAATTCCTCAGCACCACATAAGAAAAAAAAAAGCTGGAAGTTCTGTTGTGGCTCAAGTGGTAGAAGGCTATCCTTGAGCTGAAGAGCTGAGGGACAGTGCCCAGGCCCAGAGTTCAGGCCCCACGACTGGACCCCAAAAAAGATGCCTGCAAATGCCTGACAATCTCTTGTTAAAAGAGAAATATAAACTCAGGATTGGGATGACTACAAGACAAAAGACGCATTTTCCACTCCTGGTGACGATTTGGAATTGAACAACTGAACCTGTCCACAGTCCTGGACAAGACTTAAGAATTGGCACAGAGCCATCTGGAAGATTTCACAATGGGGCAATCAAACTTCAGTCTGATGAAAAGGGAGGAGTTGTGATGACTGTGTTTAATCATAGCCCAGTGACAACAACAGCTTATAAATAGGAACTTAAAGGAAAGAAAGCATGTTAACTGTGAATTGGTGCCTTCTAGGTTCTGGAAAGTTTTGTGGCTTGCTTTCTCTTTCATTATCTCCCAACCCAGAAATAATTGATCTGATTCTGTCCTTTGTCCACAGTGAAATTTTATTTCACTGGATACTGTTTTCTAAAGGAGAGGGAAGTCTATACAGTACAGAGATTTTGACTTTATCAAAGCAGAATGCACGTCGTTAACAGTGGACATGATGATGCTTAGCTCTTAGGCTTAAGAATGTGTTGCTTCTGATGCATAGTTTCAACCCAATGAATGTAAGTACATTCTACCAACTTGAAGCTGATTTAGAAATATTCCAGGCATCCTTCTAATTTGGGAGATAGCTAAGGAGAAATAACATGACACTCCCTGATTGCAGACTTCAAAAGAAGCTGGGTGCCATAGTTCATTCCCATAGACCCAGATATGCCCAGATTTTTTTAAGACAGTGAGAATAATCCCTTGAATTTGAGACTTGCTTGGGCAATATAGAAAAGGCCATATCTCAGAAATATGCAAAGAAAACTACAAAATATCATAAGGTAAAAACAAAAGACCTTCAAACTAATATACATTCTCTACAATGAATACTCTTCATCTAAAGGAACAAATAATGTAATAGAAATATGTGTTTGAGAGAAAGAAAAAGGAGAGAGGAAGGGAGGGAGAAAATGAGTGGGAAGAAAAGGTAGAGGTAAAGATGAA
The DNA here is from genome assembly GCF_019054845.1 of Dipodomys spectabilis. Classification (NCBI taxonomy): domain Eukaryota; kingdom Metazoa; phylum Chordata; class Mammalia; order Rodentia; family Heteromyidae; genus Dipodomys; species Dipodomys spectabilis. Next base: position 8,893,895 of record NW_024870905.1, read on the forward strand.
AGGAATAAGGGAAGAGGAGAAATAAAGCAAGAAAGAGGTAGGGAGAGGGAGAAGCCACCAAAGAGACATAGACAACATCGTTCTGACACAAGCGGATCCTGTGTGCATCCTAGCACAGAAGAAAACCCCTCTTGCTGTCCACAGCCAAAGGTGGCATTTTTCCAGCCAATTCTGGAGGAGCTGAGGAGTGTTTGAGAGCTCAGGATGCAAATGGCAAGATAGAGTACTCAGAACTTGAAGTTCTGAGGGCTCTACTCCTTCCCCAAAGGAGACAAGCCACCAAAAAGAAATTGACAGCATCTTCTGTCACAGGCAGCTCTTGTATGCATCCTAGTACCAAAGAAAGGCATCTTCTAGTCCACAGCCACAGGTCTAATTTTTCATTCACCCAATTCTAGGTGGGCTAATGAGTGATTGTGAGATAAGGACACATGCCCTATTTTGTTTTGAATTCCTAACTCTTCTCAGATCCTAAAAGTTCTGGTCAGTAACTCTAGACTACATATCCAGGGGACCTCAGACTTTTCTTTCCTGACTTTATCCATTTGATTGTGGAATAAATCATTTTTCTCCCTCCCTCATATCTAAGAAAATATGCTTGCCTCTTAAAGGTTTATTGTTATATTTGATCTGTTACATACAACATGATTGGGAAGGATTGAATAGGAAACTTCGATGCCTGATAATCAGTAATGTAGTGTATGGCTTCTCCATACCTCTTTTGTGGAACTGAGCTATTCCTCTTAAAAATTTGACGATTGTGAGTCCAAGCTCGAGCTTGCAATAAATGGCTCTCATGTACTTGCATCGGATACAGCTCCTTGGTGGTCTTTGGGATTCTGTGGCCTGGCCCAACATATTGCTGGGGGCTCATCCAGGATCCCCCAGACCCCAGGACCCCAAACCAGATAGTCAGACCCTGATCGGTGAGTTTTATTGTCTGCTTTGTCTCATCTGGTCCCTTGAATGTTTTGTTTTGGGGCCCAAAATTTGAATCTACACGGGTTGGCATAAGACTCAGGTGGACAGCCTGGTAACGTCACTGACCAGGGATCTTGGAAGATGTTCCAGACCCCCTGGAGGGTGAGGGATGAATTCCTTCAAGTGCAGACCCTCATCTGAGTTCCTAGAGGGAAAGGGACGAGTTCCCTCATTCCCTTAAAACCTGGATGGATGTGGAACCCCCTCATCTGAAGGGAAAGGGATGTGCAGTCCACTTATTCTCCTGAAAACTCTAACGAGGCAAGGTGGGTCACTCCCACAGATTGTTGTGAGGCTGATGTCCCCTTTTGTTGTTTTCAGTGTGTGTCTCCAGTTGATGGGAGGAATTTGTGGCTGTGTGTCTGTTACTTTTGGGTCGAGCTGTTGCTTACTATTTTCTGTTCTTTGTTTGAGGGACAACATGGGAGACAGACTCTGACCACCCCCTTTCCCTCCTGACTGACCATTTCAAGGATGTAAAAGAAAGAGCATACAATTTGAGTGTGGAAATTAAAAAAGGAAAAACTAATTACTTGCTGCCAGTTGGAATGGGCCACCTTTGACATGGGGTGGCCAGCTGAAGGGACCTTCGACTTACCAACCATATTCAGGGTCAAGGGGTTGATTTTTGTTCCAGGACCACATGGCCATCCGGACCAGATCCCATATATATTGGTGTGGCAAGACTTGCTAGAAAACCCACCCCCTTGGCTAACCCTGCTGGTTCTGCTTTGTCAATTATGAAACTGCCACTGACCACCTGCAAGTGGCCCCAGCAAGATCTTAGCCTCAGACCTTGGCTCAGAGGGTCTGAGCATGGGGGAGAACCTGTCAATCTGAGGGAATGGCCGATTGGGACTTCTTTCCCTTGCCCCAAGATGATTGGGAATTCTCCTCTGCCTTGGAAGGCCCCTGGGCCAATGCTTGCAGGAATCTAAAAGAAAAATCCTCTGGAGGTGAGTAGAGGAGGTTCGAGTCCCCTGGTAAATGGATTTGAGTCCCACTTGTGAATGGTGGTGAGATGATGCCCCATTCACTGAGACCTGATTTTGTCTTTGTGGCCACTAGTCTGTGTTGTTTACTTTGGTGTGTTTTCTGTTATATGTTTTTTGAGGTAGAGAAGTTCTGGGTGAGAGTGGCAGGCTCATACAGGAGACTCTGGATTCAGCTTGCTCAGTGGGAGCAGCATAGAGTTTTGGTAGAGATGAGCTGGGGGCTCATTAGTCCCCAACTCTGCCTTCGGTTTTTGTGTTGTTTTGTCTTGTTTTAGAATGGATACCAGTTTTAAATGTGGAACCTTGGTGTTTGTGTTTATTTGTGTTTTCTTATTTACTTAAACATCTCTGGGGGAAATGAAAGTTCCAGTCTTGGGCTGAGCCTGCTATGTTCCCCTCCTTGATTTACAGCAGTCAAGAGGTGGGGCATGGAAAAGCCTTAGGCTGCCTTTTCTCCCTGTGGTGGCTGTCCAGTGTAGAAGGCTTTGTGCCTGGTTTGGACTTTGAACTGGTTCTGACAGTGTAACCATTTATAAAGTGCTCTTGTCTAAAATTGGGTAATAGAGTCAGGCCAGTTTAGTTTCAGGTGACCCCCCAGCCCCATCCCACAGCCTTCCTACAACCGAAGGTACTCAAAAGACCAATTGGTAAAATACCTGGCTCAACAAGCAAGCCCTGAAAAAGCATAGCCAAGAAAAAGTGCTTTGTTAGGGCTGGGAAGGTGGATCAGTAGTAGAGTGCTTGCCTTGCATGCATGAGGCCATGGGTTCGATTCCTCAGCACCACATAAGCAAAAAGAAAAAAAAAGCCAGAAGTGGTGCTGTCGCTCAAGTGGTAGAGTGCTCGCCTTGAACTGAAGAGCTAAGGGACAGCACCCAGGCCCAGAGTTCAGGCCCCACGACCAGACCCCCCCCCCAAAAAAGAAAAAAGTGCTTTGTTAAAGTCTCATCTTAAATTTTTGTCATCTGTAAGAGTAAGATTGGCGGGAAAAAATCTCTTGCCACTGAATTTCAGGAAATGTACATACAACTGATTTTCATTTTTGCATGCATTAAGATCTGTGTGTGGGGGCTGGAAAGGTGGTTCAGTGGTAGAGCACTTGCCTTGCATGTCTGAGGCCCTGGGTTCGATTCCTCAGTACCACATAACCAAAAAAGAAAAAGCTGGAAGAGGCGCTGTGGCTCAAGTGGTAGAGCGCTAACCTAGAGCTGAAGAGCTGAGGGACAGCAACCAGGCCCAGAGTTCAGGCCCCACGACTGGACAAAAAAAAAAAAAAGATCTGTGTGTGTTTTGTATGTGTGTGAACATGTTCAAGATTAAAAACTGTCAACATGTGGTAAAAAAATTGTGTGAGTTTAAGTTTGAAATTCAAAAGGATATGAGGTTTGGACATTACCAAAAATTTTAAAGAATTACTACATTGTGGGGCTGGGAAGGTGGGTCAATGGTAGAGTGCTTGCCTTGCATGCTTGAGGCCCTGGGTTCAATTCCTCAGTGGCACATAAGCAAAAAGAAAAAAAGCTGGAAGTGGCGCAGTGGCTCAAATGGTAAAACACTAGCCTTGAGCTGAATTGCTGAGGGACAGCACCCAGGCCCAGAGTTCAGGCCCCATGACTGGACCCAAACACCCACACACAAAGAATTATCACATTGTTGGAAAAGGCTTTTTAAAGGATTCTTTAATTTGAAAATTAGAAAATCTGGTATTTTAAAATACATAAGGCTGGGCTGGGAAGATGGCTCAGTGGTAGAGCGCTTGCCTTGCATGCCTGAGGCCCTGGGTTCAATTCCTCAGCACCACATAAACAAATGAAAAAAGCCAGAAGTGGTACTGTGGCTCAAGTGGTAGAGTGCTATCCTTGAGCTGAAGAACTGAGGGACAGCGCTTAGGCCCAGAGTTCAGGCCCCACAAGTAGACCCCAAAAAATTTTTTTTAATTTTAATTTTTATTTTTTGTGAACATACTGTACAGAGGGGTTACAATTACATGGGCAAGATAATGAGTACATTTCTTATCAAGCATTGCAGCCTCCTCCTTTGTTTACCCTTCACATCCCTTCCCAGCCTCCCGCCCCCCCCCCCCACTCTCCCACCCAATCCCCCCCCCCCCCCCCCCCCCCCGCCCCGCACGAAAGTTGTAAAGTTCGTTTTCGACATGACAACTTGTACTTCTCATAGTTGCAACGGGTCCACCTGTATCCTTAAATGACTTGTTTTTCCCCATCTCCTCCACAAATTATACCGACATCAAATATAGTGAAAGCAGGGGTTATACTGTGGGGGAGGGACATACAAAGCAACAAAGAAATAATCTTATAAATGAGTTAGAAACAAATGCATGAAAGAAAAAAAAACATTTAAATACATATCTAAGCATTCATTTTCCTCACATCACATTATCTGACCTTTGCTGCTTGACTCATACATATACTAGATATTGCAAATAAGGGAAACCATGGGACCTATGTTTCTTTGGGCTTGGCTTACTTCACTTAATATAATTTTTTTTCCAAGCCTTTCCATTTCCTAACAAATGGGGAAATGTCATTCTTTCTGATGGAGGCATAGAATTCCATTGTGTATATATACCACATTTTCTTCATCCATTCATCTACTGAGGGGCATCTGGGTTGGTTCCATATCTTTGCTATGGTAAATAATGCTGCAATAAACATAGTTGTGCTGGTAGCTTTAGTGTGGTCTTGTTTGTAAACATTTGGGTAAATGCCCAAAAGTGGGATTGCTGGGTCATAGGGGAGCTCTATGTTGTCTTTTGTGAAACCTCCATACTGCTTTCCAAAGTGGTTGAACAAGTTTACACTCCCACCAACTATGAAGTAAGGTTCCCTTAGATAATTCATTCATAAAGAGAAAACCACAATGAGAAATGTAGAAAAGGACATCTCATTTTCTTTTAACTAGTAGTATACACTTAGGAGGAAAATAGGAGTATGCTAGGGCTGTTATCCTCTGATCAGGACAATTTCTTATCAGTGGTGCTGGTCATAGAGTGAGATTCAGAATCAAAGCATTAAGAGTACATAGATGAATAATTTGAATAAATATTTCCTTGAGAAAAATAGAAAAATCTGAAAAACAGAAAAAACATTATTTTCCTTTGTAAAATGTCAGTACTAATTTCTTAATTACTACATTGAGAAGAAAAGTATATATTCTGCATAAAACAATGCTTTGATGTTTATAAATCTTATAACAGTTAGAATGAGAGAAAACATCTTTACATTAAGGAATTTATGGATCTCATTTATGTTTCTATTTTTCCATAATTCATTTTAGATGTCCAAGAAATGGAGGATATGATTAGCACCTGTCAGGAAAGTCTCAATAAATATTTATCTGAAGTAGCAGGCATGAATAGTAACACAGGGGAGGAAAAAGTTAGACTTATAAAAAATTTTAATTTGAGCTCAAAACAGAAGTCAAAACTGATTAAGAATAATCGGAACTCCTTAGGGATGAGGACATAAAAAGTCACTGCATATCAGAACATGAGTGTTTTCAGTGAACCTGGTAAGATGTGTGCTGCATATGGTCCTCGTGTGTCTTCTGGAGTTGAAGAATATAAACAATGTGAAAGGTCTTTTGCCCAGACAACACACCTTACTGTCCTTCAGAGAACACCCACAGGAGAGAAACTTTATGAATGTCACATTTGTGGAAAGTCTTTTACCTGGAAGAAACACCTTACTGTCCACCAGAGAAATCACATAGGAAACAAACCATATGAATGTAATGTGTGTGGAAAGTCTTTCACCCAGAAGATACACCTTACTATCCACCAGAGAACACACACTGGAGAGAAACCTTATGATTGTAACATGTGTGGAAAGTCTTTCACCCAAAAGCTACACCTTACTCTCCACCAGAGAACACACACACGAGAGAAAGTGTATGAATGTAACCTATGTGGAAAGTCTCACCCAGAATGCACACCTTAATGTCCACCAGAGAACACACACAAGAGAGAAACCTTTTGAATGTAACATGTGTGAAAAGTCTTTCATCCAGAAGTCACAGCTTACTGGCCACCAGAGAACACACATAGGAGATAAACCTTATGAATGTAACATGTGTGGAACGTGTTTCACTTGGAAGTCAAACCTCACTGTACACCAGAGAACACACACAGAAAAGAAACCTTATGAATGTAACGTGTGGAAAGTCTTTCACCCATAATTCACACCTTACTATCCACCAGAGAACACACACAGGAGAGAAACCTTATGAATGTAGCGTATGTGGAAAGTCTTTGATTAGCAAGCCACACCTTACTGTCCACCAGAGAACACACACAGGAGGGAAATTTATGAATGTAACTTGTGTGGACAGTCTTTCACCAACAAGCCAAAGCTTACTGTCCACCAGAGAACACACAGAGAAGAGAAACTTTATGAGTGTAGCAGGTGTGGAAAGTCTTTCACCTGTAACAGAAACCTTACACAGGAGAGAGACCTTATGAATGTAATATGTGTGGAAAGTCTTTCAGCCAAGGTCAAACCTCACTGTCCATCAGAACACACACAAGAAAGAAACCTTATGAATGTCGTATGTGTGGAAAGTCTTTCAGCCAGAAGCTACACCTTACTGTCCACCAGAGAGCACACACAGGAGAGAAATTTTATGGATGTAACCTATGTGGAAAGTTTTTCACCCAGAACATACACCCTTCTGTCCATCAGAAAAAAACCCACCAGAGAGAAATATTATGTATGTAGCAGGCATGGAAATTCTTTCACCTGGAAGGCACACTTTAACATCCGTTACAGAACACAAGGAGAGAAACCTTATGAATGCAACCTGGAGGTCACAGCTTAATACACGTAAGTTGACTCAGACAAATGAAATAACTTAGGATTGTACTAAATGGGGAAAGTCTTTCTTCTGTAAGAAAATTGAGATTGCAACACAGGAACCATACAGGATAGAAACTTTATGATATAGCAGATGTGGAGTCCTTCAAGTAGAAGATATAGCTCAGGGTTCATCACAGGACACAGAAAACACACAGACATACACACAACACACAGACACACAAAGAGGAGAGAAATCATATGTAGGAAAAATGTGTGGAAAAGTTTTCCAGAAAAAGTCATAACTTGGTTAGCAACAGAGAACAGACACAGGTGAAAAAATACAAATGTAACAAATGTGAAAAGTCCTTTACTAAGTATTCATGGATCCAAGGGGAGAAATCTTAAAAATATTACTAACATGGAAAGCCTTTGATCTGAAAGGAATAGCTCAGTGTTTATGAGAGAACTGACTCACATAGGAGGAAAAAAAAGTAGTGAATAGAACATATGTGAAATGATTTTCAATCAGCAGTGAGTCCTCATCATATGTGAGAGCATACACAGGAGAGAAATTATGAGTATAGAAAACATATTTGCCAGAAGTCACATCTTTACAGGTATCAGAGACATGGACACATGACAGAATCTCTCTAAATATAAACATGAGAGGAAGTCTTTCAACCAGAAGCCAACCTTCAGCAATTATTAAAACATTCACTCAGGAAAGAAGCACAATGTAGGAAAATCTTTGTGAGAAAACCTCTGTAAATTACACAGAGAAATCCTTCATGGCAGAGTAAGCTAGGTGTGCTGGGAAAACATTCTTCACCCTTCAGCTCTCTTTGAGCCAACATTTCTCATCCTCTTAATGTGTTGAGTGGGGATGGTCCTTCTATATTATTCAAAGAATGTAGAAACAAGTGATGGGCATTAATTACTTCCAGTCTCAACAAATAATTCAGAGATTGAAATTATTAACTTCTGTCTTTTGTACTAAGGAATGGTTGTCAGGGTAATTTGATAAACTTCTAAGAAACATGAGCTCTGGCCCTTTGAGACTGGATTTAGATCATCTCCAACATGGTTAGGGGAAAACTAGTTGAGTAAAGACTGTTATGAGGGGCTGGGAAGGTGGCTCAGTGGTAGAGCACTTGCCTTGTATGCCTGAGGCCCTGGGTTCAATTTCCCAGCACCACATAAGCAAAACAAAAAAAGCTGTAAGTGGTGCTATGGCTCAAGTGGTAGAGCGCTAGCCTTGAGCTGAAGAGCTGAGGGACAGTGCCCAGTCCCAGAGTTCAGGCCCCACGACTGAACCCTCCTCCCCCCTCCAAAAAAAGACAGATATGGTAGGAGGCAAAAACATGAGAACAACCATTTTTCTACTGCTCCCTTAACTCTCCCTGTGTATGTGTGATTCATGCATTATATTACAAATTTCTTATTCCAGTTCAGTTTTTGAATGGAAGATCTGTTGGAAGATATTAATCCTTATTCCAGTACATACATACATATCTCAGAGGAGGTAGCAATGCTCGATAGGAAATGTATTCATGACCTTCCTCATATAACTGTATAACCAATCTGTACAGTATCTTTACAATAAAATATATATTTTTAAAAATATGGTGGATAAATAAAGACAAGAGTCTCTGCATTTTGCCTTGGGGGAGAACCCCAAAGTGTCTTCAGTGCTTGATTTTTTATTTAATTAATCACTGGTAATGAGCAACTTGTGATTGATTCACTCTTGGCCCATTTATTTGTTTGCTGAGTGAGCTATAATAAAACACCAATGCGTACGATGTGATGCTCCTGCATTTACTCAATGTTTTGGAGGCTGATTACAATTATATTGCACTTACTTTGAAATACAATGTGATGTTCCATATTTTTTTGTGCAGTGAATATATATCCAATACCCAGAACACATATATTTCTTTGTGATGAGAAGAAGGCTTTCATTTGCTATCTCATAGAGGGACAAAGTAGATATGACATTAGTGGAAATAACCAAGCACACAAACATATTGAGCAATCTCTCACAAAAATTGAAATTAAGAAAAAAAAATAAAACCATCTGCCACTTGAGCTACAGCATCACTTCTAGTCCCTGAGAGGAAGGAAGGAAGGAAGGAAGGAAGGAAGGAAGGAAGGAAGGAAGGAAGGAAGGAAGGAAGGAAGGAAGGAAGGAAGGAAGGAGGGAAGTGAGAGAAGGAGAGAATAAAGGAGGCAATGAGGAAGAAGGAAGTAATAAACTATTCAAAAGAAGGATGTTTATTTTTGGTGAATGTGAGAATTTTTCTTTGAGGGGTGGGGCTCAAGAAAAATGGCTTTTACAAAAAGCAAGTTTTTGAACTGTATAGAAAATGATACAGAGACTCTAAAATTTTATAAAGTGATTTAATAAAATCGTTAATATTAAGTAAGGAGGTCAGGTCTGGCTGGTGCTATATTGGCCACATGGTGGATGGTACGGTCTGCCAACTTGTCTTCATGCTTGGGGAAGTCAGTACCCCCATCCCTCATCTGCCTAACAGTTGATGGATGTGCCTGGATCCCTGGAAGCAGGGGTGGGCATTATGTTACTCATTCTGTTAGTCCAATGCCTGGGACTCAAAATATCCTGTGGACCTTCCCCTGTTCTGGCCCTATTTAGGTTGGACCAGCAGTGGCACCAGATGCCATGCCACATGTCTCTGTGATCATGTCTTGAGTCCTATCTCCTGGTTTGTCTCTGGTTATCATATCCCAATTCAGCACTCTCTTGGTGCTGATTGGTTTCTTGGTGTTGTTTTTATTCTTTTTTTCCTTGCTGTCCTGTTTCCATGCTAAGTGTATTTGTGGACTGCAAGTCTTTGTTACAACAGGCTCCTTGCAGGCTGCTTGCTGTGTAATAAAGACTCCAGTATTCCATCTTCCAAATTGTGGCCTCCAACAAATATACTGTCTTCTTTTACAGAAACACAAAGGTTGACCTAACGTTAGACTTTCTAGAGCCTAGATAGATCCACTGTATAGTTATGTAATTAAATGTATCCTGAAGGCATTTAGAAAAAAAGTGTGTTACATCAGAAAGTACTTAATAAGTAAAGACCAAGACTCCAGATCCTATATAAACCAGTCATTCTAGATAAGTCCAGAGCTGTTTGCTTCCATGAAGAGCTCTACTTTCACACTTTCATGAAGAAATGTTTTTGTGCCAATATGAGGTCTTCAATTCAGGAACTGATATAACATCCTTGACATTTTAACTTTTTTTAAACTAACACTAACACTATACCACTTGTGCCACATCTCTACTTCATGATTTTTGGTGGCCTTTTGTGCCAGAGCTGGCCTCAAAATTGATTCTCTCATCTTGGCCTCCATAAAAGGTAAGAATAAAAGCATGGGCCCTGTGGGCTGATCTGAACAAATCTTCTCTCTGGGAAAAAGAGGTTTCATTCAGTGCTTCACCTCATGCTTGCTGTGCCTTCAACAATTTCAGTATTTATTTTTGTATTTTTTTTATTTTTCTTGGGTCCAGGCATGGAGCCTGAACATAAGGCTGTTTACACTGCAATCAAGTTATCTGGCTTAGAAAAAAGGCATTGGCAATTTGGGATTTATTTCCCTCAGCTAAAATCCCGGGATAAGTATTAATTATTTATTTTTTGGGGGGGAGTCTGGTCGTAGGGCCTGAACGCTGGGCCTGGGCACTGTCCCTCAGCTCTTCAACTCAAGGCTAGCGCTCCACCACTTGTGCCACAGCGCCACTTCCGGCTTTTTTCTTTTTGCTTATGTGGTGCTGAAGAATCGAACCCAGGGCCTCATGCATGCAAGGCAAGTGCTCTACCACTGAGCCACCTTCCCAGCCCCTTAATAATTTAAATGTAAAGATTTGCTTACCACCGCTATGAACTTTACCTGTCTGTCTGTCTAAAACTGCTTGGGTATTCCAGCCAAGAAAAAAAAAAGGAAAGGGAAAAACAGCATGAGCCAATAGAAGACTTATCTTTAAGGGTGAGGGGTGAACAGGCAGAAGTGAAGCTTAACCAGGCCTGGGGAAGTCCACACATGGTGGAAGAGGGCAAGCTGGCACCAAGGCAGTTTACCTAACCCTAAAGAGGCAGATGGGAATTAGCCCATTCTATAGGAGAGGTGAGTGGCCTTTGTCCTCTCTTCCTTGCAGATGGACCCTGGAAACCTGGTGGTAAATTGAGTGATATGATTGGTATTGCTAGAACTGCCCCTTGGATGTATTAAAATAAAAAAAAAGGTTTACACAGAGGGTTAAAAAGTTTATCTGTGTGATGCGATTTGGTTTCAATGCTATTCTAATATTGGATATGTGTTTAAAAAGACAAAAACATGTTAAGTCTAGATGTTTGATACAGTGCTGTTGATTATAATTTTTGCATTAAGGAAAACTGTCATTTGAGTTCAAAAGTTTTCTAAGAGGTAATTCAGAATAAAAAATAAAATGTATCTTTTAAAACAAGAAGACAAGAGGCAATGAGTGTTACCTAGCCCCTCAAGATTTTATTTATTTTGTTTGTTTTTGTCCATCATGGGGTTTGAACTCTGGCCATGGGTGTTGTCTCTCAACTCTTCAGCTCATGGAAAGTACTCTACCACTTGAGCAACAGTGCCACTTCTGCTTTTCTTGTGGTGAATTGGAGATTAGTGTCTCATGGACTTTTCCTGTCCAGCCTGGCTTTGAACTGCGATCCTCAGCTCTCATCCTTCTGAGAAGCTAGGGTTACAGACATGAGCCACCAGTGCCTGGCTTTGCCTTCAAAATGCAAATGAAAACTAAAGTATGAAATATTAAAGCAGAGGTGAGAAGAAGGCTGTCATTTACAATCTCTTGGAGGACTATGGAAAATCCTATATTGTTAAATTACAAGGTGCAGAAACTATTGAGCAATCCCACACAAAAATGGAAGCTTTGAAAAATAGAACCAACTTCTCACAGAGATTGGGAGTAGAATAGGTTACTATGTGACAATTAGTAATAATTTTTTTCAAAGATTTTATTTGATTACAAATTATATTGCTGTTATTTTGAAGTACAATGTGATGTTCCATGTTTTCATTATGCATTGCTTGCATATCTAACATCTGGAACGCATTTTTCTTTGTGTGATGTTGAAGGGTCATGAAAGATATTACATTAAGTGAAATATCCTGGTACAGAAACATATTGAGCAATCTCACACAAACATGGAAGCTAACAAAAACAGAAGTAATTTCTCTCAGAAGTTGAGAGTAGAATATCTATTAGCAGAAGCATGAGAGATTGGTACATTTTATCAGGACTCTCTGTTCAAGATTTTTGTCTTCTTGGGCTGGAAAGGTGGCTCAGTGGTAGAGCACTTGCCTTGAATGCATGAGGTCCTGGGTTCGATTCCTTAGCACCATATAAGCAAAAAGAAAAAAGCTGGAGGTGGTGCTGTGGCTCAAGTGGTAGAGCACTAGCCTTGAGCTGAAGAGCTGAGGGACAGCGCCCAGGCCCAGATCTCAGGCCCACAACTGGATCCCCCCCCAAAAAAAAGATTTTGGTGGTCTTAATCCTTTGGTCAAATTGACTGCGAGTCAGTGTGGGCTTGAGCAGTGTAAGGTACACCCCGGGAGGGCTCCGTGCAGATGACTACCCCCACCCCGTCATCCTGTACGTCTTCTACCAGTACCTGTGTGAACTATATAACTGGCATACCTGGAGGCAGTCGTCTCCCCCTTCTCTGAGATCACATATTGGTCTGCACCCTGATCACTCCTCTCATCTGACTGTGGGAGGGTCCCAGGCTCTGAGATCATAGCCACATCTGAGGTGGTCACACCTTCTCCCACCAGGTCACAGCTTTCCCCCACCTGACCACAACTTCCCTCACCCAGCCACACCTTCTCCTCACCCCCACCTTAGATAAGACATGGCTCAGGGATGATTTGGCCATTTCTAGCCACCTGGAATCCCAAATCTGGCCTGAAACCAGAAGTTCAGAAATAAACTGCTCTTTGCCTGAATAACATGTAATGTTCTCATTGATCACCTACCTAATTAGCCTAACACGAAGATTTTCCAGTGTGGCAAGTGCTTAAACATCACAGAGTGATTATGTGGGCAAATACCTTCACTGAGAGGAGTCCACATAGAAAGAACACATCAGACAGAAAAAACAGTGACAGGAATCAAAGGGTTGAATTTTGGTGTCCTGGAATCAAATCGAATATGGAATCTATACAATGTATAGATTACTCTGTGCAAAGCTCCATGTTTGGAGTTGTCTCTGTTGTTCCAATTGGTTAACCACAGGGAAAGACAGGTGAGCCTTAAGTCTACTTTCTTTATGTGATTAAATAATTTGCAAGTCATATTGAACATCTACTGTTTCCTGTGATTTCAACCCAGCCCTGGGGCAAGATGAGAGCAAGAATTGAAAGTAAGAGATTTTGAACACTTCCTCAGATTCAATACACTCCTGAGTGATGGTAATGAGAAAAGAATCTAATTGGGTGCTGGATACAGAGCTCCCCCAACTCTTGATTCATCTGCATGATGTCATGGAATCCAGAACCAAGAGCAGTCTTAGTCTTAAATCTTTCTGCAACAAAGTGACTCTGGGAATACTAATGCTAGATCTAGGGGACAGCCTGAGCCTGGGAAAGGGTCAAGTCATGAACCTGTGCCTACTGCCTCTACCTTTCTATTCCTGACCCAAAATAGGATAGCTTCTTATAAATAGACTTTCTCTGAAGGACATGAGAGGGTGCTCACTTGTGACAATCCTCTCTCAGCATCTTCTCAGTCAAAGGTCTCTAGGAAACCCTCCTGACCAGTAGGTGACCCCACCTGTGACCATTGTTCTACTTGGCACCCAAGAAGGCTCAGAACTCAGAACATCCCAAACCAATTGCCAATTGATGTCTGTTCCAAGAATTCACTGTTCTTTGATCATCCCTGATGAGCAGTTAAAACTAATTAACAGAGGCCTTGTGTCCTACTGAACTGATGGTTGGAAGATGGTGACAAATTTCTGGTGATTACTGAGCTGAGTGAAAGAACAAGTAAGGGGACAAGGGCAGCTGAGGACAGGTATCTTCCTTCTCAGGTCCTCCTCACCAGCCAGGAGCTCAGTAAGTCTCACCTTCACTAGCTGCCTCAGGACAAGAGAGCAGAAGTTGATCTCCCTTGTAGATACACATTCACTGCCACAGTCCATAACTCACACAAACTAATGTTAATACTAATACCCAAGCTACTTCCCTCCATCACCCAGTGTCCACTCCAATTCCTTGTCATCACTACACCATTATCTGCCTACTAGGGACTAAGTTATCAGTACTCTCTCAGTCACTATACCCTCAAAAGCCACCCCAAATTTCTGGATTCCCATGTCTAAGGATATCTACATGAAGAAGATGATATACAATCTATGTTTCATGAAATTTTACCTTTTCCTTGTGTTTGTGCTGATACTTAGCCTTCAATTCATGATGCTTTAGTCTCCTTTGGCTTTTATGCTCAAGCTTGGCAGTCTACTCTTTAAGCCACATCTCAAATTCTGACATTGTTCTATTTAGTATCATGAATCCCCTCACCTGTTGAAGGCAGTGTACTTGTACTCCCTGTTATCTTTTCTCTTCTAAGATGTTTACAAACTCTACATTGGAAAACTACAATATTTAGAATTTTAAAATATTTTAAAAATTAGTTTCATAACTTTATAATAAAGATTGAATATTTTAATGAAATTTTGTAACATTTACAAATGTATTCATTACCTTATGGATATAAATGTAACCCCTCTGCACATCACTTTGGCAATTAAATTTAAAGAATAAAGATATTACAGAATGTAAAAAAAATGAGTAATATAGACTAAGATAGAGCAGTCCCATGTATAAAAGCAGCATTCAGAACCTCATAATGTACATCCTTCTACAGTGGCTTCTCAGATTTCCCATCTCTTAGGACTTTGATAGGAAACTTACAATGTCCCAACTACTCACAAATGTGACACGTGGCTCTGATTGACAGTTGAAATAGAAGACAAGACATGCCTCATTTCATCACTGTGGTCACAAGTCATCATGGAATGTTCACACAATACCTGCCAGCAGATAGTTTATCATGGATAGTTTTATGTGGAAAAAATAAATCCCAGAACTACATGTAATACTAATACATGCTTATAAAAATTTTTAAATGACTCAAAATGAGCAGCTTTTGAAATGTACTGTCACTGATTTTGAAAATTTCATTGTGAAGTAAGCATAAAGTTGACATGTAAAAAAGTAAAATAAAATAAAAACCTGTTTACTTGACTTGAAATATCAACCTTACCAATTCCTACTTTTCTTGAGTTTGATATAGTTCTAAAATAAAAAGTTTGCAATTCTTTCAAAGACATATATATATATATATATATATATATATATATATATATATTGCTTTGTAGTAAGCAATAAGATTACATTTCACTCATTTGAAATATTAAATCACTGCTATGTATAAATGAGTACAATCTCATCCAGTCACTTGAATCCACCCAGACTCCTCCATAACAACTGTCAATTTATCGGTCCTTTTACACAATCATTGACTCTCCTGAGGAAGCTCATCTCAGGAGGAGCTATGGTGGAACAGGACACAAGACCTATGTCAGGCCCTTGAAAACAGGCATACAAATGAGGAGACTCATCTATTGTGTAATCAATTCACAAAGAAGGGATAAATTTAAGTTTAACTTTTGGGGATTGAAAAACAATGAAGTGAAGTGCTATACTAAGGAAAAGACTAAAAAGAAAGGAATTTAGTTGATTCAAACAATAAATCACAGTTCACCTCACAGTGAATAGTTTCTCTGATACATTGGCAACCTGAGCAAGTATTCCTGGTTCTCCAACACAGCTTGTTCCTCCCTTACAGCCTGCAGTGTGTCTGAAACCCAGGCAGTAGAAAACTGTTTGTCATTCTAAAGTATTCAAGGTAGTGACTTACTAATTGCCCAGGTACCTATGGCTCACATGTGTACTCCTCTATTCAGGAGGCTGAGATCTGAGGCTCTTCAAAGTCAACCAAGGTAGGGAAGACATTGAGGTTATTATCTCTAACTCATCCCCAAAGCCCCTGAAGGGATGTGGCTCAAGTGCTAGAGTGTTAGTCTTGAGCATAAAAGCTCAGAGACAGCACCTAGCCCTACATGTAAATTAAAGGATCTACATGCTGGGCGCAGGTGGATCATGCCTGTAAACCTGAGATTTGAGGTTTGAGTTTTGAGGTCAGTCTGGGAACAAAAGTCCAGGATACTCATCTCCAATTAATCACCAAAAAATTCAGAAGTAGAAGTAGAAATGTGGCTCAAGAGGTAGAGCATTGGCCTTAACATGAGCTCATGGACAGTGTTCATGACCTGATTTCAAGCTCTGTGACTAGGAGAGATGGAGTGGGTGGTTAATTGGAGATACTCTTCAAAATTCAGAATCATGAGTAGCTAGGATGACAGGCCCCCAGCCATTGGTACTCAGCTCGGCTCTCATTTTTGAGGAAAGATTTTCTCTTTTTATTTTTTTTATTTTTATTTTTTTCAGGTGTGGAGTTGAACTCAGGGCCTAGACACTGTCCCTGAACCTCTTTGTGGTCAAAGCTAGTGCTCTACCACTTGATTTTTGAGTGCTTAATTGGAGATAAGAGTCTCATGGGGACTTTTCTGTCCCGTCTGGCCTTGAACTGTGATCCTCAGATATCAGCCTCCTGAGAAGCCAGGATTACATGCATGAGCCACTGGTGTCCAAATTTTCTTCTTTTGGAAAGGTTGGATGATAATATTTACTTTTAGCACGTTAACTTTGTTGCTCTTGCTGTCTGCTGTCCTCCTACATTTCTGATGGGAAATTGGTCATAATCTCACTGAGGATCTCTTGTGTATGATGAGTTGTGTGTATGACTCTGGAGGTTCTCTGTCTTCAACAATTTAATTACAATGTAACAGTGTGGATTTCTGAGTTTATTCTACTTGAAGTTTGTTGAGTTGCTAAATTCTTGTGTATGTAGGTACATGCTTTAAATAAAAATTGAGAAATTCATTATAACTTCAGGGACTTTAGTAATGCATATATTAGTACCTGGTTCATTATTTTTATGTCTATTGTGTTTATTAGTTGTATACACTGTAGATGTAACAATGTGAAAAAAAGAATAGCTTTATTTTTGAAGGTTAACACTTTAGTGTGAGTGGGGTTAGAGAATGTGTATACATACACATACATATTCCTGCTTCAAAAAAGCTCTTTAGAGCAGTTTGGGAACCACTAGCTAAGGTAGGGCCCATTAGGCTATGGTGGGGAATTTAACTTTTATTCTGAAACAGAAGTTCTTAAAGGTTGGAGGTTGAAAAGTGACTTAATTTGGTTTAAGAAACATAAAAACTGGGTGCCAGTTGCTCATGCCTATAATCACAGCTACTCATGCAATTGAGGTTAGAGGATTGTGGTTTGAAGCTGGTCCAAGCAGGAAAGCCATGAGACTGTTTTGTCAGTCGTGGGGCTTACCAAACACCAACAAGTGGAGCTGTGGTTCAAATTGTAGAGCACTAACTTTGAGTTTAAAAAAGCTCAAGGAGCCGATGATGGTGGTGGCTCATGCCTGTAATCCTAGCTACTAAGAAGGCTGAGATCTGAGGATTGGGATTCAAAGCCAACCAGAGTAGGATAGTCAGAGAGTTTTATCTCCAGTTAACCACCACAAATCCTGAAGTGAAGTTGTGGTTCTAAATGGTAGAACACTAACTAGCTTTGAACAGAAAAGCTTAAGGATAGTGCCTAGGCCCTGAGTTAAAGCCCCACAGTTGACAAGACAAAAGAAACACAAACAAAAACACAAGGACAGCATCAAGCCCTAGCTAGGATCAGCATTACAAAAACAAATCATTTTCAACATTCCAACAAGTGACTAGGAAGTTCAAGAATTTTCCCAATGTCTTTCTGCCAGTGAGGAGCAAAGCTAGGATTAGTTGGATGCCAGTGGTGGTGACTGATGCCTGCAATCCTAGGTTACTCAGGAGGATGAGATCTGAGAATTAACATTCAATGCCAGCTCTGAGAGGAAAGTCTGAGATTTTTTTTATTTCAAATGATCAACTAAAAAGCTGGAAGTAGAGCTGTGGTTCAAGTGGTAGATCACTAGTCTTGAGGACGGAACACTCAAGGATAGGCCAGACCCTGAGTTAAAACCCCAGGAAAGGAAACAAACTATGAAACCAGAACCAGATAAGAGTGCCTGTAGCTCTGTGGATGACCAGGAGAGGATGCTGTAGAGTCATGGATTGGGCCATGCTGCTCTTCCTCCCTATGGACTGACCTAGAGTCCTGAGTGACAAACAACAGGCTACAGCTCAGTGACCAAGCAAGCCCAGCTGGCTTGGTCACCTGCTCAAAATCAAGCCTGACAGTTCCTGGTCATCATCTGCAACTCAAATCCAGTGAACATTTGGAATAGAAATCACCCCCAAGGGCTCGGAAGGTGGTTCAGTGGTAGAGTGCTTGCCTTGCATGCATGAGGCCCTGGGTTCAATTGCCCAGTACCACATAAGCAAAAAGAAAAAAGCCAGAAGTGGCACTGTGGCTCAAGTGGTAGAGCACTAGCCTTAAGCTGAAGATCTGAGGGACAGTGCCCAGGCCCAGAGTTCAGGCCAAATGACTGGACCACAAAAAATTTTTTAAAAAAGAATAGAAGAGCAAATTTGCATGGGGCTGGGAAGGTGGCTCAGTGGTAGATTGTTTGCCTTGCATGCATGAGGCCCTGGGTTCAATTTCCAGAACCACATAAGCAGAAAAAGCTGGAAGTGGTGTTGTGGCTCAAGTGGTAGAGCACTAGCCTTGAGCTGAAGAGCTGAGAGACAGCGCCCAAGCCCAGACTTCAGGCCCCACGACCAGCAACAACAAAAGAAAAATTGAAAAGGCTGTCCCTGATTTGTTTACATGTTGGACATTTATTTATTTAATAAAACAGCAAGATCAGCATAACTAGGAGAAAAGCAGATGTAAGTTGTTCATACCATATAGGCCTCACAGGCTGTAAGGATAGTTAATGTAAAGGAAAGCCACAGGTGGTCCCCAAAGTCCATCTGAGTTTCATATGAAAGGATGACTCTGGCTACTCTGTTACATCAGTCTGCTCAATATAAAATACATATAATGTTATTTTCACTATAGTGAAAATATAGAAACAACCCAAATGTCCACTGATGGATAAACAAAATGTGAAATATCCATCCAAGGGAATATTATTGAATCTTAGAAAGGAATGACATTCTGACCCACTCAATAACATGAATGAATCTATAAAATATTGCAAGTGAAATAAACTAAATATAAAAAACTATAATTTATGTTTCCACATCCATGAGTTATCAAAAAATAGGCAAATTTTCTGGTAACCGTGGCTCACACTTATAATATTAGCTACTCAGAAGGCTGAGAACTAAGGATGGAGGTTTGAAGTCAGATTAGTGCCTGAGACTCCAATTTGTAAGAAATGAGAGGTGCATGAGAACAGCCAATATGAGTTCAAGGCTTTATTGGGGGGGGCAGACCTGCCGGGCTGCTCCAAGAAAAAATGGAGGCAGCAGCCATGGACAGGTATAGGCTGAATTAAAATAAAATTTTAGTGGCAGTCTCATGGGTCACATGGGCAGTCACAGGTCACATTACGTAGCTTATGGGAATTTGTGGGTAAGATCAGTTCTGAGAAGAGGTGTTGTGAAGGTGCTACTTGGACTAGCTACTCAGCCTCCTGCATAGCTAAGATTAGAGTCATGATTCACTACTGCCCAGTTTGATTAACTCTTGCATGTCATCCCCAAAAATGTGGACTCAGCCAAGGTGACCCAAGCCTTCAAAGTTTTGTTATAGGTGTTAAGACTAAATTGTGATGTCAGAAAAACTGACCCCTTACTGTTTGGCCTGGAGCTAGAAGAAATGGGAGGTGAGAGTCTTCAGGATACTTGTATAGGGCTGGGGTTGGTAAGTCACCAGAATCTGTGGTTGGGCTAGAGAGGCAGAGAATCAAGAGGGCACTGTGGAGTATGCCAGAGAGGAGGGTGTCAGAAGAAACAGTTCAGGAATGAGTACTGGAGCGAGCCCAGATTCTCTGTGGTTCAGCCTTTCTTTAGAGCCCTTACCACAGTAATGCACACATTTCACTGTCTTGGGTAACTGCAAGTTAGTTTAATGTTTCAGTCCAAACCCCCCCTCCCATTTCAACTCCCAGGGTTTTGTACTGCCTGCACATCTTCCTGAAGCCTGGCACAGGGTCTGGCACACTTGGGTGCTGGCTGATGGCTTGCCAAATAGGACTGAATAGACACAAACCCTGAATCTGAGGTTTCAGGAAGGGCTCAGCCTGTGCTGAGTGTCCAGTGGATATGTGTGGGACTGGACCTGCGTGAGGAAGGAGCCTGTAGACAGGCTCAGGTTATCTCCCCACCACTTTGTTAGGCATGGCAGACAGGTGTCACAGGCTGGTTGGCCTGACTGCAGTCTGGATTATGTATGAGAGTGAGTACACCCAACATCTAGTAACTTCTACAGGAAGAAACCTAGGAAACCTAGGACCTATGGGCAGAATTGCACAGGGATTACAGCGTGGACCTCATTTCACCTCACAGGACACTGAAAGAATCCATTCTGGCCATGCCAGGAGACCACGCCGGAGGCAGGCACATACAGGACAAGGACTGTTGTAAAGAGATTGATTAGTGGGGCCATGTTGCCCACAGGCTAGGGAGCAATATGGCATCTACTCCTATATAGGTGATAGTTCATAACTCTGGGGCTAGTGGTAGAGGAGGTTCTCTGCAATGGCAGGTAGATCTGGGCAGAGAGTGGGAGTGGCCAGCTATTCTGGTGGGAACTCTAGGGCTGGAAGGAGCTCAGCTCTGGGTGGAGCTGGAGGGCTATGGGCTGCCCCAGGAAAGGCAGTGGGAGCGGCTGAGGATCTGAGAAGGGAAGAATGCCAAAAGACACTGAGATCCCTGGGTCGAATGAGATCTGATTGTCCTCAGGGCCCTGCTAAGATGAGTGGGGAGTTCCAGACTCCAGGGGCTGGGAATGGCAGGGATCGATCACTATCTGCAAAGCCCAAGGACTCCCCCCAACCATAGTTTGTAAGCAGTAGCAGTAGAGGGCCAGGATCGGATTCTGAAGCACACTCAACCACGCCCAAACAGAGGCCTCTCACCAGTGTGTAGTGGCCCAACAACTCAAATCTGCTTTCTCACTGTCGGGTGGGCAGGGGACCAGTGGAGGAGCGGGATACACTATTGCAGTGATGGAGGGGGTATCTCTGAGGTCGGACCCTCAGGTGGCACCTGGACAGACTGAAACACTCCAAAAGAAGGTGGAAGTCAACAAATATAGGCGTTGTCTAGCAATTGTAAAATAGAGAATCGTGGATCTGATGGCTCCACAGGATCCAGCATTGTTATTGGCAGTGGCAATCCCCCCCCCCCCACATGGCAGTGAGTCAGTGGTATCTTCTGGCTTACAATCTGGGGAGAGGCAGAAGTGCTTGGGAGTTGGGGCCAGGATGGTGCTGCAGCTGCCTGTGTTTGGTGAGTTGCTGTTTCCACAACTGGGGGTCTTCTGGTGGGTGCGGACCAGGGCTGTGGGGCCAGCAGGGCCAGGGTCGGTGGAGTCAGTTGGGGCCATGGTGACTGGCTCTGAACTGGCAGAAGAAGTAGGGGCTTCTGAAGATGGGCGCCTTGGTACTGGCGGCCCTGGTCTTTCTGCCCAACCTGGGGCTGTGGGCTCTGGACCACCAGCAACAGGCCGATGGAACCTCGTGTCCAGTGAGGTGGGATGGGGGTGCGGGAGGGAGAGGGAGCCAGGAGCAGTGCTGGTCCCCATAGCCGGTCAGGTGAGTGCTTTCATGCTGTGCAGCCTTCTCCCCTACCCAACACCACTCTGCAGCTCCTTTTCCCTCCTCCTCTGGTCAATGTCCTCAGAGGCAGCACGAGAAAAGTCTGTGCTTCTTCCTGTTTTTTGGTTTGTTTGTTTCCCAGATGGAGTAAATTGAGGCTCTGAGGACAGAGATTTGACCACTCAGTAGCAGAATTAGAACCCAGGGCCCTTGGTACTCCAGTCTGGGACTCTTATTTCAAATTTCCATACTTTACAGTCAGGCCTCCTTTCTGTTGCTCTCTCCTGTCCCCTGACCTCATCCAGTGTTCTCTTTCTGGGGAGTACTCTTTCCACATATGCCTGTATCCCAGGGTGTGATGCCCCTTCCTCATCCCACCTGCTGATCCGTTGTTTCTACTCAGGTCAGTCCCTTTCCCATTTTACCATTTGCACAGAGACCCCTGGGCCTCCCTACTTCTCTTTCCTCATTCAGCTTTCCCCATCCTATTTCTTTCTCAGATCCTGTGGATTCCTTTGGGAATGAATGCAAAAATCCCCTTAGAACTTCAAATCCCTTGAATTGGGGTGAAAGGTGAGTTTCTGGTTCTTGAGGAACTTGTCACCTTTGACTTACCAGAAGTATAGAGGTATCCTAGTGGAAGGATCCCCCAGAATATTCTAGAATGCAGTTCCCTGAGGGACCATACATTCCATTCTCCTCTGAACTGAAGGGACTTAGTATTTTTTACATTCCAAACTGTGATCATATTTGTTTCTGCCTCTTTGAAACTTAAATGTGTACATGCACTTGGTCTAAATTAGTTTTTTTTCTGTGTGTGTGTGTGTGTGTGTGTGTGTGTGTGTGTGTTCAGATCCTGGGTCTTGAACTCAGGGCCTGAGTGCTGTCTTTTAGTTTTTTAATGGCCAGTGCTCTACTGCCTGATCCACAGCTCCACTTCTGGCTTTTTGGAGGTTCATTCTAGATAGGAGTCTCTTACAGACTTTCCTGACTGAGCTGGCTTAGAATTAGGATTCTCAGATCTCAGCCTTCTAAGTAGCTAAGATTACATGTGTGAACCACTGGAACCTGGCTTTGACCAGCATTTTCCTGCTGAGTCACATTGCTTCAACTCTCTCATCTCCTGGCAAGTCTATGCATGCTTGAATTGCTTCATGTAGCAGGACATTTCAGATTTACTTAGGGGATTTTTCCTGGTCCCATGGGAAGTGGGTAATTCATGTAGCAGGGTCAGATTTGACTGATTGTTGGCTAGAACATGGTAGACTTATACCTTTCTATTCTTTTCATGGTTAGGCACAATCATATGATTACAACATGTCAGTGTGTAGTCTGAGTTCATTTCCCTTTGCTTGTGATCTTAGGGAAGTGTGTCAGAGCAGAGACTCTGCTCAGTGGCCTTTGTCCCTCACAGGAAGAAGAGAAGCTCCTACTGACTCACCTTGAACTTATATTATTAGTAGAAAAAAGGCCAGGCTGTTTGTCAATGCAGAAATACTTGGCTGGTCTTGACTCCTCTTGGTGCTTTGATTGTATTTTAGGGGTCTCAGAGGAGGTCACATGAAATAGGTACTGAAGAATCTCACCAGCTCTCCTTCATTAAAACTTTATTACAGCCATAAGCCAGTGGCTCACATGTGTAATCCTAGCCACTCAGGAGGCTAGCAATCTTATGATTGTGGTTCAGTGCCAACTAAGGGTAGGAAAGCCTGTGACACTTTTATCTCCAATTAAATACCAGAAAAGCTCGAAGTGCACCAGTGGCCCAAGTAGTAGAATGCCAGCTTTGAGCAAGAAAGCTCAGGGACAGCCCTAGGACTGGTACATAAACACACAAACACACACACAATTTATTGTTAGCTCATCTAATGCTCCCAACAACCATATAAGTCAGGTATCCTCATTTCCATACTACAGAGGAGGAAAATTTCTGGTGAGCCAGTGGCATCAGACTAACCTCTGCCCCTATCCCAGTACCTTTCCTTGGAGCAACACATGTGACCCAAGAGAAAAACAGGCTAGAGACATTCTGTGTGCTGTGTATGTGGGCTTTATGTATGTGTGCATGCATGTGTACGCATGCACCACTCCTAGGCCTTGAACTTTGACCCTGGGTGCTGTCCCTGAGCTTTTATTCTCAAGGTTGGCACACTGCCACTTTAGCCACAGTTCCACTTCTTGCTCTTTAATTCTTCATTGGAGATAAGGGTCTTACAGACCTTTCTGTCCAAGCTGGCTTTGTACCATGGTTCTCAGAACTCAACCTCCTAAGTAGCTAGGATTATAGATGTAAACCATTGGCATCAGGCATAGATTCTTGAGTCTTCTAGATAATTCTGCTTAAGTGAGCTTAGTTTCCCCAGCGTGAATGGTTTTAATAATGTTTGATACTAGGCCAGTTGAGACATGGATGCCCTTTTCACAGTGCCTGGCTGGTGTTTCAGTATAGCACTAACTACTCTGCCTGCAATTATAGTTCTTGAAAAGGACAACTAAGACAGGTGTTGGTGGTTCACCTAGCTAGTCAGGAGGCTGAGATCTGAGGACTGTGATTCAAAGCTAGCCTAGGCAAGAAACACTGTGAGACTCCAATCTCCAATTAACTACCAAAAATCTGGAAGTGGAGCTGTGGCTCAAGCGGTAGGATTTCAGCCTTGAACAAAACAGCTCAGGAACAGTGCTCAGGCCCTTAATTAAAGAAAACAGAAAGGGGGGTTAGGAAGGATGGAGGGAGGGAGGGGACAAAGATCTGGGCATCAGTGACTCATACCTGTAATCCTAGCCAGAAAACCAGAATTTGAACTGTGTCTCAGTGATAGAAAGCTACTCTTGAGAGAAAAAGTTCAATGACAGCACCTAGGCCCTGAGTTCAAGCTGAAAAACTTACAAAGAAAAGAGAGAGGAAGGAAGGGGGAGAGGGAAGAAGAGAGGGAGGGAGGGATGGAAAGGAAAGAACTATTTCCAAGAGCTGAGTGAAATAGAAGTTGCTAAGTATCTGAGAACCTACAGAGAACCAGGAGCCAAACTTGAGTTTTTTAACCATTTGTCTGGCTGGTGCTGAATGTCAGACTCCCACTACAGAGCCCCTGCTGTACATTAGTTCAGGCCTACTGAATCCTGCTTGGGCTGGGCCCTGGGAAGGAAGTGCTAGCCTTTGCTTCTCTTGTAAAGACTAAGAAACCAAGGCCATCAAGGACCTCTCCTGACCAGAAGAGGCAGTGATGACTGTCCACTCCCTGGAGTCTGAGCCTTTCTGTGACATTCCTAAAATCTTCCAATCTGATCTTTCTCCTATCCCATGTCCTTGTGGTAGCCAGGAAAAATGTACAAAAAAAACACCTACAACATCAGCACCCCAGGAAAAGGAAGGGCTGGTCTCTCCAGCCCAGTTGGCATCCCTGGGCCACTATCAGCACCACGATTAATGGACTAAACAGCTTGTGGAGCAGCCTTCTGTCTATTTCTCTTTCTCCCTCTCCTCTCTCTCTTTCTCTTTATTATCTAGGGGAACCTTCAAAGACCATAGTCTAGATTGGACTGCTCTTTCCCCATTGTCCCCAGCAGCATTTAGCCACTTTCCTCCAACATACAGCCAGAACACTAGTGGTTCTGGCAGCAAGTCAGCCTGTAAAGATGGGAAATTTATCATGGCCAGGGGCCTCTGGTGACCTCAAAGGGGGCCAGTGAGGTGGGACAGGGAAGAGGCTGCAGTGGGATGTCTCTCATTTACCTTGCACCTTAGAAGGCTTCTCAGATCAAGGCCAGCCCAAATAATGACAAATAATAAATACTGATAACTAATAACTGCTGTATTGAGAGGAATGTTTCATTTATTTTATCTTTACCCTATCTAATATCCATAGCCACCTCCACAAACTATTTATTACTATACTTTTTTAAAATCCTCATTTCAGTTATCAAGAAATACGAGTCAGAGAGATTAAGCCACTTGACTAGAGCCACACAGCTAAAAATGAAATTATTATGACCAATAAGAATACTATCTGAGGGGCTGGGAAGGTGGCTCAGTGGTAGAGTGCTTGCCTTGCATGCCTGAGGCCCTGGGTTCGATTGCTCAGCACCACATAAGCAAAAAGAAAAAAGCTGGAAGTGGCGCTGTGGCTCAAGTGGTAGAGCACTAGCCTTGAGCTGAAGAGCTGAGGGACAGCACCGAGGCCCAGAGTTCAAGACCCATAACCGGACCCCACACACACAAAAAAAAGAATGCTATCTGAGCCAGGTGCTGGTACTTGATGCTTGTAATCTTAGCTACTCAGGAGGATCCTATATCTGAGGATCGTGGTTTGAAGCCAGTGTGAGACTTATCTCCAATTAAGCACTAAAATGCCTGAAATGGAGCAGGAGCCCAAGTGGTAGAGTGCTAGTCCTGAATAAAACAGCTGAGGGACAGCACCCAGATCCTGAGTTCAAGCTCTAGTACTGGCACCAAAAAAAAAAAAAAGATTTCTGACCATCACCCAAGACAATCTCATACTTTCTTGCCCCCTTGTCAGATCCTCCTTTGCTAGCAGCCAGGGAATAAGCCTGGCATCCTGTGTGATACCCCAGGCCTGACCCAGATCCTTGGTGTGTATTGAGACTTCCTACTAGATGACTTGAGCTACTGGTGGGGCTGAGTATAAGGTCCACATGAAGGAAGAACAGCCAGTGTCTTTGATTTCTCTGGAAACAGAACCAAGATGTCATATATATGTCATATAACAATGACTCATGCCTATAGTTTGAGCTATTCAGGAGGCTAAGATTTGAGGATCATGGTTCAAAGCCCTTGAGAAAGTCTTATCTCACACACACCAGTAAAAATCTGGAAATGAAGGTGTAGTTCAAGATGTACAGTACTAGTTTGAGGCAGAATAAGTTAAAGGGAAATTTACACATGCATGCATATCATACATGTGTATATACATGCATGTACATATATGTAGATTTGGGGATATCAGGCCTGATAGTTCAACAACAGCTCATGTTGCATCATTAAGCTGTAGATTGGAAACTCAGTATTTCTACTTTGCAGCTAAAAGACAGAATTTGGGTAACTTCAATTTCCTTCTGAAGTTTATCGAGTCATTGAGTAAAGCCCATTCCTTTTATGATAAGTAATCAATCTACTTTACCCAAAGTTTAAAGTTTTTTAAACTTACCAATTTAAACTTTACCCATGTGATTAAAATGGTAATTACATCCAAAAGTATTTTCATAGCAACATATACTAATGTTTGCCTCAAAAATGAGGTACTACACGGGCTGGGAAAGTGGCTCAGTGGTATAGCGCTTGCCTTGCATGCATGAGGCCCTGGGTTCAATTCCTCAGCACCACATAAGCAGGAAAAAAAGCCAGAAGTGGCACTATGGCTCAAGTGGTAGAGTGCTAGCCTTGAGCTGAAGAGCTGAGGGACAGCACCCAGGCCCAGAGTTCAGGCCCCACGACTGGACCCCCCCCCCCAAAACGAACCTAATTACAGTGGGAGATCATGTTGGCTAGAGTTAAAAGCAGATAGAGAAATGTGAACATTACAAAACTTTTTTAGGGAAGGGAATGGAGAACGCTATGTGCTGCTTGACAAAAAAAAAATGAGGTACTACAGTCTAGCAGAACTAATATGTTAGAATTCATCATCACTAGCCAGGTGGTGGCACATGCCTGTAATTCTAGCTACTCAGGAAGCTTAGATATGAGGGCTCTGATTATATCCATTTTAAGATATAGAAATAGAGACAAACAAATTAAAATGACTTGTTTTTGATGTCACAAATTAGTAAATGCCAGAGCTAGGTCTTTTATCCTGGTCTTTCCAACTTATCCTTTCCAATTTGATCCTGGCCTTGCCAATTTGCTCACCCTCAAATAATACTCCATTTGTGTGTGTAGCCTTTGTCATCCCCTACCCTCACCCTGCTTTTTTTTTTTTTTTTGGCCAGTCTTGGGTCCTGAGCTTTGTCCCTTTGCTCAAGGATAGCACTCTCCCACTTATGCCACAGTGCCACTTCTGTATATGTGGTTCTGAGGAATCGAACCCAGTGCTTTATGCATGCTAGGCAACAATTCTACCACTAAGTCATATTCCCAGCCCCATACCCTCACATTCCTCTAGCATGGAATCAACGACTCCCACAGGTATGATTAAGTACATGGCTCTATTTGGTGAGGAAACTGCCTGTGTTTGAGTCTCATCTTCACTACAGAACTTGGATTGAAATGTTTGTGGGGCCAAGATTGAAGTTTTGTGATCTTGGTCCTGGGCAATCATTTTTCTGTGTTCCAGTGGCCAGGGTAATCATTACCTATCTCTTGGGTCTGTTAGCAAGTTCACATACAAAAAGGTGGGTTGGTTTCTGGCCTATATAGTCAGCAACCCATTAAAGTCAGCTGTTTCATTGAGTAAAGATGGCAACCTATGGCTGGGTGTCTCATTCAGTAGTAAAGCCTATATTTATTTAGCTTGGTAAGGAGGAAGAGGGGAGGGGAAGAGAGAGGAGGAAGAACCAAGAGGAAGAAGAAAGAGAAGAGGTGGAAGATGGCTAGGCTCAAATCTATAATCCTAGCTACTCACCTGGCTAAGATCTGAGGATGTGTTTCAACTCAGCCAGGGAGGGAAATCTGTGGGACTCTTACCTCTAATAAACTATTCAGGAAAAGCTGGAAATGGCACTGTGCCTCGTGGTAGAGCACTAACCTTGACTGAGCCCAAAGAGGCTCAGGGCCATTGCTCAGGAACTGAGTGAAAATCCCATAACTGCAAAAATAAATAAATAAGGGCTGGGAAGGTGGCCCAGTGGTAGAGTGCTTGCCTTGCATGCATGAGGCTCTAGGTTCGATTCCTCAGCACCACATAAGCAGAAAATGCTGGAAGTGGCACTGTGGCGCAAGTGGTAGACTGCTCGAATTGAGTTAAAGAGCTGAGGGACAGTGCTCAGGCCCAGAGTTCAGGCCCCATGACCAACCAAAATAAATAAATACATAAATACATAAATAAATAAAAAAAAACTGGAGGTAGAAGGAAAAGAGGCAGATAAGGTTGTGTTAGTCATATGTTTTGATGTTGTTGCCATAACAAAATATTTGACCCAAATAGGGGAGAAAGGATTTATTTTGCTCAGTGTCAGAGACTTCAGGCAATCAGACAAAGCAGAACAACTCGTGGAAACCAGGGAGCACTGGGAGGGATAAGAGGGAAAGCAAATGCCTGGATTGCAGGATTCTCTCCACCAGGCCCGTTGAATTCCATATGAAACACCAACCTAAGGGATGGTGCCACCCGCCTGCAGAAGGGATTTCTGCTTCAGTTAATCTGCTAGGGAAGGTCCCCCTCCCCAGATTGGTGCTTTACTAATCCGCTGAGTGCATCTAAATCCAATTAAATCGATCCCAATTAAGTTCAACCTCAAGGTTAACTACCACAGATGTCAACTTCATTTGTCTCCATACTTACCTTCCTTGTTCTCTCAAAACTCACCTATCACTTATCATTCTTGAGGGTTTTTTCACTATTAGACTACTTTGTATGTGTGTGTGTGTATGCGTGTGTATGCATGTATGCATGCATGGACATGTGCTGATTCTGTGGCTTGAACTCAGCTTAGCTCTGCGAGCTCTCCCTCAGCTTTTCTGTTTAGATAAGATGCCCTACCCTTCGAGCCCTGCTTCCACTTCTGGCTTTTTTGGTGGTTCATAGTAGATAAGAGTCTCACAGGCCAGCCTATAATGGCTCACACTTGTGGCTACTCAGTTGGCTGAGAGCTGATGATTGAGGCTCAAAGCCAGCCAGAGCAGGCCTCTTATCTCCAATTAACCACCAGGTGTAATTCAAGTGGCAGAGCACTACCCTTGAGGAAAAGTTGTTCAAGGCAACACCCAGACCCTGATTTCAAACCCTACGACTGACAAAAACCTAAAAACTCACCAACTTTCCTACTTAAGCTGGCTTTGAACTCTGATCCATAGATCTTATTCTCCTGAGTAGCTAGGATTATAGGTGTGAGTGAGCCACTGGCACCCAGTTTTCAGACTCTGAGATAATGGATGTTCCTAAAATTGCCAGAACTTTTTGCCTTTAATGGAGCCTGCAAGATGCAGAATAGGATCAAAGCTGGGTGTAGAGTGGCTCTGCCCATTGAAGAGGGTAAAGGGGAAAAAATAAAAGTTCAAAGACAGTTCAAAGAAAGGAACAAAAGAAACTGAATATATTAGTTATATACTTAGGTTTTCATTATGACATTTTCATATATGTTTATAATGTATTCTATTCCTCATGTTACCTCCCTTCATCATGATGTAAAATAATTTGGACATGTTTCATTGATTTATTCTTATACATGCAAATAATGTTTATTCTCTTTCTGTCAAAGTATATAGAATCATTTATAAAAACAGTGCAATGAAATATGTTAAAATTATTTTAGGAAGGAGAGTGAATGAGGAAGAATGATTGAGTTGGGCTGATGAAGTAAATTATATTATTGTATTGAAACATCACCATGAAGCCAGGTGCCAGTGGCTCATGCATGTAATCCTAGCTACTCAGGAGGCTAAGATCTGAGGATCGTGGTTCAAAGCCAGCATGGACAGGAAAGTCCAAGAGACTCTTATCTCCAATTAACCACCAGAAAACAGGAAGTGGCACTGTGGCTCACGTGGTAGAGCACTCACTTTGAGTTGAATTGATCAGGGACAGTGCCCATGCCCAGAGTTCAAGCCACATGACTAACCAAAAAAAAAAAATGTTACCATGAAACTCCCCTGTATAACTGATATATGTTAATAAAAATATTTTTTAAAAAAGAACAGCTGATAGCCAATCTGCTACATGATGGTGAAATCACAAGTAGTTATATCCTAAAATCAGCAACAAAATAAATATATATACTCTCATCAATTTTAAGTTGCACTGTTATGGAGTATGGAGTTGCTAGCAAAGTCAATTTGACAATAGAAATGTAAGTATTTATGTAGATAGAAAGGGGTGTAATTATCTTTTGTGCAGATAAAATTATATTTTTATTTGTGCAATCCTGGGTCTAGAACTCTGGGATAGTGTGCTATCCCCGAGATTTTTACTCAAGGCTAGCGTTCTCCAACTTGAGCTGATGCTCCACTTCTGTTTTTTTGATGGTTGATTGGAGATAAGTCTCATGTACTTCTTTGTCCAGACTGGCTTTCAACTGTAATTCTCAATAGTCAATCTTCTGAGAAACTCAAATTACAGGCAACAGCTACTGGTGCCCAAAGCTAATATTTTCTTTTATTTAGAAAATGACAAGACTCGCTAAAAGTAATTATGGTCAATAACTGAATTCACTGAACTAACAGGATATAATTTTTTTGGGAGGGTCCGGTCGTGGGGCCTGAACTCTGGGCCTAGGTGCTGTCCCTCAGCTCTTCAGCTCAAGGCTAGCGCTCTACCACTTGAGCCACAGTGCCACTTCCGGCCTTTTTCTTTTTGCTTATGTGGTGCTGAGGAATTGAACCCAGAGCCTCAGGCATGCAAGGCAAGCGCTCTACCACTGAGCCACCTTCCCAGCCCCAAACAGCATATAATATATGTATAAAAATAATTGAACTTACCTTTTTGAGCAATGAACAATTTAAAAATAATGTAGGGAGTCAGTTCTGTTTATACTAGTATAAAAAAATAAAACATTTTGAAATAAATTGATCTAAAATGTAATCTCGAAAAATGAAAACTGCACTACATAGCGAGTCTTCAAAGCACCCTGTTTTTACTTGATCCTTATCTCCTTGCCTCTCAATAATTTACTTTTATAGAAGGAAATTATTTTTTCCTTTATGCTACAATAGAGGCTCTCAATTTGAAGCTTATCCTTACAAATATGTTCTATGATCTCCATTTTTTATGAGGAATAGAGCAGGTCCACAAAAGAGACATGGAGGACCCATACATGGAAGGACTGAATATCAGGCATGAACGTTTCCTATCCAGTCTTTCCAAATCATATTTTATCATCCAAAATCACAAGAAACCTTTAAGAGAGAAGCATGGAAACTCAGATATGTTGATGGGAGACAATAGATTTATTGCTGAGTTCTAATTGATAAGATCTGGGAAGACAAATTCAAGGTCCCTTAGATATATAGCCTAGAGTTTACTGAGTGGAACTTTTAGGATCAGACAAGAGGTAAGAATTCAAAAAAAAAAATAAGGCATGCAAAACAGAAGACAAAAACAGACTGGATTGAGGCAAGTCACCTCAACACAGACATACCCTAAACTTCATTCCTCTACCTCCACCCATATTCACCCTGATTACAGCAATCCAGAATTTCTTGAAGGGCAATAGAGGTGGTATACCATGCTCTGAGAAACTCCTGTAGGAGTTTAACTAGATGGCTGAAGAAATTAGTGAAGAAAAGGCAAGTAGAACACAGCAAATGCAAATAGTGCCCAAGGTTTGAGTTCAAGCAACAGGACCAATCACAACAAACACATTAAAGGAAAAGCAAAATTCAGAAACAACCAACCAAAACTGCCTTAATGTTTCATGGATGGAATTTGGTAGTTTCTGGGAAATTAATTAATAGATTTTTGAGAAATCTAACTCGAAACAAGCATTATGCTTTATATCTACCTAACAGTCCTACCGTTTCATTCCAGTGTATACATTAGAGCAGTGGAAAATTATCCCAAGAATCAATTTAGTGGCTTGACTATGAGGGTAGATATTCAAAAATTTAAGGCAAAACAGAGACATAACTTACATTCAGCAGAACATATGTGTTAAACAAAAATAAAAATGAAAACAACATAGTCTCATAACCTCAATTACATTATTAGAACTAAGAACTAAAATGCCAACTCATCTAATGATCCCCAAACATTTCCTTTTTGTGTTTGGTCTTGGAATTTTTCAGGAGGAACTGATTTTCAAGAAGAAACTGAACTTTCATTTGAGAGAGGAAGGTCCCAATGCATCCTAGCCTTGGACCTAGGGTCAAAGATTGGTGCAAGCCATGTAAGGAGCCTACTTCCTCCAGGATGGCTCATCACATTGTGGGAATTATAATCTCAATTGCACCAGATACTTTGAAAGTGTGTGTGTGTGTGTGTGTGTGTGTGTGTGTGTGTGTGTGTGTGTGTGTGTGTGTGTGGAGATCCTTCTGCATGTGAGCCTCCCCACCCATGATTGGTGTTTTCCATTTATAAATTCTAGTTTCTGGCTCTTTGCATTGCTGCTGGAAGTGCTCTTAAGTTCCATTTTGCATTCAGTAAGTGGGAACCCCAAGGCAGGCACTCAGCGTCTCTTCAGTGGACTTTGGGAGTTGTAACTGTAAGGGATCTCAAGCCATAGATCCAATGTCAGACATTAACTGCAAGCGGGGCACAGGACCCGGTGGTTCTACCTTGCATGTGTTCTTCCAGTCTGGGGTTGATTTGTTTGGGAGTCCTGAGCTTGTGCTGCCATTAGCCTGTGTGCTTCCAGACACCAGAATCTGGCTTCTGAAGCTCCAAGAACTATTTGGGTATTTCTCCAGACTAGGAGACCCTGGAGCTTTATGTTTATTCTCCATGACCTAGAGATTTTGTTGTTAATCCATGTGACTTTATTCACTTCGCCCAGCTGTAACATGAGCATGATAATAATTGCAGTAAAATTGTAAAGTCTGTGCCCTGAATCTTCTTATATTGCAGTTCTATTTTGGGGTTCTGTGTTGTTTATCTGAGAGGCATTTTTACTCTGCTTTCTGTTTGTTAGCCTTCTTAGCACTTCTGCCTTGAGTTTACTCATGTTTTACATGACCTTGTTTTTAGAGACAGGTCTACATGTGATATTGGAGTAGTGTGTGCTGGTCCTGTAGTTTCAGGAATGAAGCCTAGCAATGTTGCAAGGAGGGCACCCTACAAATAGCAATCTCCCTCCTAAAGAACAGAGGCAGAAAAGCACAGGAAGGCAAAGATGCTTTTAGCTTTCCTTGCCTTAAGCAATAATTGGTTCTACTTCTTGAAGCAATCACTTGATGCTTTTGAAAGGTTTAGACCAACTTTCAGGAGGGAAGGTGAGCTGAGCTGAGGAATGAGTAAGAGCATAGTTATCAGAGAGTACAGGAGGGTATGGTTTAGGGTAGAGAGAAAACTACCACAACTGAAAATACCTGTCTAGGTACCAATCCCTAATCCAATTCTCAATGATTTATTCAGCCTCTTTCCACAATCATTTATAGTATGTGATCTGTCAAACTTATTTTCAGTGCCCCATCTGTGGATTTGCTCATGCTAGCTCTACCATGTTGGTACTTCCTCACAGCTCAGGGAGTTGGTAAGAGACATTTGGCTTCTAAGAAAATTGTAGAAGAAATCTTGAGAAAGTATATATTGCTCAATGTTGTATGCTTTGTAGATGTTCTATATCCTGAAGATTTAGCTAGTGTTACCCATTTACCACAATCTTCTTAAAAAAGTATTAATTCACTTAGGAAATTTCTTTTGGAAATTGAAGTTAATAAAGCATAAACATTCCTGTAAAATACTTTATAGAAACATGCTGGTCCTATTTTTGTCCTCTGCAATTATGGCATTTGCAACTTTAAAATGTTACTAACATGGATATTCTCTACTTTCTCTTTTTGATAAATTACACTTTCTCCAATAGATAATGAGCAAATTTTACATCACTTAAAATGAGAAAGTACCCTAAAATATATTCCAAAACAATTGATAAACTGTAATTAAAATACAATGCCCTCTTTTTGTGTGCTAGTCCCAGTTCTTGAGCTAAAGGTCTAAACACTGACTATGAACTTCTTTTGCTCAAGGGCAATGTTTACCACTTAAGCCACATCTCTACTCCCAGCTATTATTGGTAGTAATATGTCTAATAAAATAATCTGAAATAGAAATTTTTAATGTTTAAGGAGTGATGTTCAGTCACTTATGTTTACAGTCCAAATACCATAAGAAAAAAGAATGTCCACCTTAAAATATATGACACTCCTGGTCTCAAGCATTGTTAATCTAGATACATTGCCTATAATTCAATTTTTGAAGATTTTTAAAGTATGAAATCATTCAGGTGATGTGGAAAAAATCAGTAGTAAGATACAAACATTGCTTTAAAATGATTCATATTGTCTTTCCTAGCATAAAACATCCTCACTGAAACTGCAGAGTAGATTTTCATTCTTTGCAAATGTCACTGTAAAGTTCAATTTTTTACACCAACAGAGAATTGAACATAATATAATTATCTCTATTTTTATTACCAAACATTGATATAAGTGATCAAGGACGGGCTGGGAAGGTGGCTCAGTGGTAGAGCGCTTGCCTTGCAAGCATGAGGCCCTGGGCTCGATTCCTCAGCACCACATAAGCAAAAAGAAAAAAAAGCCAGAAGTGGAACTGTGGCTCAAGTGGTAGAGCACTAGCCTTAAGCTGAAGAGCTGAGGGACAGTGCCCAGGCCCAGAGTTCAGGTCAAGGTGATGTGCAGAGGGGTTGCAGTTACATAAGTAAGGTAATGAGTACATTTCTTTTCAAACTTTTTCTCCCTTCCCTCAATTTTCTTCTACTTTCCCTCCCTCCAACCCAGTTCATGTTATTTTATATTAGCAATTACCATTCTAAGTATTTGTGTAAAATAAACAGAACTGTGGATAATAGCAATTCCTATGTGATAAACTAAAAAGTATAAACCAATAAGTATAAGTGTTTAATTCATTATATTTAACTTGTATGAATCTAAAATTTGGGGTGTCCTCAGCTTGGTATTTTGTGTTAATGTTGTTTAACTAACATAGAAAACTTTAATATTCTGGTTCCTTGGCTGAGGGTGGTTGGTTGGGATTGTGTCATTCTTATGAGCAATATTTCATGTTGCATCTTTATTAGGCCCTGTATCTCCAGCAGGATGGCCAAGGGTTTTTGTTTGTTTGTGTTGGTCGGACGTGGGGCTTGAACTCTGGGCTTGGATGCTGTCCCTGCACCCAAGGCGATCGCTCTACCGATTGAGCCACAGCGCCACTTCCAGTTTTCTAGTGATTTATTGGAGATAAGAGTCTCATGGATTTTTTTCCTACCTGGGCTGGCTTTGAATCGCGATCCTCAGATCTCAGCCTCCTGAGTAGCTAGGATTACAGGTGTGAGCGACCAGCGCCTGGTCTGGCCTGACATCTTGATTGTCCTTTTCAGAAACATGGCAGGCACTTGACCAGTCACAAATTGATGAGTGACTGCTACACAATGCCAGAGGTGAAGAAGGGCTGGAGCACAAAGACTGACTGGAGTAGCATTCTGAAAAAGCCATAATTTCTGGGAAGTAGAAGTGTGGATCCAGTAGGAGAGTACTAGTAATGTGCAAAAAGCTAAGTGGGAAGCCCTGGGTTCAAGCCCCAGTACCAGCACCAATCAATCAATGAAAAAAGAGCTATAATGTGCTCTCAGTGCCATTGGTGGCCTGTAGGATAACCCAGCACCAGGGCTTTGGTGCCACAAACTGTCTCTAAGAAGCCAGCAGAGATAGCAGACACCATCTCCTTTTTGCTGAGCTTCCTGTAACACAGACCCTTGCAGGAGCAGCCTAAATTCAATTCTTTTTCATTTCCTTGGAACACCACTGCTGCTAAACTAGGACAAATCCTAGAACAGGCCACCCACCTGCCCACCCACCTGTAAGACAACATGGATTTAACCTGACACCAGGAGATCTCATCTGAGAGCATCCAATTATCAAAGCCAAAAAAAAGATAAAAAAAAAAAAAAAAAGCCCAGGACACAAAGGATAAACCTGGAGTCAAGATGTGCTTCTTCTCGCCAGGCCCAAAGAAACATAGGTCCCATGGTTTTCCTTACTTACAATAACTTGTATATGTCAGGGACAAGCAGAAAAGGTCAAAAGCTATGTACATATGACCAGATAAGATGTTAAGCGAAATGAACCCCAAGGGAATCTGTGTGGTAGTTGGAGGCCAATGCTACAGAAAGACTTACAAGGATTTAATACTGGCAAACAAGTTACCTAAGAACTCAGGTGAAGCTGAGTGTGATCCTAGATGTTCAGGTGGCTGAGTTTGAGGATCTGTGTTTGAAGTTTACCCGGGCAGGAAAGACGAGACTTTCCAACTAACCTGCAAAAAGATAAACTACTGGAGTTATGGCTAATGTGGTAGCCTTGAGTAATAAGAGAGATGAGATCAAACCCTGGACCAGCCTACAGTCCGTTAAAAAAAAAAAGTTTGTGTCTGTGTGGTGGCAGATCCCTTGACTATCTTGATGATGGAACAAGCATTTTAAAAATGAGTCATGGTGTCAATATTTACCTTTTTAGTAACTGTTTTCAGAGGAATGTGTGGATGAGTGCTTTATCTCCTGTATAAGAGGTTTTGTTCAGTGAAAAACTGCCTTCACCAAACACTCTTTAATCAAAATACCCTTTGGATACTGCTGAATAGGAAAGTCAGTGCTTTAGGTTGGAAGAAAAAGTAAAATGAGATGGGAGAATTATAGAAGTTAAGTCTTCTTGACTGATATAAGCACTGCCCTTGTAAAGGTAGTCACAACCTTACCAAAGCTATTTTAGAGAAGTGCTAGGGGTTGGAGGCATGGCTCTAGTGGTAGAACACCGGCTGGGTAAAAGTTGGTTATTTTTCTTTTAACATGGCCAGGTGTTCTGGTGGTTGATTATTAAAGCTTTTGAATATTTTGAAAGGGGTCAAAAATTTGAGCTATCATGAAAGATGATCCAAAAGTTCAAATTCAGGGGAGCCAGTGGTGGGCTGCCCATCCAGTGTGCTTATTCAACTTGGGCATGCAACAGACAGCAAGGCAAAGTTTGCTCTTACAAAAGGCATTCTGAGTTGGTGTTCTTAGGATACCTTAATTTCCCCAAGAATTTCCAATGCAAATCTTCCATGCCACACATGAGGGATCCTAGGAGGCCCTCAAGAGGAGAGACACCCTACCATTCGGTTGTGGCAGTCTCGTGCATGGGCTAAACCTGCCATCCTTTGTAGCTGACAATGGACCTGAGATGTAAAATTAATCTGCAACATCAGGAAGGGGTCCAAACAGGCACCCTGAGAAGCAAGCAACCTCATGCACTGGCCTCAGTAGAAAAAAATGAAACTATGAATACTGCTTTGGTAGTTGTGTGTTTGCAGGGGCTATGTGTGAGAATTGTCTTAGATTCAGACTCTTAAATTCTTTGTGACTAAGAGTCTTAATCTACAACATCATTTGTCCAGGTGGGGAAGAAGGAAATGTTGGAGATGGAGTCATCTCTGAGAAAAATCTC
The DNA here is from genome assembly GCF_019054845.1 of Dipodomys spectabilis. Classification (NCBI taxonomy): domain Eukaryota; kingdom Metazoa; phylum Chordata; class Mammalia; order Rodentia; family Heteromyidae; genus Dipodomys; species Dipodomys spectabilis. Next base: position 8,931,845 of record NW_024870905.1, read on the forward strand.
TAGTAAGGGAGTTAGGAAAAGGGGTGAACAAGAGGTGAAATGAACCCCAAGATAAGTATTCAAATTTTTTTTCTTTCTTGCGATTGTTTCTAACATATTTATAAGATGAATTCTTTGCTTTGTATGTTCCTACTCCATGGTATAACCCCTGCTTACACTGTATTTGATGTTGGTATACTTTGTGGAGGGGAAGGGCAAAAACAAATCGTTTAAATAGGGATACAGGTGGACCCATTGCAACAATGAGATGTTCAAGTTGTTATGTTGAAAAACAAACTTTACAACGTTTTTTTTTTTTTTTTTTTTGGTTGGGAGGGAGACGGGAAGGGATTGGGAAGAGGAAACAAAGGAGGAGGCAACAATGCTTGATAAGAAATGTACTCATTACCTTGCCCATGTAATTGTAACCCCTCTGTATGGTATTTTCACAATAAAGTTTGAAGGGCAGAGTGCACCAAAAAACAAAAAAAGAAAAACTTCCATTTCAGCATGTCTCGAATTCTAAACCTAGGAAGCCCAAGAAAATTGGCGCTAAGAAGGCTCCCTCAGACATTCTTTATATTGTTGTCTTTTAGGGAGAAGGTGGGGAAAGATATGAAAACATGTTTTAAGGCTGATTCTTTTAAATTTTGAGCTCTATTTCTAATGTGCACTTGTTAAATCTTGTAGATCCCTGTCTGTGTAAATATCTTCAGAAGGATCTGTTGCAGGCATTCAGTAATTAACTGACTTAATAGCAAAAGGTTCTTGAAATTTTGTTATTTACAATGTTCCAGGTTTAACAAGTTATCATTGCTATTACATTTTAAAAAACTTCATATAGGATTACTTTTTCCTGGATATTCAAAAAAGTGTTATGTAGGTTTGAAAGTTTTATAAAAGGAAAAACAAGCAAGTAGAGGAAACATGAGAATGATGAGTACAGGTTTTTGGAATAGTTCTATAACAGGCCAGTGAAGATTGTTTCAAGGGCTGGGAAGCTAGCTCAATGGTCGAGTGCTTGCCTTGCATGCATGAGGCCTTGGGTTTGATTCCTCAGCACCACAGAAGCAGAAAAAAGCCAGAAGTGGTGTTGTGGCTCAAGTGGTAGAGCGTTAACCTTGAGCTGAAGAGCTGAGGGGCAGTACCAAGGCCCAGAATCCAGGCCCCATTACTGACAAAAAGTTTCAAACAGCCTTGGGTGAGGAAAATGGGGTGGGGCTGTTGTGAGATCTTATCAACCATGAATGTCAGAACTTAGAACTCCAGAACAAGGTCAGCCTAGATATGTCATAATCTTCCTTTTTTTCTGTATGTTTTTTTATTGCAAAAATGATGTGCAGAGGGTTACAGTTACATGAGCAAGATAATGAGTACATTTACTATTATAAAGATAAACTCTGTTTATACCCTGGATCTTCCAGGGTAATTGAAAAGGTGGGAACCACATGACCTCAGTTGAGCCAGGCCCATTACTTAATCAGTCAGCTCAAACCTGCCATCTATTAATGAGCAAAGTTGGATGATTAAAAGAAAAAATACAATCCAAAAGCAACTTTATTTAAGTCATAGAAAGGTGTCTGGTATTGCAGAGGACCAGTGTTGGAGACCTTACTGGCCAACTGAGTTGGAAACTGCACTTTGGTTCAACATACATCCATTTTACTCAAACTATTTGAGAATGCCCAGTTGAGAAAATGCTAACATCAAGGAAGCGAGAGATTCATCCCCAGACAGTCTTCCAACTTTCATATTTGTGTAGATGCTATTGGGGTCTCCCAAAGAGTTCCTAATCAAAACCTGCTATTTCATTTCTAGCTTTAAACTGGTAATACCTATAAAATGTAGATTGGGTTCTATCCATTATTAGATTAGATTATATTTATTATCAGCAGAGCCTTGATAATAATACTAGACACCATCAAGGTAATAACAGAACAACTAAATGCCACTAGTAGGATGGCATGGAAAGACTAGCTTTAGGTATATTAGCTGGAAAGGGAATTATTTCTCTGGTGATTAGAAACTTTTGCTGCACAAAGGCCTTACATAGATTGAAGGCTGGCAAAAGGTGAGCCATTTACTAGCTTGTTGATCAATAATTTGGAAGACAAAGGAATGGTGCTGTCCAAATTTGCCTCTAGTACTTGTTTTCATAACAATGCCTGTGTTGGTTGTTGTATGAATGAGGGCAAAACATCCAATTCTTAAATACTCTCCCTTTGGATATTGCTGAATGGGAAAGTCTAGCAAAGCTGACTAGGTTTGAAAAAAAGATAAAACAAGGCAGGACGGTAGGAGTTAGAATCTTTTCTGCCAAAGTGCTTGACATAAGCACTGCCCTTTAAAGAAGAGCTGCTATCTTACAAAAAGCTAAGACTGCTTTTCTGACAAACTTTGACCAGATACCCTGGTTTTTCCTAATTTGAAAGTTTATCTGAGCAAGAAAGATTATGATCCTAAAATTCGGATGAGTGAGAGATATGGTTGCCTGCCTGCTCAGCATGCTTGCTTGGGTTCCTGTCAGTATCAGATTCTTCTGCAGAAGTAAATTATGCCTTGCTGGGTTCCTTTCGAGTTATGGGATATGAGGTGTCACATAGGAGAAAACATCAAGATATTTACAACAACTGCTCTGATGAACTTAAACTCCTTATTCGGGATAGTTTTGGAAAAGCACAAGTTAAAATTGTATATTAATTATACAAAGGGATTTTATTGTTACTTACATATATACAAGGTGTACTTTTAAAGAATTTGATCACTCTTCCCCTTTTTATGGCCACCATTATAGAATGTACTTCAATCATCTTCATCTCCATCATTTTCACCTGTCCTGTTCCCCATCTGGCCGGTTCTTGCTCCAGTCTGAGGGTTCTTGTTTATGTCTTTTGCATAAGTTATTGTAAGCAAAAATACTTACAGAAAATATACTATAGACTGTGCTAACAAGGTTAAAAAGTCTTAGAATGGAAGATGCATTATGTTAACTCAGATATGCCTATCTTCAAACTTTTGTTTCCATTCTTTTCCATGAGGGGCCTGCTTTCACATCGGAAGTGTTTATTATTTTCTGTTTATCCATTGAATCATAAGCATCTCCCATTACTTATTCTGAAAACATAGGCACCCATTGGTGGTGAGCCTCTCTGTTAGTGAGCAAGGGTATTTTTCATTTTATTGGAGCTTTGGTTCTGGTTATAGTTTATCTGCTTCTCCCTCTGCAATTTGCTTTTCGCTCTTCAGTCTTTCCTGGAATAAAGCTGAGCAGTGGCAGAGCAAGTAGTCAAATGCTATGTTCACTCAGTGTGCTAGACAGCAATCTGCAAAGTAGGTATGTGCTCAAGGTGGTCCATTGAGGCATGGTGACAAACTATTATGTAAGTTATACATACACACAAGGGAGTAATCTGTCTTTAGCAGAGATGTCATGAATACAAGATTTTGAAAATATTTTGTGGACTTCTCTACAATTAGGCTTGAGTTAATTTTGTGTTGCTATTACAAATACTTGATAGTCACCTTCGAAAGGCTTCTTTTGGCTCAAAAATTTTGAGGTTCCAATCTATAATTGGGCAGACCTACTGTGTTAAGGCCTCCTATGTGGAGGATGGGAATGACATGATGGGTGTATGGTGTAGGAAAACTATTCACTTCATGGTTAAGAAAAATCTGGGGTCCCATTTCTCACTTCAAGGACACACCCTACATAACCAGAAGACCTCCCATGACACACCCTAAATAACCAGAAGACCTCCCACTAGGTCTTACATTCTCATTTGCACCATCTCCAAGAAGCTAAGGGCCGAGCCTTTAAAACACAGGCATTAGGTGGACACTTAAGATCCAGCCTATAGCATTACTTTTTGAACAGTAATGTGCATATACATTATTTGGGAATTTTAAATGTAGCTTCAGATTCAATGGGGCTGGGGCTACTGAGCATTTTTGAGTTTCTAATAGCTTCTATATTAACACATGTTTGGGATTGGGGATTACTTTTTGAGTAACACTGCTCTTTGTACCACATTCGTGCCTCAAACTTCAAGTTTTCAGCTAGTATCTTAACACTGGAGGAATGAGAACAAGCAAAAGAAGATACATAGCTATTAGGCCCCTAAAAGCCACAGAAGATAGGCAAAGAGGTAGCTTAAACACTAGCACAGGTTTATTTGGAAGAAAAGTCTACAGAAAGGGTCTCAGATGTTGTAAGGTAAATTATCAGAATTCAGAGAAACCACATTTTGAGAGATAGAATCTTGAAGTTTTTGTGACAATGCACTGCCTACAGACTGCTAACTGAATAATGAAGGCCTGCAATCCGCAAATACACTTAACACAGCTAGGGAATAGGTTGGAGAGGAAAGAACAAAAAAACAAAAATTCAGCTCTCTGATGGATAGCTGAATTGGACACCATGATGACTGGAGACAAGCCAGGAGATGAGAGACAGGACAGGAACATGGAGATACACATGGCATGATGTCCCCCACCAGGGGAATGGGTCACAGGACACTCAGGCCCAGGCACTGAACTGACAGGTTCAGTAACCTCTCAGCCAAGTAGCCACTCCTATCTCCAGGGATCCAGGTGTGCCTATCACCTGAGGGGGTGTGGGAGCATCACCCTCCCCTACCATAAAGATTTCAAACCTTAAATGGACTTACTCAGGTACCAGCAGAACTTTTCCATCTAAGGTATGCTTAGAGGCTACTCAGAGGCTGGTGATCCAAGCCATTTAGGGAGTTAATCAATGCAGTGTGATGACCGTCCCCCTCCCCCCCCCCCCCCCAGCCAAAAAAAAGAATGTAAAATGTGAAAATAAAAATTTTTGAATTTTTAGAATAGGGCCAAACTATGCAAGGCAGGATTGAACTGGAACAACTAGTTATGAGGAAAGGACTAGGCCTATTTACCCCCTAGCTGTTCCTTCTACTGTAATTACTAGTTTTGAAAAAGCAAAACACCTGGCCCCGAAACTAGGAACTGCCCGTTGCTTTAGGTCAAGAAGTTGTTACAGGAGTACTTACGGTTTTAATTGCTTCCGGATTGTTTGTGACTTACGAGCTTGCAAAATAAAATAACTGCTAAGTTCTTCTGTACACCACCTTGCTTGAATCTGCTCTAAAAGAATGCTTTTTTTTTTTTCTTTTATAAACCCTGAGCTATTTGAGTTTGGGACTGCTCATTCCCTAGATGAGTTAACCCTGGCTGGTCAATTGAATAAACGATCTTTTAAGATACTGGTCAGCGTCTGTAACTTTTGTCCAGGGAGTCAGTCCACTTCATCTGGATGCCCCAGTGAGATCCTATTCTCTGAACAGGACGACTCCTGTCATGACCTGACTCCTGTGTCAGGGGACAGGCCACATGGCCACACCTAGTGGAAGGCCTTGAGAGACATTCCTCAGTCTCAGGTGCCCTTGCTCTGTGAAACCCCTGAAATGAACTCTGGTGTTTGTTCTACCAGTAAATTTCTGCCTGTCATCATCATGTAAAAACATAAATGAGTTGTTTTAAACTCCCAAGAAAAGTCATCAAGTTTTGCTGTTAGCAAAAACTTGAAAATTAACTAAAGTTCTTCTTCAAAATAATGCAATAATCCTTTACATTTTTGATAAGTCAGATAATTTGATTACAATGTGAACAGCTTAATGCATTAAAACACCAGATCTTTGGTTTTCTGTAATATCCAAGTTACTATTCACTGGCAGAAATTTCTTCTGTTGTCTGGCCTCAGTCCCTCCTGCTGTTAGAAATTTACTTTCTCCCCTGAACCCCCTTTTCCCTGGGAAAAGAATAGCCATGGGTACAAAACTGTGAAATCAGAAAACAAAACAAAATTATTGATAAAGGGCAAAAACCTCCTGGTAAAGAAAAACCCCAGACAAAGGCCGACCAGTAGTCAGCTTTTGTCCTTTCCCCATCCTTGATAAAAAAGCAAAAGAACATCGCTCCCTCAATTTACCAAACTGGCAGCTTTGCAAAAGGCTATTGACAACCGAGGCTTATCACCAGCTGCATTAAAGAGCTGTTAGGAGCTTATAATAAAATAATTTCTAAAGTAGTGTCAATAGCTTTGATAGTATTGATCATGCTGACCAAGTCAAGATTATGTTTTGCCTATGCTTCTGTGAGTCAAGGCTCTGTTTCTGCCAAGTTTTGCTTCTATAACCTTGCTTGCTTGCCTTGGTAACAAGGCCTTAAGCCCACCAATTGAAGACCACCGCTGAGTGGTCCCACTATGAGTGGCCCATTACAAATGATTACATATGATATTACCATAAAGAACAAATTAATTTAAAGGTTCTAGCTGTAACCAATGAAAAATATGCCAAACCTGCCTTTCATGGCTTGTATATATAACTCTATCTAACCTACCCCTATAAAAACGCATCCTACCCTGAGCTCAAGGCTGTTCCTACTTTCCCGGTGGTAGGAAGTGGTCCCATGTGGTGGTAATAAAGTTCCTAGCTCGGCAGAGCGCATGCGGCAGCCCAGATGCTGCAGCCGCCCTGGGTCTCCCAGCCTCCGGGCTCCCGCAACCCCCCAGGCCCCTGCAGGCCCCCGGGTGCCACCCCAACCCCGGAGCCCACGCAGCCCGCCGGGATGCTGCTGGCCCCGGTGGTCACCGCCACTCGCGCCATGGTCGCCGACCGACTTGGTGGCCGAGCTGCTGCCACTGGCCAAGGACGTGCCGGGGACCCCGCCGCGGGGCCTGGCGGTGACCAATGGCGGCTTGCCCCTCTGGCCCGGCGCGCCCGTGTCCCCGGGCTCAGCGCGGCAGGAGCCCTGGAGCGCCTGGGAGACAGAGCTGCTGCTTGCCGAGCTGCTGCGGCCAGCTGTGTGGCGCACACTGCCCACCTACCGCCAAGTGTCGGCCGCGCTTGCCCTGCGGCAGGTGCGACACACTCCTGCGCAATGCTGCTGCCGCTACAAGTTCCTCAAGAGCAAGGTGCGCAAGGCCAAAGGCCAGCCGCCCGGGTCCTTCGACACGCAGATCCGCGAGCTCATGGGGCTGCTGGGCGACAACCAGCAGGACAGGCGCACCCGCCGCAGCCGCCGCCCCGCACCCTCTGTGCCCGCGCCGGTTCCGGAAGACCCAGGTAGGCAGGCGGCTGGGCGGAAGAGGGGAAGGGATGGCAGGGCTGGGGAGAGGGGGAGGAGGGGGGAAGGGCAATCGGGGCAGGAGGCTGGAAGGGGCGGCTGGGGCCGGAGGCTCAGAGGCCAGCGGGCGGGTGGCAGAGCCCTCACCCCCGCCGACCCAGTGCTCCCTCCCGCAGGTGCCGCGCCGCCCTGGGCCCCCGCCAACCTCTTGCCGCCTGCCACCACACCTTCGCTGAATGCTGCTCTGCTGCAGACGCTGACGCACCTGGGCGACATCTTGGGCATGCTGGGCCCTCTGCGAGACCAGCTGCTGACCCGGAACCAGCACGTGGAGCAGCTGCATGGCTCCTTCGACCAGACTGTGTCCCTGGCCGTGGGCTTCATCCTGGGCAGCATGGCAACCCAGCGCGGCATCTTGGGCGAGCTGAGCTAGCCGCACCCGCCACCACCCCCCCAGCATTCAAGAAACCCTTTTGGATTTAAAAAAAAATAAAGTTTCTAGCACCTTTATCTGGGTTTTGTGAAGTCTCTTTTGGATCCAGGATATAATAGATGTAGGCCCAAATGAGATCCAGGACCCCGGGCCTTGAGCTCAGGGACTTTGGACTGGTGTCAGAAGAGCCACTCCCTAGGGGACAGCTGTGGAGAGAAGTTCCTAGCAGGAACTTAGAACTCAAAAGCCTCTAGAGGTAAGTTGAAAAGCCTGGGCAGGTATAGTGGAAGGGGCAGAAGGGGAGGTGGGATGCATCAGAACTCCCAGCCACTGAGGAGTTTGGGATGCGCCTCTCCCCAGTGGAGGCACTTTCTGCCAGGTAGATTGGCCCTCCCTTAATGTAAAATTGCTGCAGGAGAGCTCCTCTAAGCTAACACCTCTCTTCTAGGTTCAGAGAGTTATTTTGGGGCTCTCAGTCACCGAAATCAGGTCCCCTAAACGCCAGAGCTCACCATTCTCTGAAAAATAAAAACCCAGACAATTATTCAAGTTATTAGAATCTGTTCTTTTTGTTCGTTTGGACATCTCTGGGGGAATAAAAGTTCCAGCTTTGTCTGGGCCTGGTCATAGACCTGCTCTGTTTTGTCTGTGTTGCAGCAGTCAAGAGGTGGGCATGGAAGGTCACATGCCCTTACAAGCTTCAGGCTGCATTTTCCTGCAGAGGCAGCCGGAGGTGAGGGCATAGACAGTTTGAGCCTAGTTTGGACATTTGACTTGTCCGAACAGTTAAAAAAATTGTAAAATGCTCTTGTCTAAAAAGAAAATTGGATAAAAGATAGGCCAGTTCAGTTTCAGGTGACTCCCACCTAGCCTTCCTCCAGCTGAAGGTATTCACAAGGCCAATTGGTAAAATGCATTGCTAAACAAGCAAGCCCTGGGTAAATGAAGCTCAGCAAAGGCACTTTGTTTTACAAATCTTAAATCTTTAGATCAAGATTCTGGACTGATTTTCATTTTTGTGCACTTTAAGTTTTGTATGAGTATGTTGGAACATGTTTAAGATGAAAATCAGCATGCTGTAAAAAAAAGAGTTTAAACTATAAGGAAGGTCATCAGATTTGTATGCCAAATATCTTAAAGGATTATTGTATTGTTTTAAACAGAAAGTTTAGTTAAACTTTCTAAGAATTCTTTAATTTACAAATCAAAATCTGTATTTTAAAATTTGGTATTTTAAAATGCAAAGGTTGTTTACACTGTAATCAAGTTATCTGACTCAACAAAAAGGCATTGGCTGTTTGGGATTTAGTTCCCTCTGCTAAAACTTGGGGATACTATTAGAAATTTAAATATAAAGGTTTATTTAACACTGTCAAAGATTTTACCTGTTCTGTCTAAAACTTTACCTGTTCTGTCTAAAACTATTTCATTCAAGAACCAAGAAAAAAAAAGGGCAAAACTTAGACTCTAATAGAAGACCTGTCTTTTGAGGTGAGGGATGTAGAGGCAGACGTGCAGCTCAGCCAGTCATGCAGGGTGGGACAGGCCCCGGGGGGAGTCCACGCATGGTAGAAGAGGGCAAGCTGGCACAAAGGCAGTTCAACTAACCCTGAAGAGTTGGGTGCATGCACATTCCTTAGGAGGGGCTGTGTGGCCAATCTTTGTCCTGTCCCTTTCTCTTGCAGACAGAGACAGGAAACATAATGGTAAAAATGAGTGATGTCATGATCTGATTCCTAAAACTGCCACTTGAATGTATTAACTTTGAAAAAGCCTTAAAAATATGGTTAGAAAATTTATCAGTATATGATTTGCTTTCATTGATACTCTGCAATTGGATATGTTTTTTTTTAAAGGCATATAGGTGGGCTGGGAAGGTGGGTCAGTGGTAGAGCACTTGCCTTACATGCATGAGGCCCGGGCTCAGTTCTTTAGCACCACATAAGCAGAAAAGAAACAACCAGAAGAGGCACTGTGGCTCAAGTGGTACAGCGATAGCCTTGAGCTGAAGAGCTGAGGGACACCGCCCAGGCCCAGAGTTCAGGGCCACAACCAGATACCCCCCACCTAAAAAAAAAAAGGCATATAGGTGTTAAGTCTAGCTTCTTGGTACAGTACTGGTGATTAATTCTTGCATTATCAAAAAATGGTCATTTGAGTTCAAAAGTTTTTAATGTATATCTGTTTTAAAATGAGTAGCCAAGAGGAAATAGTGGTACATATCCTCAAGAATTCAAAGGAGTTTTCAAAATACAAATGAAAACTAAAGTATAAAATGTTAAAGCAGAGATTAATAAAAGGCTTAAATTAGGATTGGTAAGTCTTTAGCCCACTTATTTCTTGGGCAGTTGTTTCTTCAAGGTTTGTTGTTGGGGGATTTAACTTTTTGAGTTCCAGGTATATTTTAGATATGAGACACTTGTCCGTTGTGTGGCTAGTGAAGATCTTCTCCCAATCCGTGGGCTTTCTGTTGATCTTGCTAGCTATGTACTTTGCCATGCAGAAGCTCTGCAATTTCATGCAATCCCATTTGTCCAACCTTTCTTTGATTTGTTGTATTTCTAGGTCTCTGTTAGGAAAATTTTGGCCTGTCCCAAGGAGACCTGGGTTTCTATTATTCCATCCTGTAATGTTTTCAGAGTGTCTGCTTTGACTCTGTGGTCTTTGATCCATTTGGAGTTGATTCTGATGCAGAGTGATATATAAGTAGTTAACCAATTTTGCCAGCACCATTTATTGAAGAGGCTGTCTTTCATTCTATTTTTTTTAGCCCTCTTATCCAAGATTACATAGTTATAGGTATGTGGGTTCATTTCTGGGTTTTCAATTCTATTCCATGGGTCCTGAGATCTGTTCTTGAGCCAGTACCAAGCTGTTTTGATTTCTACAGCTTTGTAGTAGAGTTTGAAATTTGGTATTGATATTCCTCTAGCAGTGTTCTTTGTGTTAAGGATCGCTTTTGCTATTCGGGGTCTTTTATTGTTCCATATGAATTTTTGGATTGCCTCTTTTATTTTCCTGAAGAATGAGGTTGGAATATTGATAGGTATCGCATTGAATTTGTAGATAGCCTTGGGAAGTATTGCGATTTTCATGATGTTGATCCTTCCAATGTAGGAGCATGGGAGGTTTTTCCAATTTCTAATTTCTGTTTTGATTCCTTTTTCAAGTTTTTAAAGTAGGTTCCTCATAGACTCCACATAGACCTCCCCTGTGACCCAGCAATCCCACTTTTGGGCATTTACTGGAATGATCACAAGCAAAGCCGTACTAAAGCTACCAGCACAACTATGTTTATTGCAGCATTATTTACCATAGCTAATGTATGGAACCAACCCAGATGCCCCACAGTAGATGAATGGATCAAGAAAATGTGGTATATATGCATAATGGAATTCTATGCCTCTATCAGAAAGAATAACATTGTCCCATTTGTTAGGAAATGGAAAGACTTGGAAAAAAATATATTAAATGAAGTAAGCCAGGCCTAAAGAAACATAGGTCCCATGGTTTCCCTTATTTTCAATAACTAGTACATGTCTGAGACAATCAGAAACAGTCAGATACGTTGATGTTAGGTTAAATGAACCCCAAGATAAGGACTCAAATAGTTTTTCTTTCTTGCTATTGTTTATAACATATTTATAAGATGATTTCTTTGTTGCTTTGTATGTCCCTCCCCCATGGCGGGGGCGGGGGGGGGGTTGGAGGGTGGGGAGGGTGGGAAGATATTGTAAGGGGAAACAAAGGAGGAGGCAACAAATGTACTTATCACCTTGCCCATGTAATTGAAACCCCTCCATATGGTATTTTCACAATAACAACAACAACAACAAAAAAAAACCTTTGAACTTAAAAAAAAATAGGATTGGATGGGCTGGGAATGTGGCTGGGCTGCGAAATTGGCTTAGTGGTAGAGTGCTTGCCTAGCATTCATCAAACCCTGAGTTCAATTTCTCACTACCACGTATTCAGAAAAAGCAGGAAGCAGTGCTAGCCTTGACCAAAAGAAGCTCAAGGACAATGCCTATGCCATGAGTTAAAGCCCAAGGACTGGCAAAAAAAATGGAGATGAATTCCTGGTTATAAAGTTTGAAAGTTAAATTGGTAATATTTGTCTCAAAGTGCAAAAAGGAAAAATTAGGATTACCAAAATAATTGCTTAATTGCTATTTCAGTTTGCTCTTATAGGTTTTTTTTTTTTGTAACAGTTCCCAGCAGGCCCATACAAAGGAGTAAGGATTCTTACAAGTTTGTCAGATATAACTTTCGGCCCTTAATAAGTCTGAGGTAGACCATGCTTTAAAAAACTATTTCTAATGACCATCTTTGTTTCTTTTAATTGGAGTAAACATGGCCTTTTGTTTAGACTTGTTGATCTGAGAACTGTGGTTCAAAGCCAGCCTGGGCAGAGAAAGGTCCCTGTGAGATTATCTCTAATTGGTCAACAGAAGAGTTGTTTTGGGGCTCAAAGTGGCAGAGTGCTAGCCTTGAACTCAGGGCCTGAGCGCTATCGCTCATCTCTCCAGCTCAAGTCCAGTGATTAAGGAAAATGCCAAGGTGTGTGTATCCCAGCATGGAGAAAGACTCTCCTGGGACCCTGGCAATGATGAAACATCCAGAGGCAGTTACAAGCCACTGCTCGGATGGCAGAGATGGTATCAGATCCTGTTTGGCCTTTCAAAAATTGAAGGACTGGGAACGTGGCTCAGTGGTAGAGCACCTGCCTTGCATGCATGAGGCCCTGGGTTCGATTCCTCAGCACCACATAAGAAAAAAGAAAAAAGAGGGAAGTGGCGCTGTGGCTCAAGTGGTAGAGCACCAGCCTTGAGCTGAAGAGCCCAGGGGGCAGCGCCCAGGCCCAGAGTTCAGGCCCCACGACTGGACACCCCCCCCCCAAAAAAATTGATCAGAGCCAGGAAGTCATGAGAAAGTAAATTGTAATCATGCCTTTCTAAATGTTTGTCTGCTTCATAATTGGGCAAGAATGTGCCAGTCATCTATGTGGGTTGTAAAATGTGTGGGATAGTTTAAATTCCCAAATTAGGGCTTTGAGCAGATACAGGGCATAACTATTGGAGCCTTCTTAAAGTACAGGAGGGGTTCATTTTACCTAACATCATCCTATCTGATCTTTTCAGCTTGTCTCAGACATATACTAGTTATTGCAAATAAGGCAACCATGGTGAAGAGCTACAGTAACTCCATTTTAAGATCAAACCTCCTGAGCTGTGCTGCCCTCAGAGTAACCCCCAAAGAGAAAGTTCTCAGAAAAACCCCAGGTTGCCACCAACCCTGCCCATCCTTAAGGAAAAGAACAGTTCCCTAAGTATTCCATCAGAAAAAGGCAAGTGCGGTCAGGGTGGACTTAAACCCCCTGAACTTGTGGACTTGCTTTTGTGGAAACCCCCTAAACTTGTTTGTTTGATACTATAAAAACTGTGCTAATTTTGTGCTCGGGGCCTCTTAGCATCACCGGTTACCAAGTGTGCAGAGGACCAAGCTCGAGCTTTCAATAAACGACTCTTTGCTGTTTGCAAAGAGCCTGGTGGTCTGTGAGGGGCACCCGAAATCGGGTACTTCAATGGGATCTATGTTTCTTTGGCCCGGCTTACTTCACTAGATAAGGACACAAGTGGTTTTTTCTTTCTTGCTATTGTTTCTAACATATTTATAAGGTGATAGATTTGTTGCATTGTATGTCTCTTCCCCCACAGTATAAGCCCTGTTTTCACTGTATTTGATGTTGGTATATTTTGGGGAGGGGAAAGGAAAAAAAACAAATTGTTTAACTAGGGATACAGATGGACCTATTGCAACAATGAGATGTGCAAAATCCTATGTTGAAAAGCAAACTTTACAACTTTGGCGCCGGGGGTGAGGGTATAGTGGTGGAGATGGGAGTGAAGGGATCGGTAGGGGAAAACCAAAGGAGGAGGCAACAATGCTTGATAAGAAATGTACTCATTACCTTGCTCATGTAATTGTAGCCCCTCTGTATGGCATTTTCACAATAAAAATTATTTATATATATATGTATATGTATATATATATATGTGTATATATATATATACATATATATATATACATATACATATATAAATTAAAAAATTGCAGAAGGGAACAGCCCAGGGAAAAATTCGGATCTCTTACAGAAAAAAATTCAATGACTTAATGTACATAAGAAAAAACGTGGGGAATGAGATAAGGAGGTCAGATCTGACTGGTGCCATATTGGCCACATGGTGGATGATAGGGTCTTGTATCTTGTCTTCATGCCGGGGGAAGGAAAATGCCTCCATTATCATCTGACTCCCAAGTGATGGATATTCGCAGATACCTGGAGGCAGGGGCGAGCACTTGGCTGATAGAAATTACCAGTCCCAGGCACTGGACTGGCAGATTTAGTCACCTGTGGACCTGTCCCCTGCTGAGACCCTATTTAGGCCCAGCCCAGCCGCCATTATGTCATGCCACATGTGTCGCTGTGGTCATGTCTTGTCTTCTGACTCATCTCCAGTCATCATGGCATCACAATTCAACTCTCCATTGGAGTTGAATTGGTTTGTTGGTATTTTTGTTCTTTCTTTCCTCTCTAGACTGTTTCCTAACCGTGTTTTGTGTGTTTGGGGGCTTCAGGCCTTTGTAAAAATGGGTGGCCAGCAGCCTGCTAACTGTGTAATAAAGACTCCAATATTCCATCTACCTAATGTGGCTTCTAGGATGCTTTACATCCGGCGTAGTTACCTATTTTCTAACAAAGATAAAGTGAAATATTTTGAGTGTCCACAATTATTTTTGGAAATTTTCCTAGAATTAGTAGACTAAGTGCTGGTATTTTAGTCATAAAATAGAATGAGGTAATTTGATATGATGGGAATGGGGCGTAGGCTAACACTTATCATGTATGCAATGTTATACTAGTAATTCCAACTCTGAAGACTTCAATATCATCATCTGATAATTAAAAATAAAAGTAGTTCTAATTTATGGAATTATTGTGAGGATTAAATTAGATAACCTAAAGTACTTGGAAAAACAATCAACATTTGCTACTTTCTACCTGTTATTTTATCATGTGATGAATTCTAACATTTTTAATATGATATTTATATTGTGTCTATTTAGGATATGCAATGTGATATATTGATATTCATTGCATTGTTCACTTTCCTGTCATTGTGAGGAAAAAACCTGCAAAGAAAATTTCTGAAGAGGAAACTATTATATTTTCTCATGGTTTAAGAGAATGCAGTTTAAGATCAGATGTCTCCATTGTTTTTAATTGTATTTTAATTAAATAGTGGTATGAAGGAATTTCCATTCAACAAATCAGTTTATAAGTACAATAGATGTTTACATAACGTTCCTACATCCTTCCAAAGCTCACCCCATTTTCATTTTTTCTAGATTCATACTATCCGCATTGAATATTATGCCTTCACTCTCTTCCTCTATAACTCTTTTTATTCCTTCCCTTTTACTTCCCTTCACATCTTCCAAGTGATAGTTTCCTGGTATTCATTTTGTTAGATTAAAAGTTCAATTTTATAAGAAATTACACCTCTTAAATACTCCTCTGAAAAGAGAATGCTTTGGTTAATACTGTTGTGAAAAGTTGTGTAATACTTTTGCCTAAACTTCTAGCTTCCAAATAAGCGACAGAACATTGTTCCTTTGTGTGTCTGGCTCTGGTTTACTTTACTTAACATATTTTTAGATCTATCCATTTCTTTGCAAATGATGTAACAGTCTTCATATTGGATGGGTGCAATCCAATTGTGTATATGTGCCACACTTCCCTAACCTTGCCTCTGATAAAGGATATCTTGTCTGTTTCCATAACTTTGCTAAGGGGAATAGTGCAACAGTGAACATGATTGTGAAAGTGATTGTACTCTAACTTTTTTTTTTATTGTGAAAATACTGTACAGAGGGGTTACAATTACATGGGCAAGATAGTGAGTACTTTTCTTATCAAGCATTGTTGCCTTCTCCTTTGTTTATCCTTCCCATCCCTTCCCAGCCACACGCCACCTCGCAACCCCAACCAATTCTCCCCAACCACCCACCAAAGTTGTAAAGTTCATTTTCTACATGACAACTTGTTCTTCTCATTGTTGCAACGGGTCCACCGGTATCCTTATTTAAACGACTTGTTTTTCCACTTCCCCTCCACAAATTATCCAACATCAAATACAGTGAAAGCAGGGGTTATACTGTGGGGGAGGGACATACAAAGCAACAAAGAAATAATCTTATAAATGCTTTAGATACAAATGCATGAAAGACAAAAACATTTAAATACGTATCTTAGGGTTCATTTTCCTAACATTACATTATCTGATCTTTTCTGCTTGACTCATATATATACTAGCTATTGCAAATAAGGGAAACCATGGGACCTATGTTTCTTTGGGCTTGGCTTACTTCACTTAATATAATTTTTTCCAAGCCTTTCCATTTCCTCACAAATGGGGCAATGTCATTCTTTCTGATTGAGGTATAGAATTCCATTGTTTATATATACCATATTTTCTTGATTCATTCATCTACTGAGGATCACCTGGGTTGGTTCCATATCTTAGCTATGGTAAATAATGCTGCAATAAACATAGTTGTGCTGTTGGCTTTAGTGTGGTCTTGTTTGTAAGCATTTGGGTAAATGCCCAAAAGTGGGATTGCTGGGTAATAGGGGAGCTCTATGTGGAGTCTTTTGAGGAACCTCCATACTACTTTCCAAAGTGGTTGAACAAGTTTACACTCCCACCAACAATGCAGTAAGGTTCCCTTCTGTCCACATCCCCTCTAGCATCTGTTGTTATTAGAGTTCTTGATTTTTGCCATTCTAACTGGGTGAGGTGGTACCTCAATGTTGTTTTGATTTGCATTTCTTTTATGGTTAGAGAGGTTGAGCATTTCTTCCTGTGTCTATTGGCCATCCTTCTTTCTTCTTCAGAGAAGTTTCTCTTTAAGTCATTTGCCCAGTTATTTATTGGGCAGTTGTTTCTTTGAGGATTCGTTGTTGGGGGATTTAATTTTTTGAGTTCCAAGCATATTTTAGATATGAAACCCTTTTCCGTTGTATGGCTAGTGAAGATCTTTTCCCAATCTGTGGGCTTTCTATTGATCTTGCTAGCTATGTCCTTTGCCATGCAGAAGCTCTGCAACTTGGTGAAATCCCATTTGTCCAACTTTTCTTTGATTTGTTGTGTTTCCGGGTCTCTATCAAGAAAATTTGGCCTGCGCCAAGGAGACCTAGGGTTTCTCCTATTCCATCCTGTAATGTTTTCAGAGTGTCTGCTTTGACTCCGAGAGCTCACACCAATACTCCTCCAACTCTTCAGTGGAATTGAAAGAGAAAGCTCACTACCGAACACATTCTATGAAGCCATCATCACCCTCATCCCAAAACAAGGCAGGGACTCATCAAAGAAAGAGAACTATAGACCCATTTCTTTCATGAACATTGATGCAAAACTTCTCAACAAAATTTTGGCCAATCGACTTCAACAGTTCATCCAAAAAATCATACACCATGATCAAACAAGATTCATTTCAGGGATGCAAAGCTGGTTCAATATACGCAAATCAATTAATATTATTTATCACATCAACAGGAGCAAGGGTAAGAACCACATGGTTATCTCAATAGGCGCAGAAAAAGCATTCGACAAGATCCAACACCCCTTTATGATGAAGGTTTTGGAAAAATTAGGAATCCATGGAACATTCCTCAATACAATAAAGGCTGTATATGACAAACCTACAACCACCATTATACTTAATGGTGAAAAACTAAAGCCATTTCCTTCTAACTCAGGAACAAGATAAGGATGCCCACTCTCTCCACTTCTCTTCAATCTAGTATTAGAATGCCTAGCTACAGCAATAAGACAAGATGCAGACATAAAGGGGATCCAAATAAGGAAAGAAGAAATAAAACTCTCCCTCTTTGCAGAAGACATGATCTTGTATCTAAAGAATCCCATAGACTCCACTCCCAAATTACTCAAGCTGATTCAAATGTTTGGCAAAGTAGCAGGGTATAAAATTAACGCCTCCAAATCAATGGCTTTTCCATATGCCAACAATGAGTAAAAGGGAGCAAAGCAACTCCATTTGTAATAGCCCCACAAAAAATAAAATACCTAGGAATTAACTTAACCAAAGAAGTGAAGGACCTCTATGATGAAAACTTTAAAAACTTGAAAAAGGAGATCAAACAGAAGTTAGAAAATGGAAAAAACTCCCGTGCTCCTGGATTGGAAAGATTAACATCGTGAAAATGGCAATACTTCCCAAGGCTATCTACAAATTCATTGCGATACCTATCAAAATTCCAACCTTATTCTTCAAGGAAATAGAAGAAGCAATCCAAAAATTCATATGGAACAATAAAAGACCCCGAACAGCAAAAACGCTCCTCAATGGAAAGAACACTGCTGGAGGAATATCAATACCAAATTTCAAACTCTATTATAAAGCCATAGTAATCAAAACAGCTTGGTACTGGCACAGGAACAGACCTCAGGACCAATGGAATAGAATTGAAACCCCAGAAATGAACCTACAGACCTATAGCCATCTAATCTTTGATAAGGGAACTAAAAAATTAGAATGGAAGAAAGACAGCCTCTTCAGTAAATGGTGCTGGCAAAATTGGTTAACTACTTGTAGAATACTAAAGTTAGATCCTTATATATCACCCTGCACCAGAATCAACTCCAAAGGGATCTAGCTTTTTGGAAGAATTCATGACTATCTTTCTGGGAGCAATCCTCTAGCCAATTTTCCAGAAAAGCACATCACTCCCTCCATCTCCATCACAACTTTTTGCAACTCCTCAAAAACACAACTACCACCTACAGGTCTCAATAAGCAAAAAAACCCCACTGTGCCCATATTCTTTCAATACATTTTGTCATAATTTTACACAAAATTTAGTGATAGCCTTCTATGTACTTTCTTAATGTGGGAATGAAGGACGTGACAATAGAGTAAAAGTAAGAAAAATGCAATTTAATTAGCTATTAGAATATTTACAACCATTTTCAGATCTAACTCATAACCTCACTTACTATTATTTTAATCTTTATGTCATTACTTCATCTATCCCCTAAATTATAACAGGTGATTAAAATACAAAGGCAAAAAAGTGTGGTTTGATTTTGACACTCATATCTGAGGATGCACAGTATGGATAAATAAATGGATTAGAATTAATAGCCAATATCAATTTTGTTAAAGTAAAGATGGTTTTCCCAAACTGATTCTCACAATTCATATTCCAGTCAAAAACAAGTAACATGTGACAATTCCCTTTGTTTTCGTCCAGTCGTGGGCCTGAACTCTGGGCCTGGACTCTGTCCCTCAGCTCTTCAGCTCAAGGCTAGCGCTGAACCACTTGAGCCACAGCAACACTTACAGCTTTTTTCTTTTTGCTTAGGTGGTGCTGAGGAATCGAACCCAGGGCTTCAAGCATGAAAGGCAAGCCCTCTACCACTGAGCCACCTTCCCAGCCCCTCCTCATTATGTTTTGTTTCCATTTTATTTTATAATCAAGGATGATTTCATAAATCTATTGTAGATACACAAATATGTTTAAATATTTCTATTTGTATGCATTGATATATACATACACACATATATTGTGAAGTTTATAATGATAATTTATACATTCTGTAACTGTACAATTTACTAAATTATTAAAAATATCGACGGCTCATGCCTGAAATCCTGGTTACTCGGGAGGCTGAGACCTGATAATCATGGTTTGAAGCCATCCTTGGCAGGAAAGTCCATGAGCCTCTTATCTCCAAACAACCACCAGAAAATCAAAATTGGAACTGCGGCTCAAAGTTGTAGAGTGGTAGCCTTGACAGAAAAATCTCAGGGACATCACCCAGGCTCTTAGTTCAAGAATTACAATCTGCCAAAGAAAATCTATTTAATTTACACCTGTGTAAGTAGAGTATTTCCATCACCCAAATGCACATCCATGTTCATTTGCAAAGTAATTTTGTTATGTCTGGAGTACCACATAACATTATCACCTAAGTAGAAAGCATTGCAAGGTGGGTTCACTCTATCTCATTGATTTTTCTCCAGTTAAAAACTCAAATCTTACAATTATTCCAATTATTTAAAGTCATAGCTTTTTTCTTTAATACCCGTAATATTAGAGTTTGAATTGAGTGACTTGTGTCTCCTAAATGGGTGTTCTTACCACTTTGTCATGCCGCAAGCCCTAAATTATCCTAATTAATTTTCAGATAGAATCTGGCTTCCTACTTGTGTATGATCTTGAGCTCAGTCCACTTTATGTTATTCTTCCTGGAATTTAGGATAACAGGTCTTGGCATTGTGTACAGATCTTTCTGTCCAGTCGGGGCTTTAACCACTATCCTCACAACAGTACACTCCCACATAGTCAGGAGTTTCATAAGCTTATCATAGCTGATTTTTTTTAAAAAATTTGCATTTCCTGCAGGTTCTTGAGTATTGAATTAATTTGTGTTTTCTTGGTTTGTTTTGTTTCATTTGAATGTATGTGTTGAGTTGTTCCTCATTTTTCCTTTTGTTTCTTTCACTCAAGTTCTTACCTAAAGTGCTGAGAAACCAATTCTTCTTCTCAATATAGTCAAGGTGAACATTATTTACTCCAAGGCAATTTCAGTAATATTTAAACACCTTCCTATCTATGAATGTTGTATGAATGCTTAGTGCTGAGAAGAGTCTTTTTATTTTCACAGCAGTCTTTGACATACACAGACAGATCATAAATTATATAAAGATAATAAAACTACCGATGCTTGCCAGAAGGAGAAAAACCTATTATTAATTGTTTGACAGAGGCTTCCCCTCTAGTGAAAGAAATATGCTGCTTGATGCAGGATTTCACACAGTCATATTGCTAGGAAGAACCTTAAACAAGCATCTAACACTGAAGAGTTTAGGGAGATGAATTGACCTCCTGAATAATTGACTTTTGGGTGAAATGAAAGCAGGTTTCCAAAAAGAGAGCAGACTTTAGAGAAACATGATGAGTTGTATGTAAATAGGTGCTTAGCTGATTTTGTTAATTGGTGAACTAATACAGGGAAATAAAGTACAGCAAGGAGAAAAAATAAAGAACTCTGCATTGAAATACTCATTTTTGTGTGTGTGTGTGTGTGTGTGTGTGTGAGTGTGTGTGTGTGTGCACACTCGTGCCTGTACAAACACGCACATGTGCATGTGCTCATGGATGCATTCATCATTCCTGAGGCTTGATAGTGCCTGGGCACTATCCCTAAGCTTCTGTGCCCAAGGATAGTGGTCTACCACTTGAGCTACTGCTACACTTCTGGATTTATGGAGATAATTGCATGTATTTTCATGATTGGACTGGCTTTGAACAGTGGTCTTCAGATCTCAGCCTCCTGAGTAGCTAGCTAAGCCGATTCAGCCTCTGAGTAGCTAGTTAAAATTCTGCCTGTCTTCTATGCTTCACTGCTCTTTTATTCTTTTCCTGAGGTAATCACAAGCCTAAGTCATATATATGTCTAATTTCTTTAAAAATACTGTCACTGCTTGGCACCAGGGGCTCCTAACTGTACTCTTAACTACTTAGGAGATTTGAGAAGAGAACCCAGGCCAAATTTTAATGGACTTCCTTCTCAATCTATAGCTGGGTGCATTGGATCATTTCCACCATCCTGCACTATCTAGAGACTAAGATTGGAAGGACTGCGGATCCAGGCCAGCCAAGGTAGGAAACTAGACAAGTTGTTGTGCAACTCTGATGCCATTGATGATGGGAAGGCTAAAAGGACAGATCAGGTGCATGTTCTTGTGGAAAGAGAACCCCTATCCTAAAATTAACCACTGATATGATGACAGCCTAGCAAGAACAATACCCCAAGTTGAAATCCCCACAATTACCCACAACCAGAATAAGTATATACATTAACATCCAAAAACATAGTACAATATGTTGTTTGCTTTAATATTATCTTTATCTGATTATTATATGATGTGACAGAATAGTTTCTTCATTAAATTTATGATATATTTAAAAAGACCTAGAAAATTCTTTCTCGCTTATGTTCAAATGAATGGCAAATTGCCTCATTTTTACATATTTGACTACCACTAAAAATTCATCCAATGATTATTATAGTAATATATTCTGGTTTATTACTTTACTATGTAACAGTTTTTAAACTTTTTGCTTCTATGAAGTTTAAGTATTTAAATGTATCATTGAAATATATTCCTTGGGTACTTGGGGCAGATTTTTATAAAGATTTTAAAAAATGGCTTCTAAGAACGCTTAATTGGTATACTATTTTATTTATCTTTAATTTCAATTTAATTTTATTGTAATGGTAATGTACAGAAGGGTTACAGTTACTTAAGTAAGTTAATGAGTACATTTCTTATGGAACATTGTAATCCGCGACATTGATTTTTTTTTTTTTTGTATACTCAAAAACAGCTTTTGCAGTTGCTATTGATCAGTGGGTCCTTTTGCTTTCTTTATTCATGCATTTTTATTATAAAATTGATATACAGAGGGTTTACAGTTACTTCAGTTAACTACAGAGTAAACTTCATTTTATATTTGAAATTTCAAAATTTGAACCTAATTACTTATTTTCTTTTCTTTCGTTAAGGCAATTGTTTTTTGAGAGTTGTAGGAGTAGTTAATTTAATTTTGCATGATTTCTACACATGTAATTTATTCAGACCCATATATTTTGCTTTAATATGTGAATATTTAAAATTATTTTCTTAATTTTTATATGGTTGGTGAATTTAAATAAATTTATTTTCTTAAAGTTCTAAACATATTTTTCCAGGTAACAAATAACTACTGTATTTTCAAGAAGCACACACTTTATTAAGAAAGGATTCATTACCTGGTCACTTTATTGTAAATATTTGAACTTGAATTTTAAAAAAAAGTTTGAACTGGGCATGGCGATTTGTGGCTTCCATTTTCTAGCTATGATAGGAACTGCAAATAGGGTTTGTAATTTGGGAGAGCTTGAGAAACTATGAGACCTTATTATAAAAATATCCAGGGTGAAATGATTAGAGATATAGAGCACCTAGTTATCATATTCTAAATCTTGAGTTTAAACACCAGTAACATCAATATTTTGTCAAAATAAAAGGATACATGTTTCAAAATATTTATTTAAAACTTGTTTGCAAAGGTTCTCCTGTCTACTATTTCTTAATTTTCAATTTACTTAATTTATAGAAATCAAAGTATATGGTGACTATTTTATTTCTATGAAACTTTTAAATAGTACGAGCCATATTATTTTATATATTAACCTATTTTTACTATTTGTGATAATTTCCTCTGTTTAATATGATATCAAGATTCCAAATGTGTGTATGTGGGGGGGGGGTGTCTGTGTGTGTTTATGTGGTTTGTGTGTGTATGTGCTTTGTGTGTACTTTGTGCTGTGTGTACTTTGCAATGCTTGGGAGATCACACCATTGTTTCACTTATGCTAGGCCAAGGTTTTACCACTGAACTGTACTGTCTAGCTATAATTTAAGTAGTGTTTTAAATTATAACTTTTAAATTTTCATTCCTAGTATGTTTTTTTTAATTATATATGATAAAATGTGATCCATATTCTATCCACGTCAGCAATTTTCATTATTATTTTATTGTTATTTAGAATATTTCCACTGCCTTTCTACTTCCAAACTCTTGTGTTTGTTATTGATAAAGGTTTTACATTCCTTTTTTTCTCTCTTCATTCTTTTTGCCTTTATAGTTTAGATTCTTTCCCTTATTTCTTGGGAAATTAATTATCATATTCCTATTACAATTTCTTTACATTGTAAGTGGTCTATACAATGCTTTATTTTTTCCCACCTTCTCTGACTCAGTCCACACTGTTAGGTGGATTAAAAAGAAACTTGATTCAGGACAGTTTGATTATTTTCTTCCTTTTCTTCTCTTAAGTCTTTATGTTTGTTGAAACACAATAACAATGACATACTGCTCCTATGTGGTCCATCATTCTATCCCCTCCAACTCTCGTCTGTAGTACAGCTCAAGTCGTTATTATTAAGCTTTATTATGCTACAATGTTATCTAAATCTTAACTCATTCCTAAATTAATTTTAGTTGCTTCAAACATTCTCTAAAGACATTTTTCTATATAAAATATCTGGGCCTTGTGTTTTCACAAGGTGCAGAATATGGGTGACTATCAAACATCTAGATATCTCTGTATAATATTGGTCCTCCTGCTCAATAAACTTGTGTGTAAATTCAGGGAATACAGGTCAGTCAGAACAATCTTGTAAAAATTTTGAAAAAACACACTATCGAGGATGTATGCTGGACCAATTCCTGTAACTTAATTTTATATCTATTTTAATGTCTGTTCTAAAATTTACAGCATTTCTATTTGAAAAAATGTTAAGTTTGTGTAAATTAGGCTTGGAAAACCTATGATTGTAATATTCACTTCCAAAGCACTAAAATGTATACAATAAAAGGAGATAATATATTGCATGTGAATTTCATGTCAGAAAAAAACTATCGTTTAATATACTTCACACAAATTGCAGAATACCTAAAAGGATGTTTTTCGGTGTTGGGTAAAAACTTTTCGTAAACTATAGCTTTTAAAACAAAGATGTGATTTCTGTTTATTTTTAAGTTTTTTATGTTTTTTTTTTTAGTTTATGCAGAGATAACTCAATCAAAAAGTGATAACTGGAATAACTAGGAATTATGCATCACTTATAAGTAATTGATAACATTTTCTGGAAGAAACTTTTAGCAAATGAGAGGAGACCCAAATCTATGCATCTGCATTTTATGAAAGCCATATGTTACTTGCTCAATCCAATTGCTTTTCTCTACTTTGCTAAGAAAAAAAGTATTCTCAAGATAAGAGCCAAAAGCAGTGAATATATACAAAATAAACAATCATCTTGATTTATTTGTGAAAATAACAAATGAAATAAAACAATTCCACTTAAGGGACTCCAATATTAGTATCTATGAAGATGTTCCTGAATGCCAACATCCATTGAAATTTTGGAATTTTAATTTCTACCAACATATGAACACTTGAACAACAAAACAAATGTAGTCTTAAAGCAAACAGGCCTTGGAATAATTTTCTTAATTGTTTTGAAATTACAAAAGAATTGATACCATTAAGAAAATGATCCTTTCCTATGGAAATCATTTAAAAATGTTTATCACTTATTATAATTCAAATACCAAACAAGAGTATTTTTATATAATCATTACAAATATAATTTAATTACTATTGTAAAATAGAATAAAAGACCAGTCTCAATATATTATTATTATTATCCTTAATTTGTAATTATTACCTAAATATCTTAAAATATCTAAATAGTCATGTCTTTAACATAGTCGTAAATATTCTGTACATTTTACTTAACATTTTCCAGGGACATGTATTCATGTCTCTAAAAAAATGTTTGCATAGGGGCTGGGAAGGTGGCTCAGTGGTAGAGCGCTTGCCTTGCATGCATGAGGCCCTGGGTTCGATTTCTCAGCACCACATAAGCAAAAAGAAAAAAGCCGGAAGTGGCACTGTGGCCCAAGTGGTAGAGCGCTAGCCTTGAGCTGAAGAGCTGAGGGACAGCGCCCAGGCCCAGAGTTCAGGCCCCATGATCAGACCAAAAAAAAAAGTTCACATCAGTTAAAAGATGCTTTTGTGAAATTAATGTGATATATTTTGTTGTAGTTTGCAAAGTCTGGGTATTGTCCCTAAGCATTTTTATGCTAAAAGCCAGCACTCTATATCTTGAGGCACAGTGCCACTTCCGGCTTTTTTCTTTTTGCTTATGTGGTGCTGAGAAATCGAACCCAGGGCCTCAGGCTAGCAAGGCAAGTGTTCTACCACTGAGCCACCTTCCCAGCCCCTAACAAGTACTTTTCTCTCTGGGGTATTTTTGAACACAATTCTAAGATCTCATTACCCAGAATAGCTGGAATAATAGGCGTGAGTCACTGGCACTTTGTTTGATGTATTTTGTAAATTTTAATTATGTTTTAAGATTTTTGTTTCACTATAATGTACAATGTTCTACACATATATTTTGATATATGTATATATTTCTGATGACAAATAATCTTTAAAAATGTATATCTTTCTATACATAATATATATATATATATACATATTTCTGAAGACAGACTTCTTTATAACTTTTATGCTACTATTTTTGATTTTATCTTTCCAAAGATATAGTCTACGTTTCCAAAATTTTCCTAGCAATAAATCACTAATATTTCAATAGAATGTAGTTTATTACTTTCAAGGAAATTTAAGATATACACATGATATTGTAGTAACATTTATATTACATGAAATAATTCTGTTCAAACTTAAAAATTTGTGTGAAGTGGAGGGGAGAGAGGAAGTTATATCATACTGGTTAGGAATTTGCAATACTTCAAAATTCTATTCCATAATTTGTCTTATGCACATAGTCAAACTACTTCTTATGGTTTCGTTTTTTGTTTCTTTATTTGCTCAAAATTTTAATATGGATTCAACCACAGTGGTAACATTAAAATTATTAACCAAAAAACATAGATTCATAGATTCATAACCAAAAATCATAGATACATATCAGACTTTCAAAAGTTAGCACTTATGATGCTAATAATAATTTTGGTGAAGATGATGATGACCACAGTGTACCCTGATAATGACAATGTTGTGATTGAAAAGGAAAACACTTTACTGAGAAAATTTTGATAATTCATCTTATCTAATGGGCAGAGGCAGAGTGGTAAGAAGAAATCTAAAGTGCTTCCACAATATACATATATATATATATATATATATATATATATATATATATATCACTAATATAGCTGGCAGCTATATTAGTGATATTTTTAGCGATAAGGACCACAGGTGGAAATGATTGATTTAGGAAAAAACTCTGATATTTCTAAAATTTATATTAAACAGATACAAAATAGGTCTGTTTAGACATCATCAAAATGTCTACAGCCAGGAATATGAAAAACAATAATAAAATTGGGGGTATTATTGAAGGGAAGAGAAAAAGGACATTTGGACACAAGTGTGAGCAATGTGAGCAACAGTGTGGACAAGATTGGAAGAAAGCAATAAATAAGGAAACAAAAAAGTATTAAAAGATTTTCAGAAGTAAAGGAAGGAAAGAATTTGCAGGAAGATATTCAAGGAAATATGCCACCTGGATTTCAAAAGTAAGAGGACATAGACAAGTTCAATAAGAACAGTGTTTTGGTGAAGTCATATTGATAAAATTTTTGAAATATGAATGTGAAGCCATAAAATTCTGGCTTAAAATCAACATATCCTGTTGATTTTAAATGTTGGGAACAAACACTTTCATCCTGACCTTAGAAGAATTAAACAGGGGGCATGATAGGATGGGAAGCGGAAACAAAGGAGTAGGCTACAATTCTTGATAAGAAAGGTACTCATTATCTTGCCCATGTAATTGTAAGCCCTCTGTACAGTATTTTCACAATAAAAAAGAAATGTACTCATTATCTTGCTCATGTAATTGTAACCCCTCTGTACAGTATTTTCACAATAAAAAAAGAATGAAAAAGAAAAAAAAGAAGCATCCCTCATGTCAATTATGGTGCCTTTTTGGTAGCTTATAGAATGTGGAAGGCACTGTTTAGGCCTGTTCTTTTCCAACGGATACACCCAACACTACCATAAAAGAACAACAACAAAAAAGAATTATACAGATACAATTGTTCTGAACTTTACATATAAAGATAGATGAACATACACATTACACACTTTGAGTGTACATTGTTAGAAATGGGATCTTAAGAGGGGTGCCAGTGACTCATGCCTATAATCCTGGCTACTCAGGAGGCTGAGATCTGAGGATTGCAGTTCAATCCAGCACAAGTAGGAAAGTTTCTGAAGAACTTATCTCCAATTAACCACCAGAAAACTGGAAGTGGCACTGTGGCTCAAGTGGTAGACTGCTAGCCTTGAGCTGAAGAGTAGAGGGAGAGTGCCCAGGCCCACAAACATCAAAAAAACAATAAAAGGAAAGAAAGGAAAAGAAAAAAAGAAATGTGATATTATCCACCAATTCATTGCTAGTATAATTCCTCCTCTCTCAACATGGCATTATTTCCAGTTAAGTCCATGCTCTTATATCCGAATTGCTTTGGAACTAGAATTATTCCTCCCTTCTACTTTTCACAAAATTCCATGATTAGCTGTCATGATTTAGAACTAGTAGAAGAAACAGAGTGGCCTCATCCTTCATATTCCACTTAGTAGTAGTGCTTTCTCTATATCACACCCATAGATCTACCTACTGGCCTTGGCTTTATTATTTCAAAATTGTCTTATTTGCAGAGTCTTCTATTCTGTATTGAACCATTATACTTAAACATAGAAATTCTTTTTCTCCAATTATTCTTATTGTTTCTCCTACTGTTAACTTATGTATAGTTGGGAAATAATGCAAAACACACACAAATAAATGTTTCTGAGACCTCCTTTCCACTCAAAATTTGTCTTAATTTACAGACCACTTAGGAAATTTGAACTTAAAGTACTCCAGGATAATGTTTTTTTCATGTTTTTTATTGTAAAAATGGTGTACAGAGGGGTTAGAGTTACATAAGTAAGTTAATGAGTACATAAATTATCAAACATTGTTACCTGCCCTTTTGTTTTTCCCTTGCCATCCCTTTTCTCCCCGCCACCCCAAATCCCTCCTCCACTCCCCAAGTTGTAAAGTTCTTGTGTCTTGTACATGTCATCATTACGGTGGGTCATACTGTATCCTTGTTTCAGCATTTTGTTATTTTCTTTCCGCTCCTCACATTAGAAAAATGTATATGCAAGATTCAAGTCACCAACATCAAATATAGAAAAAACAGGGGTTATAACATGGAGGAAGAAAATAGAAGAGAAACAACAAAAAAATCACATAGTACATGTTAGATACATTAAAAACAATAGTAAGAAAGAAAAAAACAAGTTGTGTCTTATGTTGGGGTCCATTTCACTTAACATCATCTTATATGGCCATATGTACATGGATAATGTTTTATAAGCCATGTAAATTCCATATTTTCTCATTATTAAGTTGTCTCTGAAACATGTGGTACCTCATGTTCAAAGATGTACTTGTGCTATTTCAGTGAAGACACAAAATGTTCATTTTACATGGAGCAGCACCATAGATTATTACTGGAAGTAAATGGAAGGAACTGTTACTGGAAGTGGAAACTGATTCTGAGAGAGGAATAGAACATAGTGACATGACAAAGTTCAAGTTAATTTGAGCTCTCATTTTTACTGTAAAAGAAAAGAATCCTTTGAGGATTTGTTGTTGGGTGGTTTAATTTTTTGAGTTCCAAGTATATTTTAGATATGAGACCCTTGTCCGTTGTATGGCTAGTAAAGATCTTCTCCCAGTCCGTGGGCTCTCCATTGATCTTGCTAGCTATGTCATTTGCCCTGCAGAAGCTCTGCAACCTTATACAATCCCATTTGTCCAGCCTTTCCTCGATTTGTTGTGTTTCCGAGTCTCTATTCAGAAAATTTCGGCCTGAGCCAAGGAGACCCAGGGTTTCTCCTATTCCATCCTGTACTGCCCAATAAGTAAGTGGGCGAAAGACTTAAAGAGAAACTTCTCTGAAGAGGAAAGAGGGATGGCCAATAGACACATGAAGAAATGTTCAACATCCCTAGCCATAAAAGAAATGCAAATCAAAACAACATTGAGATATCACCTCACTCCAGTTGGAACGGCGAAAATCAAGAACTCTAACAACAACAGATGCTGGAGGGGATGTGGACAGAAGGGAACCTTACTTCATTGTTGGTGGGAGTGTGGACTTGTTCAGCCACTTTGGAAAGCAGTATGGAGGTTCCTCGGAAGACTCCACATGGAGCTCCCCAATGACCCAGCAATCCCACTTTTGGGCATTTACCCAAATGATCACAAGCAAGGCCACACTAAGGCTACCAGCACAACTATGTTTATTGCAGCATTATTTACCATAGCTAAGACATGGAACCAACCCAGATGCCCCTCAGTAGATGAATGGATCAAGAAGATGTGGTATATATACACAATGGAATTCTATGCCTCCATCAGAAAGAATGACATTTCCCCATTTGTTGGGAAATGG
The DNA here is from genome assembly GCF_019054845.1 of Dipodomys spectabilis. Taxonomy (NCBI): domain Eukaryota; kingdom Metazoa; phylum Chordata; class Mammalia; order Rodentia; family Heteromyidae; genus Dipodomys; species Dipodomys spectabilis. The sequence continues at coordinate 8,961,553 of NW_024870905.1, forward strand.
AAAGGCTTGGAAAAAATTATGTTGAGTGAAGTGGGCCAGGCCCAAAGAAACATAGGTCCCATGGTTTCCCTTATTTGCAATATCTAGTATAGGTATGAGTCAAGCGGAAAAAGTCAGATAATGTGATGTTAGGAAAACGAAACCTCAAATATGTATTTTAATGTTTTTGTTTCTTTCATGCATGTGTTTCTAACGCATTTATAAGATTATTTCTTTGTTGCTTTGTATGTCCCTCCCCCACAGTGTAACCCCTGCTTTCACTATATTTGATGTCAGTATAACATGTGGAGGAGATGGGGACAAACAAGTCGTTTAAGGATTCAGGTGGACCTGTTGCAACAATGAGAAGTACAAAATGTCATGTCAAAACCAGCTTTACAATGTCGGTGGGAGGGGGGTGGGGGGGTATGATTGGGTGGGAGGGAGGGGGGAGGCTGGGAAGGGAGGTGAAGGGTAAACAAAGGAGGAGGCTGCAATGCTTGGTAAGAAATGTATGCATTATCCTGCCCATGTAATTGTAACCCCTCTGTACAGTATGTTCTCAAACAAAATAAAATTAAATTAAAAAAAGAAAAAAGAAAAGAATCCAAGGCTTGAAGGAAACTCTGTCACTGACTTTATCGAGTGTGTTCTTTCTTTTTGTTTTTTGTTTTGTTTTGTTTTGTTTTATTGTGAATATACTGTACGCGGGGGGGGGGGGGGGGAAGCTGGGAATGGATGTGAAGGGTAAACAAAGGAGTGTGTTCTTTACTAATATAAAACTTGTTTGTAAACTTCTAGTTGAGAGTATAACAAAAGGAAAAAATATGCCATTTGGAGGCCAGCATAGAAAAAAGGAGAGAACGTTGTTTTAAAAGTGTTCTACTGCAAAGAAACAAAGACATGGAGGTTTAAAAGTATTGTATCCAAAAATATGTCACTCCTGACATGATTCTCTTGTTGAAGGAGACAGATATCTACTCCTTTAATCTGGTTCTGAGTTCTCCATACCAATAAGGATTACAAAAAGCAGTATCCAGTGAGTATGTTCAGCAAAAGGAGCCTCTTTTCAAACCAGTGTTTTAAGGATGGTCCCAAATAAATATGTGAGTATTTTTTGTTTGCTTGTTTGTGTTTTGTTTGTGCTGGTTCTGAGGCTTGAACTGAAAGGCTGGACTCTGTCCCGGTACAGTTGTCTTTCCTGCCCACCTGCCCCCAAAGCTAGTACTCTATTCTTTGAGTCAAAACTCCACTTCTGGCTTTTTTGGTGTTTAATTAGAGATAAGAGATTGACAAACTCTCCTGCCTGGGTTGGCTTTGAGATAGTTATAAATCCAAGTGAAATCAACCGTATGGACTTCTCTTTTGAACCAAGAAATATTAGATGAAGTTTATTATAAAACTAATATTTGGCAGTTTTTAAAACAAGAGAATATGTCTAGCAAAGAAGCCATAACTTAACTCAGCAAAAGTAGGTGCACTGAATTATTTTGGAATTATTTTCTTTTTTTTTTAAATTAATTTTATTTTATTTTATTTGAGAACATACTGTACAGAGGGGTTACAATTACATGGGCAGGATAATGCATACATATCTTACCAAGCATTGCAGCCTCCTCCTTTGTTTACCCTTCACCTCCCTTCCCAGACTCCCCCCTCCCCCCCACTCAATCCTTCCCCCCCTCCCCCCCCACACCGACATTGTAAAGCTCGTTTTTGACATGACATTTTGTACTTCTCATTGTTGCAACAGGTCCACCTGAATCCTTAAACGACTTGTTTGTCCCCATCTCCTCCACAAGTTATACTGACATCAAATATAGTGAAAGCAGGGGTTACACTGTGGGGGAGGGACATACAAAGCAACAAAGAAATAATCTTATAAATGCGTTAGAAACACATGCATGAAAGAAAAAAAAACGTTAAAATACATATTTAAGGGTTCGTTTTCCTAACATCACATTATCTGACCTTTTCCGCTTGACTCATATATATACTAGATATTGCATATAAGGGAAACCATGGGACCTATGTTTCTTTGGGCCTGGCTTACTTCACTTAATATAATTTTTTCCAAGCCTTTCCATTTCCTAACAAATGGGAAAATGTCATTATTTCTGATGGAGGCATAGAATTCCATTGTGTATATATACCATATTTTCTTGATCCATTCAACTACTGAGGGGCATCTGGGTTGGTTCCATATCTTAGCTATGGTAAATAATGCTGCAATAAACATTGTTGTGCTGGTAGCTTTAGTGTGGTCTTGTTTGTAAACATTTGGGTAAATGCCCATAAGTGGGATTGCTGGGTCATAGGGGAGTTCTATGTGAAGTCTTTTCAGGAACCTCCATACAGCTTTCCAAAGTGGTTGAACAAGTTTACCTTCCCACCAACAATGAAGTAAGGTTCCTTTCTGTCCACATCCCCTCCAGCATCTGTTGTTGTTAGAGTTCTTGATTTTTGCCGTGCTAACTGGAGTGAGGTGATATCTCAATGTTGTTTTGATTTGCAATTCTTTTATGGCTAGGGATGTTGAACATTTCTTCATGTGTCTATTGGCCATCCTTCTTTCTTCTTCAGAGAAGCTTCTCTTTAAGTCTTTCGCCCACTTACTTATTGGGCAGTCGTTTCTTTGAGGATTTGTTGTTGGGTGGTTTAATTTTTTGAGTTCCAAGTATATTTTAGATATAAGACCCTTGTCCGTTGTATGGGTAGTAAAGATCTTCTCCCAATCCGTGGGCTTTCTATTGATCTTGCTAGCTATGTCATTTGCCCTGCAGAAGCTCTGCAACCTTATGCAATCCCATTTGTCCAACCTTTCTTTGATTTGTTGTGTTTCCGGGTCTCTATTCAGAAAATTTCGGCCTGAGCCAAGGAGACCCAGGGTTTCTCCTATTCCATCCTGTAATGTTTTCAGAGTGTCTGTTTTGAGTTTAAGGTCTTTGATCCATTTGGAGTTGATTCTGGTGCAGGGTGATATATAAGGATCTAGCTTTAGTTTTCTATATGTAGTTAACCAGTTTTGCCAGCACCATTTACTGAAGAGGCTGTCTTTCTTCCATTCTATTGTTTTAGCTCCCTTATCGAAGATTAGATGGCTATAAGTCTGTAGGTTCATTTCTGGGTTTTCAATTCTATTCCATTGGTCCTGAGGTCTGTTCTTATGCCATTACCAAGCTGTTTTCATTACTATGGCTTTATAGTAGAGTTTGAAATTTGGTATTGATATTCCTCCAGCAGTGTTCTTTCCGTTGAGGAGTGTTTTTGCTATTCGGGGTCTTTTATTGTTCCATATGAATTTTTGGATTGCCTCTTGTATTTCCTTGAAGAATGAGGGTGGAATTTTGATAGGTATTGCATTGAATTTGTAGATAGCCTTGGGCAGTATTGCCATTTTCACGATGTTAATCTTTCCAATACAGGAGCATGGGAGGGTTTGCCATTTTTTAAGTTCTGTGTTGATTTCCTTTTTCAAGATTTTAAAGTTTTCATCATAGAGGTCCTTCACTTCTTTAGTTAATTCCTAGGTATTTTATTTTTTGTGGGGCTATTACAAATGGGGTTGCTTTCCTAATTTCAGCCACACTTTTCTCATTTTGGCATACAGAAAAGCCATTGATTTTTGGGGGTTAATTTTATAACCTGCTACTTTGCCAAAGTTTTGAGTCGGCTTGAGTAATTTGGGAGTGGAGTCTATGGGATTCTTTAAATACAAGATCATGTCATCTGCAAAGAGGGAGAGTTTTATTTCTTCTTTCCCTATTTGGATCCCCTTTTTTTTTTTTTTTTTAATTTTTTTTTTTTTAAATTTTATTTTATTTTATTTGAGAACATACTGTACAGAGGGGTTACAATTACATGGGCAGGATAATGCATACATTTCTTACCAAGCATTGCATCCTCCTCCTTTGTTTACCCTTCACCTCCCTTCCCAGCCTCCCCCCTCCCTCCCACCCAATCATACCCCCCCTCCCCCCCCCCACCGACATTGTAAAGCTGGTTTTGACATGACATTTTGTATTTCTCATTGTTGCAACAGGTCCACCTGAATCCTTAAACGACTTGTTTGTCCCCGTCTCCTCCACATGTTATACTGACATCAAATATAGTGAAAGCAGGGGTTACACTGTGGGGGAGGGACATACAAAGCAACAAAGAAATAATCTTATAAATGCATTAGAAACACATGCATGAAAGAAACAAAAACATTAAAATACATATTTGAGGTTTTGTTTTCCTAACATCACATTATCTGACTTTTTCCGCTTGACTCATACCTATACTAGATATTGCAAATAAGGGAAACCATGGGACCTATGTTTCTTTGGGCCTGGCTTACTTCACTTAATATAATTTTTTCCAAGCCTTTCCATTTCCTAACAAATGGGGAAATGTCATTCTTTCTGATGGAGGCATAGAATTCCATTGTGTATATATACCACATCTTCTTGATCCATTCATCTACTGAGGGGCATCTGGGTTGGTTCCATGTCTTAGCTATGGTAAATAATGCTGCAATAAACATAGTTGTGCTGGTAGCTTTAGTGTGGCCTTGTTTGTGATCATTTGGGTAAATGCCCAAAAGTGGGATTGCTGGGTCGTTGGGGAGCTCTATGTGGAGTCTTTTGAGGAACCTCCATACTGCTTTCCAAAGTGGTTGAACAAGTTTACATTCCCACCAACAATGAAGTAAGGTTCCTTTCTGTCCACATCCCCTCCAGCATCTGTTGTTGTTAGAGTTCTTGATTTTTGCTGTTCTAACTGGAGTGAGGTGATATCTCAATGTTGTTTTGATTTGCATTTCTTTTATGGCTAGGGATGTTGAACATTTCTTCATGTGTCTATTGGCCATCCTTCTTTCTTCTTCAGAGAAGCTTCTCTTTAAGTCTTTCGCCCACTTACTTATTGGGCAGTTGTTTCTTTGAGGATTTGTTGTTGGGTGGTTTAATTTTTTGAGTTCCAAGTATATTTTAGATATGAGACCCTTGTCCGTTGTATGGCTAGTAAAGATCTTCTCCCAGTCCGTGGGCTTTCTATTGATCTTGCTAGCTATGTCATTTGCCCTGCAGAAGCTCTGCAGCCTTATACAATCCCATTTGTCCAGCCTTTCTTTGATTTGTTGTGTTTCCGGGTCTCTATTCAGAAAATTTCGGCCTGAGCCAAGGAGACCCAGGGTTTCTCCTATTCCATCCTGTAATGTTTTCAGAGTGTCTGCTTTGAGTTCAAGGTCTTTGATCCATTTGGAGTTGATTCTGGTGCAGGGTGATATATAAGGATCTAGCTTTAGTTTTCTACATGTAGTTAACCAGTTTTGCCAGCACCATTTACTGAAGAGGCTGTCTGTCTTCCATTCTATTGTTTTAGCTCCCTTATCGAAGATTAGATGGCTATAGGTCTGTAGGTTCATTTCTGGGTTTTCAATTCTATTCCATTGGTCCTGAGGTCTGTTCTTATGCCAATACCAAGCTGTTTTGATTACTATGGCTTTATAGTAGAGTTTGAAATTTGGTATTGATATTCCTCCAGCAGTATTCTTTCCGTTGAGGAGCGTTTTTGCTATTCGGGGTCTTTTATTGTTCCATATGAATTTTTGGATTGCCTCTTTTATTTCCTTGAAGAATGAGGGTGGAATTTTGATAGGTATTGCGTTGAATTTGTAGATAGCCTTGGGCAGTATTGCCATTTTCACGATGTTAATCTTTCCAATCCAGGAGCATGGGAGGTTTTGCCATTTTTTAAGTTCTGTGTTGATTTCCTTTTTCAAGATTTTAAAGTTTTCATCATAGAGGTCCTTCACTTCTTTAGTTAAGTTAATTCCTAGGTATTTTATTTTTTGTGAGGCTATTACAAATGGAGTTGCTTTCCTAATTTCAGCCACACTTTTCTCATTGTTGGCATACAGAAAAGCCATTGATTTTTGGGGGTTAATTTTATAACGTGCTACTTTGCCAAAGTTTTGAATCAGCTTGAGTAATTTGGGAGTGGAGTCTATGGGATTCTTTAAATATAAGATCATGTCATCTGCAAAGAGGGAGAGTTTTATTTCTTCTTTCCCTATTTGGATCCCCTTTATGTCTGCATCTTGTCTTATTGCTGTAGCTAGGCATTCTAATACTAGATTGAAGAGAAGTGGAGAGAGTGGGCATCCTTGTCTTGTTCCTGAGTTAAGAGGAAATGGCTTTAGTTTTTCACCATTGAGTATAATGCTGGCTGTAGGTTTGTCATATACAGCCTTTATTGTATTGAGGAATGTTCCATGGATTCCTATTTTTTCCAAAACCTTCATCATAAAGGGGTGTTGGATCTTGTTGAATGCTTTTTCTTCGCCTATTGAGATAACCATGTGGTTCTTATTCTTGCTCCTGTTGATGTGATGAATAATATTAATTGATTTGCGTATATTGAACCAGCTTTGCATCCCTGAAATGAATCCTGTTTGATCGTGGTGTATGATTTTTTGGATGAATTGTTGAAGTCGATTGGCAAAAATTTTGTTGAGAAGTTTTGCATCAATATTCATCAAAGAAATGGGTGTATAGTTCTCTTTCTTTGATGAGTCCCTGCCTGGTTTTGGGATGAGGGTTATGATGGCTTCATAGAATGTGTTCGGTAGTGAGCTTTCTCTTTCAATTTCATTGAAGAGTTGGAGGAGAATTGGTGTGAGCTCTGCTTTGAAGGCCTTGTAAAATTCCGCTGTAAAACCATATGGTCCTGGACTTTTCCTAGCTGGGAGGTCTCTTATTGCTGTTTCTATTTCAGTGCTTGATATGGGCCTGTTAAGATAGTTTAACTCATCTTGGTTTAGTTTTGGCATGTCAATATTTGCTAGGAAGAGGTCCATTTCTGTCAAGTTCTCAAACTTATTAGCATAAAGTTTTGAGAAGTATTCCCTTATAATGTTCTGAATCTTGGTTGTTTCCGTGGTGATGTTTCCATTCTCATCTCTGAGTTTATTAATTTGGGTGTGTTCTCTTCTTTTTCTGATGAGATTTGCTAAGGGTCTGTCAATTTTGTTAAGTTTTTTGAAGAACCAACTCCTTGTTTTGTTGATTCTTTCTATAGTTTTTTTGGATTCTAATTCATTTAATTCTGATTTAATTTTGATTATTTCTTTCCATCTACTGGATTGGGGTTTATCTTGCTGCTCTTTTTCAAGGAGGTTTAGATGTGTCATTAAATTGTTAGTTTCAGATCTCTCCAATTTGTTGATGTAGGAGCTCAGAGCTATAAACTTGCCTCTGAGTACTGCCTTTGCTGTGTCCCAGAGGAGCTGGTATTTTGTGTGTTCATTTTTGTTGAATAGCATGAACATTTGAATTTCCTTTCTAATCTCTTCCATGACCCACTCATGATTCAGCAGTGTGTTGTTCAGCCTCCATGTGATACCGGACTTTCTTTGGTGGCTTTTGTTGTTGAGTTCTAATTTTATTCCCTTTTGGTCAGAGAGAATGCAAGTTCGGCGAACGCCTTCTCAGCCAGCGAAGAAGAACGACCACCACACCAGGAGTCTTCTCAGATCACACTTTATTGGAGAGCTTTTGAGTTGATGGGAGAGCTTGAGCGAGAGACCCCGTACAGGAAAATGCGGCCGCTTATATAGGGAATAGGAACACGGGTCGTTCTATCATTGGTCGTCTGCCTCTCACCGTCACCAGGTGCCACGGGATTGGCTGGGGACTCTACGTGGCTCGCACATGCACAAAGCCCGGGACCCACAGTCCCACCAAGCACTGCCTAATATGGAGTTGTTTACCTCAAAGCTGCAAGTAATTGGGCGCCATCTTGTAATGGCGTTCACCCCGGCTCCCCACATGCAAGGTATAACTTCAATGTTTCTGAATTTAGACAAGTTTGCTTTGTGGCCTAAAATGTGGTCTATTTTAGAAAACATTCCATGTGCTGCTGAGAAAAACGTGTATTCTGACGCTGCTGGGTGAAATGTTCGGTAAATGTCTGTTAAGTCTAGTTGATCTATGCAGCTGTTTAGATCTGCGGTTTCTCTGTTGAGTTTTTGCCGAGTTGATCTATCTAGTGGGGAGAGTGGTGTGTTAAAATCCCCAACAATTAATGCCTTTGGATCTATATGGCATTTGAGGGAAAGTAGTGTTTCTTTGATAAATTTGGGTGCTCCATTGTTTGGCGAATAGATATTTAGAATTGTAATATCCTCCTGAAGGAGAGATCCTTTAATTAGTATGTAGCGACCTTCTTTATCTCTTCTCACGAATTTTAATTTGAAGTCTATTTTATCCGATATTAGGATTGCAACTCCCGCCTGTTTATGGGGGCTGTTTGCTTGGTAGATTTTTTTCCAGCCTTTAACATTGAAAATGTGTTTGTTTTTACGGGCAATATTTTGGAATTATTTTCTCTGCTTGGGAATATTACTATTGACTTTGTCGTTCCTTTGGGGGAATCTTAAAGTCATATTTGCACTTTTTCTAAAGCACCATTTCTGGGATTCTGGTGGTAATTGAAGATAAGATTCTCATGGATTTTCCTGACCAGCGTGGCTTTGAACCACAATCCTCCAGTCTCTACCTCTTGAGTAGCTAGGATTACAGGTGTGAGACACCACAGCCGACTCATACATGCAGTTTTGTGCACGTAATGACACTATGTAGACAAAAAATGGAAATTTGAACCAAATGATATGACAATGCAGCTTTTCAGAAAAATTGAGGTAGCAATAAATATGTCCTCCTTTTCCATGTTCTTACATTAATGACTCATGAGCGTTGGCACTCTTACATTAGCATCCTCTGCTGTCTGCGTATGTGGACTTAGTATCAGAAATTGTTCATAGAGAAATAGAGAAAGTCTGAGATTTTTACAAAGCAAAGGAGATCAGGTATAAAAGAGCAGCATAGAAGGATATACAACTTATCACACAGAGATTAAGAACTAGCCTAAGTGATTAGAATGCTAAAGGCAATGAGGAATAAGCCTAGGTGATATCTACTTCTTCAATAACCAAAATGGTTCCCTAGAACAGTTTATGGTATAACTTTGTTATTATTATCATTTATTCCTTCCATCTGGAGTTATTCCTTCTCTTCTGTCAAAACTATTAATTAACCTCTGTCTTCTTGGTGCCATGACTTGCCAAAAAGTTTTCCAAATCTCACTTATACTACCCTTCTCATTGTGATTAGCAGTGACCACTCAAAATCCTGGAATATTTGAATTTCCAGGATTAATCTTCAGCTGATATCTAAACACATTCCTGGTATTAATTGCCATGACCTATTAACAAAACGTTTTATTTTTGCTCAACACAGTATTCTAATATAGATAAAGTAAATGAATTAGGACTATTGTTAGGTATCAGTAGGAAGGAGCAATTATATATTCCATGTATGGTTTCTTTATTTTGCATTTACTAGCTAAATGACTCTTTTTTAAACCAATATGCTCCTCAGCAGATGAATGAATTGACAAAATGTAGTATATACAAACGCGGTAGAATTCTATGCTTACAATTCATAAGGAAGTGGAATGACTTGGAAAAATCCTACTAAGTAAAATAAACAAGACACAAAGAAAGATTCCATGGTTTCCCTAATTTGTAATAAGTAGGGAATATCTAGGATAGTCCTAGAAGTTGAACAGAATGGCTCAATAGCTATGTTTAAGATGATGCTGAGCAAAATGAAGTCCTACATATGGAAACAGAGGTTTTTCTTTGTGGTTGTTGTTTTTAATGTACTATGTGGTTTCTTTTTTCTTTTGTGTTTTCCCCTATGTTTTGTCCCCTGCTATATTTGATTTCAGTATCATGTGTCAATGTATATACATTTATCTTAATGTGGCAAGGGAAGAGGAATAATAAAATGGTGAGACAAAGGACAAATGGCAAACTAATGCAGTAGCAATGCACACAACACAACATGTTTGAAATATACATTACAACTTGTGAGGAGTATTGAGGTCAAGGAAAACTGAGGAAAGTGAGGGGGGTAAAAAGTTTGACTTGTTATGTACTCACTACCTTACAATTACTGCAAACCCCTCTATATATCACCTTGACAATAAAATTAAATTGAAAAATAAGCTACAAAAAATATAATTTCAATGTGTTGGTATGGTAAATATTATTCTATTACCCCTTTCTTTATCAAAGGGTCATCAACTTGAAGGTTATCAAACTATACAATATTTTCACAATATACTTGCCATTATTTTGGAACAAAACATTATTTTAATATTATCTCATACTAACCCAAAAACGTTCAATTCTATGGAAACTCCTAACTTATAAAACTGAATAATTGTTAAGAGGACAGAATATATATGTTCTTCAAAATTCCTATGACTACTAAATACTCATTTTCAAATTCTGAACATGCTATACCAGAGACATTTTTTCCCTTTATGGCTTTCACCATAGAGTCTGAACATGACTCTAAATATTGAATAAACCATTTGCCTTGGCTAAATTTTTAAAATGTAGTTTTTAAAGTAAATGATAATTTAAAAATTAAATAATTTTAAAATAAATAGCAATTTGTTATTTGCTTTTGTGAGGCATGAAATAAGACTGCATTAACATTTTGTGAGTTGACAGGCTAAATTATATCAGAATCTAAACATAATAAAAAAGAGACGATTTTAAGATAAATAGCTTGTAGATTCATTTTTAACGTGACATACCCACAGAGGCATCTTTTTTCTTCTTTTCCTCTCCATGCTGATTCAACTTCAATAAGCAGTTCATGTAATTTAAATGGCTGTGATTCTTTCAGAAATAGATTAGACCCGAAAAAGTTACAAAAAGAGAACCAGTACTGGGTGGTGCATTCTTCAAAAATAGTAGTCAAATAAATATTAACTATAATTCCAAAATAATAACAATCAAATGCTCTTGAAAAGAAAAGATTGTAAGCAGAATGCATAAAAAGTGATAGTGCCAGAACTGCTCTCTGGCATTTAGGATTTCTGGTACATGACAATTTTTAATCAGGCATAATTGCTTTAAGGGACTAATGCTTGTTAGTTATATTTCATTGAAGAAATATGTTGTTCAAAGGCTAACAGGTTATAGTAAAAACAATGGTACACACTCACTGTACATAGCAAAATACCTTCCCAAAATATGTCTTCACCAAATACCTAACCCTCAAACATAAATTTACATTATAGATAGATAGATAGATATAGATATAGATATATGTAAAGTAATCACCTTTCATCACCCAAGGAACACATATTTGAATAATTATCAGATGGGGGAAATATACTCAAATTGGTACTTAAAAGTCTCAGGTGTAGTTCGAAAGGACATGATTAGGTAAAAACCATCAGAAAGATGTAAAAATGCTATCTTAGAAGATAAAGGAAAAAAACAACAATCCAGATTCTGAATTTCTGGAAAGCAGAACAGAAAGTAAATGAATTTTCCAGTAAACTAATTTGAAAAATATTTTAGCTCTATAGGTGGCTGGATTTTAATCTAGTGAGACTTATTTTAGATTTCTGTCCTTTACAACTATAAAATGACAAATATGCTTTATTCAAGTCAATTAACTTGTAGAAATATTTTATAGCAGATTTGTATTAGTAAAGTAATTCAACTACAGCCATTTCCTGATGCAGCTACAGAGACACCACATTTCCTAGTTTTTGAGAATAAGAAAATGGTGCCACATATATGATATACACATGTATGATGCACATACTACTAAGGGCCTTATATAAAGCAAGTCTTGAAATTCTAAATAATATTTAAATAAGAAGCTCCCTATCTTTATTTTCACATTTGGGGACCACTAAGTACCAAAGTTATGTAGAAGGCTAGGGTAAGAATATGGGAATGAAATCTGTCTCCTAATATGATAGAGAAAATTTCTGTAATTTTAAGTTACAGTTTCTAAAGTAATAAAAAATAAGGTAAAACAGAAACAGAAACTCAATTTTCTATCCTTCCTAACTTTCCAACAGAAATAAGAGAATCCAGTAAAGATACAGCCATCCCAGGATGGTATAGGATATTATAATATCACTAGATGGTGAAAAAGAAGATAACAAAAATGTGTCCCCTGGAACAATGGGAAACAAAATCTACACCTACAGATTGTGATATAGCTAGAAAATAGTTTCCACTATGCTGTCTTTGATATTTTAGGTTTGTTTGCACAGCAACTTTCCTCTCTTGGGAAATGACCCTTTTTTAATTGCAGCTTATAACCCAGAAACAATCACTGCTTCTAAAAGTAAGCAAGCATGATACTAAGAGTAACCAAGGATACTTCCATTGCTATAGATGATAGATAAGAATGACCTTTTGGACTAGTCAAACAATCTTGAACTTTTTCATACCTTTCCTCTTCTCCAAATCGAGAAGTCCTAGTCAAGATATGATAAGCATTAATAAAGGATTTTTATATTTTTTATTGTTAACACCAAAGCAAATACACTTTCCTCTTTGCAAGCTTGACTTTGAAAGAGTCAGACCCTCACAATTATTTTTTACACAAAAGTTTACTGCTTTGGCTTAGGTGTTTTCCTGCCTTTGGGTGTTGCTCTCAATTATTTTGGCAACTACATAGAAAAACAAGATAAATCCATTATGCTTATGTTGAATTGTTCAAAGTCAAGCTGCCTTCAAACAAAGTTTTCTGTTCCTTTCGTCACTGCTAATTAAATTTTAATTATTGCTCTTTAAATGCAACAAAAACATGATATTTTAACTTGTATTATCATTGAAACCGGTGAAAACAGGAGTGTCTGTGATTGCTTTTTTAATTGTTTCCAAGTATTTTCCTTGGCTATTTTTATTATTGCCTTTGTTACGGTCTTCTAATCAGGAATAGAGGATTAGCCAAAAAGGTCTTCCTAAGATATAAGTTGTTTGGCAGAAAAAAAAAAAAAGATGTTTAATTAAAGATTTTCATCTCTTAAGAGACTGAAAATCTCGGAAGATATTTTGCTATTACTGGCATTGTTAAGATGACTTGAGTGCTTTGGTTCTTAAACTAAGTGAAATACATGTAAAATGTTACAGTTGTTCCAAACAAAGATTATGGCTTAAACTTTTCTTCTCCAATGAGATGAAACCTCTAATAAGGTTTGAGGGCATATCGATTTTAGGGGAGAAGGGTTAATGTTAGAAAGCCAAGGGAGATTCCTAAAACAGCACTGCCTATCACGTATCAGTTATTATACTTAAGATATATAAGTATATATACATACAAATATGAATTGAGTGAGAAATGTGTGATTTACAAAATTGATTCAATGACAACTAAATCCAGAAAACACTTCTCTATATTTATATGAACTAGTACATCTAGTGAGGATTTAAAAACTTTTAGAATATAATATATTTTAAAATTTATGTAAAAATATTTGTTTATTTTTAATTTTTGTCGGTCTTGGGGCTTGAAATCTGGGCCTGGACACTTTCCCTCAGCTAACTCAAGACTAGTGCTCTACCACTTGAGCCACTGCCAGTTTTCTGGTGTCTCATTGGAGATAAGAGTCTTACAGACTTTCCTGCCTAGGCTGGCTTTGAACCATGATTCTCAGCTCTCAGACTCCTTCTCCTTAGTAGCGAGGGTTACAAGCATGAGCCACTGGCTCCTAGCTACATAATTATTTTTTTTACCTATTTATGAAGTATTAAGTGGTAATCCCATTCATTTATACCTTGTGGAATGATCAAGCTATATCATACCCATTAAATTCTGAGTGTAACATTTCTTTTTAGTGAGAATGCTCAAAAACTTATCTTCTGGCTGTGATGAAATATCTATTCTTAACTATAATAACTTTTCATCTTGTGGTATATAATTAATAGATTTACTTCTAGTCATAGAAATCTGCTAATTAACGTTATATAAAACATGATTTGTAAAGTGAAAGAAATTCATGGTTCCATTACTTGTTTTAAGAAAACAATTATGCTTTTGTTTTCAATTATATTTCTGTGGGAATGTGTAATATTCATTGATTTAACTGTTAAAATTGATATTAATACACTATATCAAGTTGATTCAAACTTGTATTTGAAAATTGCACACTTAACACATATATAATTCCACTTTCCTCTACCTCGTAAATAAAATAACAGTAAAGCAAAGTTTGGTGTTAGCCATTCATGTGTACAATCGTACAACTCGGGAGGCTGAGACCTGAATAATTTAGTTCAATGTCAGTCTAAATAGACAAAAATGGGAAAACTTATCTCCAATTATCCAGCAAGAAGCAGAAGGTGAGAATGTGGCTCAAGGATAGAGTGTCATCAGCCATGAGAAAAAATACAAAGGAGACTATTAAACATCAAGTTCAAGCCCTAAAAATAAAACATACTCAAGGCAGCAACAAAAAAGTACTATGAACATCAATAATGAAGATAAAATAGAAAAGATCATGAGAAACAGAAACATCTGGAAGACAGAAATCATTTGACAGAACTTTAATTCATGAGAGGGAAAAGTTGCAGTCTCATTTGTACAATCTCATTGTATTCATTTTTGTTGAAACCTGTCTATTGGGTAAAGTGAAAGAGTATATTGGATTACCTGACATTGGATAAATTGCCTGTGACTATGCACCATCCCACTCTCCTAAAATCTTAAATCATGCTTGTTAATTTAAATAAAACATCATGTTAGAGAGTGTTTGGTCCATACAGACTGGGGTCTTTATTTTGAGGCTTCAGACCAGTGTTTTGTTTATAACGATTCCTGCTTTACCCCCCTTCCCTGGTGCAGCTATACCTTACTTAGCTGTTACCAAGCCAAGGCTTGGAATAGATCCACCTGCCTTAATCCCTCCCTTACTCCAGCTACAACTTATTTCACATACTCTCTGTCTTAGCATTAGTTGTTTTCTGACTAATTCCCACCAGAAATCTCTAATATTTAAGTAAACCCAGTATAAATAACCTAGTTAGAAAAGGGAGAAAGGGTTTAGCATTGGCTGAGGCTCTGATGTGTAGGTTTGTTCCCTAATAAATCTGTGCTACACTATCTTTTTTTTTTTCATGGCTTTTGAGTCTGACAAATGATTGATTTGGTTTGATGTAATCCCATTTATCCAGAATTACTTTGGAAGTTTTGAACTGTGCCAAGGAGACCTCATGTTTCCCCTAACTCTTCCTGTAACTTTCTCAAGGTATCTGGACTTACATTGAGGGTTTCAATCCATTTGGAGTCGATTTTGGTGCAGCGGGATATATAATGATCTACTTCAGTTTTCTGTGTACAGCAAATTCTACCAGGACAGTGTTTTTGTTTTTTTTTTAATTTAATTTTATTTTATTTGTGAACATACTGTACAGAGGAGTTACAGTTACATGGGCAGGATGTGTACATTTCTTACCAAGCATTGCAGCCTCCTCCTTTGTTTACCCTTCACATCCCTTCCCAGCCTCCCCCCTCCCCCCCTAATCCCAATCCTTCTCCTTCCTCCCCCCCCAGCCGCCCCCCCCCACCAATGTTGTAAAGTTCGTTTTGGACATGACAACTTGTACTTCTCATTGTTGCAACAGGTCCACCTGTATCCTTAAACAACTGGTTTTTCCCCATCTCCTCCACAAGTTATACTGACATCAAATATAGTGAAAGCAAGAGTTATACTGTGGGGGAGGGACATACAAAGCAACAAAGAGATAATCTTATAAATGTGTTAGAAACACATGCATGAAAGAAAAAAACATTAAAATACACATCTAAGGGTTCATTTTCCTGACATCACATTATCTGACCTTTTCCGCTTGACTCATACATATACTAGATATTACAAATAAGGGAAACCATGGGACCTACGTTTCTTTGGGCCTGGCTTATTTCACTTAATATAATTTTTTCCAAGTTTTTCCATTTCCTAACAAATGGGGCAATGTCATTCTTTCTGATGGAGGCATAGAATTCCATTGTGTATATATACCACATTTTCTTGATCCATTCATCTACTGAGGGGCATCTGGGTTGGTTCCATATCTTAGCTATGGTAAATAATGCTGCAATAAACATAGTTGTGCTGGTAGCTTTAGTGTGGTCTTGTTTGTAAACATTTGGGTAAATGCCCAAAAGTGGGATTGCTGGGTCATAGGGGAGCTCTATGTGGAGTCTTTTGAGGAACCTCCATACTGCTTTCCAAAGTGGTTGAACAAGTTTACATTCCCACCAACAATGAAGTAAGGTTCCTTTCTGTCCACATCCCCTCCAGCATCTGTTGTTGTTAGAGTTCTTGATTTTTGCTGTTCTAACTGGAGTGAGGTGATATCTCAATGTTGTTTTGATTTGCATTTCTTTTATGGCTAGGGATGTTGAACATTTCTTCATGTGTCTATTGGCCATCCTTCTTTCTTCTTCAGAGAAGTTTCTCTTTAAGTCTTTCGCCCACTTACTTATTGGGCAGTTGTTTCTTTGAGGATTTGTTGTTGGGGGGTTTAATTTTTTGAGTTCCAAGTATATTTTAGATATGAGACCCTTGTCCGTTGTATGGCTAGTAAAGATCTTCTCCCAATCCGTGGGCTTTCTATTGATCTTGCTAGCTATGTCATTTGCCCTGCAGAAGCTCTGCAACTTTATGCAATCCCATTTGTCCAACCTTTCTTTGATTTGTTGTGTTTCCGGGTCTCTATTCAGAAAATTTCGGCCTGAGCCAAGGAGACCCAGGGTTTCTCCTATTCCATCCTGTAATGTTTTCAGAGTGTCTGCTTTGAGTTCAAGGTCTTTGATCCATTTGGAGTTGATTCTGGTGCAGGGTGATATATAAGGATCTAGCTTAAGTTTTCTACATGTAGTTAACCAATTTTGCCAGCACCATTTACTGAAGAGGTTGTCTTTCTTCCACTCTATTGTTTTAGCTCCCTTATGGAAGATTAAATGGCTATAGGTCTGTGGGTTCATTTCTGGGTTTTCAATTCTATTCCATTGGTCCTGAGGTCTGTTCTTATGCCAATACCAAGCTGTTTTGATTACTATGGCTTTATAGTAGAGTTTGAAGTTTGGTATTGATATTCCTCCAGCAGTGTTCTTTCCATTCAGGAGCGTTTTTGCTATTCGGGGTCTTTTATTGTTCCATATGAATTTTTGGATTGCCTCTTCTATTTCCTTGAAGAATGAGGGTGGAATTTTGATAGGTATTGCGTTGAATTTGTAGATAGCCTTGGGAAGTATTGCCATTTTCACGATGTTAATCTTAGTGTTTTGAAGAGGCTGTTCATCTTCCATCCTGTGTTTCTGGCTTCCTTAACAAAAATTATGTGCCTATAGGAGTGGATTCATTTCTGGATCTCTAATTCTGTTGTATGCATGAAATTCTGTGCTTCCATTGGAAAGAATGGCATTACCCCATTCCTGAAGAAATGGAAAGACTGGGAAAAAATGATATTAAGTAAAATAAGCCAGAACCAATTAAATATATGCTGCAGGGTTTTCCTCATTTCTAATAACTAGATATGTCCATAAATCAACAAGATAATCTAATAGATAATAGACAAATAATTGCACTTGGATGTGATTAACAGCACTCTATGCATTCGCACGGCAAGAACAAGACAAGTTATTCTTAGGAGAGGATCACAATGGCTCAAGAGCTATGTGCATTTTGCCATATGATTGTTGCTAATTGCAATGAACTCTAAGAATTAATCATACATGTGAAATACATATATCTATATACAATTTTTAAAGATGTCATAAATATCTGACTTCTCTGTAAAATTAAAAGTAAAATTCTGAATTTAGAAGATAATATTGGAGAAAGTTTTCAACACATAAACTAAAATACAAAGGGGAAAAGCTGGGATAGAAAAGGTAAGAGGAAAAGTAGAAAAGCTAACTGTTGAAGACTTCATAAACAATTCCCAAAACTACACAAGAGAGCTGGGGTAGAGTTCAGTTGTAGAACTAGACTAATATACAAAGCCATGGGTTCAATCTCCAAGAAGCCTTAATAATAAGTTACTAGATAATAGTAATACAATAATTACTTGAAATAAATGCTTTCATATTAGAGAGGCCTGAATTCTAAAACAGTAAACAAAATATTCTCATTTCTTTTTTTTGGCTTCTTTTTTATTGTGAAAATACTGTACAGAGGGGTTACAATTACATGGGCAAGCTAATGAGTACATTTCTTATCAAGCATTGCCTCTCAATTCTTGTATCCAATGACATGAAACTACAAGAATGAAGAGGAATTAGTTTCCTTTTTACCCTTTCCTTTCCTTTTCTTTATTGTTCTTTTCTTTTTTCCTTTGACACTACTGGTTTTGAAGTTGCTAAGGTTCTAACCAATTTAGATTATTTTTCAGGCCATACCTCCATTCAGCAATGATCTCTTACCTATGGATTCCACAAACGTGAGATAACAGGAAAATTACACTATATCTGGCTTTCTTTGTTTTTGCAGTTTCTCATGATTTTTTTGGTCAGAACTGGCCCTGATATGAGTCTTCTAAATCTCTGCCTTCTAATTAGCAAGGTATATTTCATCTCAAGCTTGGACCCAGAATAGTTTTCAATGTAAACATTGAATATTCACGTCTGTTTTCCAGATATCATTAAATTCTACTGAGGTTAGTATGGATCTTTATGATGTTGTAAGAACAGAGATAAATCCCTTGAATTCTTTTTCCAATTTATTTTAATATTTCTAGTATACATCACAAATAGAACATTAATATTTCACAAGTACTTTATGCAGACTTCAGTTAATTTATTTTGTACACATATTAAGTCCAATATAATTTTATCAACACTACTTGAATATACAATATTTACAGATATGTTTCTTTACCAAAAATAAGTCTGTCTCATGCTTCCCTTTTATAATTAAACCCACTACTTCTCTTTGTCCCATCCCAGACCTGTTTCATCCTGGCAACCAACATTTTTTCTCCGACTTCTACAACATGCAATAAATAAGGTTTTTGGATTGCCTTCAAATCTATGGTAGATTATTCCCAGTTATTGTATGTCTTAATATTGTATTATGTTCACTCCAATTGCCTTTTGGTACTGTTATTAGAAAATGTAGTACAATTCATTTCCCATTCACCTGAATAAAGCCTGAACTGACTTCCATTTCTTTGACTAGAGGAAATAATGCTGCTATAATGCTCTGTGTTTTGGCCTTTGGGTGAATGTTACATTTTATGACAATGAGTCAAAGCCTGAAGAGCACAATTCCTGTGCTACAGTGTGGGTGGTTGCATATTTCACATTCTAGGAACCTGTCAAAATGTTTTCAGAAGTGGCTTTCCCATTTGACATTCCTGCCAGCATCCAGTTTCTCTGTTTCTTGATAGGATTTAGTGTGGTCATTATTGTATTATGTGAAGTAATTCTCATACATGTTTTATGATGTCATTTTAGTTTAATGTGCATTTAGTTGATGATTGATGATGCTTTCCTTGTGCTTACTTTTCACAGGATGTATTTTGCTGGTTTCCAGTTGATGTTCTTTTTAACTTTAGGTTTTGAGATTTGTATGTAGAATCTAGATTTGAGGCATTCTTAAGGTATAGGATTTGCAAATATTTTATCCTTGACTATGGGTACCCTTCATCATCATCATCATCATCAT
Organism: Dipodomys spectabilis; assembly: GCF_019054845.1. Lineage (NCBI taxonomy): Eukaryota > Metazoa > Chordata > Mammalia > Rodentia > Heteromyidae > Dipodomys > Dipodomys spectabilis. The sequence goes on from NW_024870905.1 coordinate 8,981,077, forward strand.
ATTAGTATTACTACTATTACTTTTGTACATCTATCTATTGTCCTGGGGCTTGAACTCAGTGTCCCTGAGATTTGTTGCATTTTGTAACAATTTACCATTTCAGTCATGCCTCACTTCTGGCTTCTTTGCTGATTAATCAGAGATAAGATTCTCATGGACTTTATTTTGTGGGCTGCCTTCAAATAGTAATACTCCAGTCACAGCCTCCCAAGTAGCTAGGATGAGATACATGAGCTACCTGCTCCCAAATTCTATTCACTACTTGTATATGAGCTTTCACAGACTAAATTGTTTTACGCTTCTATTGAGTTCAACTATAGCATTTTCCTTTCCTATAATTTTAATGCCAAATTTAAGAATGCTTCCTCTCCAAACTTCTCAAGACATCTTCCTTTGCTTTACATTTACATCACTCTTTTTGTTTTATATGCCACGTTTTAATCCTGCTTGAAGTTAACATTTGAATAAACTGTTATGTTTAAGTCAATGTTCACTTTTTTTTTCCAGTCGTGGGGCTTGAACTCTGGGCCTGGGCACTGTCCCTCAGCTCTTCAGCTCAAGGAGAGCACTCTACCACTTGAGCTACAGCGCCACTTCCAGTTTTCTGGTGGTTTATTGGAGATAGGAGTCTCACGGTCTCTCCTGCCCGGGCTGGCTTTGAACCGTGATCCTCAGATCTCAGCCTCCTGAGTAGCTAGGATTACAGGTGTGAGCCACCAGCGCCCGGCTTCAATGTTCACTTTTTAATTCTCTCAAATACTGTCTAACCTATCACCACTTATTAAAGAGAATGTCATTCCACAAATGTTTGATTTTACCCCTTATTAAATATTCCTTGATAATATTTATGTGGATCTAATCTGGTGCCCTACAGACCCATTAAGATGTATAATCTTTTCTCTACAAATATAACAATTTTACACTAACAGCTTTACTATTGGACAGAGAAATATATTCCAGCTTATTTTTCTTTCTCAATGACTCAAAGAGTGGTAGTCAAGTGTTTTTAGAAATTGTCATAAACATAAATAAAACTGTGAACCTGAGCGCTGTTGGCTCATGTTTATCATCCTAGCTGCATAGGAGACTGACATCTGAGGGTTGCGGTTCAAAGCCAGCTGGAACAGGAATGTCCATAAGACTTTTATGTCCAATTAACCACCAGAAAACCAGAAGTGGCATAGTTGCTCAATGAGTAGAGCATTCACTTTGAACTGAAGAGCAGAGGGACAGCACCCAGGACCCGATTTCAAGCCCCATAAATGACCAAAAAGAAAAGGGGAGGAGACAATTTATAACTTTACTCAGTTGTATATTGCAATCCACAAAAAGTATATGTCTCCATTTATTTATATGTTTGCTTTTATATTCAACATTGTATAATTTTCAATGAACCGTGTGTGAACAGCACTTTAATACATTTTGATGATGTGTGAAGATAGCACAAAGAAATTCACAGAAAACAGTTGAAAAATAAAGGGCAATGGGAATGGAGAAAGACAGAAATGGGTTAATCAGGCCCTTCATTAATATGTGAGAATGTAAAATATTTCAATAAGATTTCTTCATTAATTAATATACAGCAATTAAGAAACATCTTCCAAAGGCTTTGGTATTCAAGTATGATATAAAGGATAAATACAGATTCTGTGGTGAAATGAAAGAAAGATAGATGAGAAAATACATACTTATAGACATTCTTATAGACATTCTTATAGACATTCTTATAGACATACTTATAGACATTCTTATAGACATACTTATAGACATACTTATAGACATACTTACAGACATACTTACAGACATACTTATAGACATTCTTATAGACATTCTGAGGCCTATTGGCTCATTGGACTTGAAGGCTGCTGGTATCTAAGATAATACTAAAATGTTAGACTTGAGCCTATCTTTAAGACTGTTTAATATTATTGCTTTTTGAGCCAGTATTCTTTCTTGTTTTTGATGGTGGTATTTGTGCAGGTCGTGGGCCTTGAACTGGGCCTGGGCGCTGTCCCTCAGCTTTTCAGCTCAAGGCTAGAGCTCTACCACGTGAGCCATAGTGCCACTTCCGATTTTCTGGTGATTTATTGGAGATAAGAGTCTGATGGACTTTTCCTACACAGGCTGGCTTTGAACCACGATCCTCAGATCTCAGCCTCCTGAGTAGCTAGGATATCAGGGGTGAGCTACCGGCGCGTGGCTCCTCTGTACAACATCAACCGTAAAATAAAATAAAGTAAAATCAATAAAGGACATGTTTGGCAAATAAAGTAAAATGATAACTTACACACAAATGAAAATAATAATATACATATATGTCTGTGTACATGTATGTACACATCTCTATATTCTTATATATGTATACATATATAGGTGTTTGTATATATACACATATAAGTATGAATATATGCATATGTACACATAGTCTGTATACACATACATTTATTTAAATAGACTTGAATCCAAAATATATTAAGAGCATATTAATGCCAATGAAAACTTTAACCATCCTGAATAAGTTATCCAAAAATCCAAATACATATCTCTATAGTAATATAACAATAACCGAGGAATGTATGGTTAAAGGAAATAGAAACAATAAGATAGTCCTGCACAACCATTATGTAGAAATTGGAATCCTTATACATTGGTGCTTGGCACTTAAAAAGATATAGTCAGATTTTTAAACATACTGGAAATCTTTGAGATATTACATATAGAGTAGCCTCTATGATCCAGCATTTTGAATCATAATTTTATATACAAAGTAGATTTCAACATATGTCAAATGAGACACATGTACAAGAATATACATAGAAAAACCTTTACAATAACATAGAATAAAATATTGAAATGCCCATTGAGGATGTTATTCCATTATACACATGCATTATACATAAGACAATATGCTCTATCCATGAGAAAAATTTACATTGACTTACTTTGGAAACAGTAATAGTACATGGGAGAAATGGATAAAATAGACTACATTTTCTGATTATAAGAGGTTTGTAAAATAAGCACATCTGTAGAATTAGAATATGAAATAATATCTGCTCAAGGGGAGCGTAGGTTGAAATAATGACAGGAAATGACTACTAAAGAATATTGGAGATACCTGAGACACAGTCCTGGATGAAGGAGCCAGACGCAGCAGACGAGCGGAATCTACTCAACACCAGCAAGAACCAACAAGGAGAAGACAACTTCATCCTGCACTTTGCAGACCAGAGACGACCGGCCACATCTCCCCCCCAGCACCGGTGATCTCCATCTTGGATACCGACAAAGCTCGGAGGAGCGGCTAGCTCCAGCTCAGGCCTTGGAATAAAACGAGTCATTTAGCAGGTCACAAGAACTTAACGGCGAAGTGACCTCACAGACTCAGTTCCATCCGGGGAAAAGTCACCCAGTTCAAGCGCCAGCCATTGGAGTGGCTCTCCTCACCGGGTAACCAGAGCCAGAGGCTGCCCCTCCCTCTAGCAGCCACCACAATCAATTGAAAAACAGAAACCCTGAGAATGGCTCCAGGCTGGGTGCTGTGAGTTTTTTTCACAAAATAGCCCCAGGGAAAAGCTACTGTTTGTTGAAAGGCCTCAACTCTACCCAGAACCTAGCCTCATCACTGAATCCCCCTCCTTTGTGATTCTCAAAGCAGATCACCCTCCCAGTAAACTAACCTGGGAGGGGGAGCTCAAAATCTTGGGTAAAGCAGAGCATTTTTCTGCCTGTTCCAACAAACTGACTTAAGAAACCAATCAAGCCACAGGACCTCAAGCTGACCAGAGACTCCAACCAGACTCTGGTTACAGACAAAAGGGAGATACAGGACTCTTCCCACCCCTCCCCCCCCCAAAAAAATCAAAGAATTTTTTTTTCTTCTTCTTCTTCTTTTCTTTTGTTTCTTTTTTTGTTTTGTTTTGTTTTTCGTTTTTTGTTACCTTATACATATAAAAATTTTCTTTCCTTTTCTAAAACTTTTATTAATCTTTAATTTTTGCCTCTTCTGAAAAAATAATTGTTTTCCATTAACTTTTTTTTTTCTCCTCTTATAATGTTTATTTTAGGAATACGTGAATGTGTGTTTTCCTTTCTTTTCTTGTCTTCTTTCTCTTTTTCTTTCATTCTTAATTATCTTTTTGTTTTTTATCTACCTATACTGAACTTCTGATCTTTTCTTCTCACTTTCCTATCCTTTCCACCTTTTCCTCTTTTGTTCTTCTTTATGTGACTTAACTCTTGTCCTGCACATCCTCAGATAAACCCGTAGTTAACTAGTAGGCCCTATCCCCCATTGTGTACACACTTAATCCACAAACTTATTACTCATTAATAGCAGTACTACCTCTTTATACCTATATAATATTTCAAGCATTTTTTTAAAGTTTTTCACATCTCCTCTATGTCCCTAACTTTCTCTCAACATATTCACATTCCTCTCTAAATAGATGGTCTTTTAATATCTATAATAACATCAATTTTTACGTTTCTATTTTTTTTCTGGTCTCTTTTCATTCTCCTTTCCCTTTCTTCTTTTTCTCTCTCTCTCTACTTGCATCCTACCCAACCTATTTCCTGCATTGTGATTAGGACATAGTTAACTCTCCCTGTGCCTCCCCACACCAATCTATTCCTATTTTTTACCCACATCTCTCCCTAACCCTAATAATTTCTGGTTTTCCAAATTCTTCTCTGCGGTTCAAAGTCCTTTAACATATAGTTGTTTGATGTCGAATAGATGTATCTGTTGAACTAGATTGTATCTGTAGACTATTGACTGTACAAATGCAAACTTTGGTTGATGGTTGCCTTAAGATAGTGTTCTAGCACAAAACTGGTGCTATCTTCATCTCAAATGGGCAGAGTAAGCCGGAAAAACACAAGAAAAATGGCAAATTCGGGTATCTCAATTCCCAATCTTGATAATCAGGGGTTAGAACAGATAATGAATAATCCAGAGGAGAGTTCCCAAATAGCTCTACAAACACTGCTGGCAAACATGATAAATGAGAAGTTTGACAACGTACAAAGGACTCTGCATGAGCGTGATAGGGAGAGAGAGGAGGCATCCCAGAAGTTTATACAGGAATATCATAAGCGTGAGGAAGCTACTCAAAAACTGATACAGGATTTGCGTGAACAACTTGAGAATACTCAAAGAGAAAGGGAGGGATGGCGTGAGCAGGCTGAGAACATTCAAAGAGATCTGCAGGAATCCCACGAACGGGAGGAAGCTAATCAAAGAGTAATACCGGAATTGAGAGGCCAGGTAGAGAACACACAAAGATCACTAAAGGCATTCATGGAATCCATTAACAAAGAGCTGAAGGAAGTCAGGGAGACCACAAAGGGAATGCTGAATGGAACCCAACAGAAGGAATGGGAGCCCAAAGAAACCATAACCAATCAACTAAGTGATTTGAGAACAAACACTGACCACCAAATTAAGGAAGTAAAGAAATTCATACAAGACCTAAAACAGAGCTTCAACAAAGAACTTGAAGCCATCAAAGCTGACCAATTAGAAGGAAAAGAGATAAAAAACAAAGTAGAGAGTCTTGACAGCAGGTTAGACCATGCAGAAGATCGAATCTCAGGGATTGAAGACAGCCTAGATATTATAGAGAAAGAACATACAACCATCCAAGACAAGTCCAAGAAATATGATAGATCTATCCAACACCTGGAAGACACCATCAGAAGGCCTAATCTAAGGATAATGGGTGTAGAGGAGCACCTAGAAACAGAAGTTAATGGTCTAGGAAATTTGTTTAACAGGATCCTAGCAGAGAACTTCCCAAACATGCAAAAAGATAGGCCTGTCCAGATACAAGAAGCCTTTAGAACCCCAAATAGACCAGACCAGAATAGGACATCCCACCGCCACATTATAATACACACACGATCAACTCAGAACAAGGAAAAGATCCTTGAAGCTGTCAAGGAGAAAAGGGTAATCACCTTTAAAGAGAAACCAATTAGAATCACCTCAGATTTCTCAGCAGAGACAATCAAAGCAAGAAGAGCCTGGAATGATATATGCCATGCCCTAAAAACAAACAACTATCAACCAAGAATACTGTACCCAGCTAAACTCTCCTTCAAAATTGAAGGCCAAATAAAAACCTTCCATAGCAAAGAAAAATTGAAACAATACATCTCCACCAAACCAGCCCTACAAAAGATTCTTAAAGATGTCCTCCACATAGAAAACCAACAAGACCGCAATAAAGGCCAAGAAACTGCACCCAAACTGAGAATCCAAGAACCATAGGAAGAACCCAGTTTTTGCAGCCCCCAAGAAGGTGGATAACATGGCAGGAACTCCCAAATACCTCTCAGTCCTATCTCTTAATGTTAACGGACTGAACTCTCCAATTAAGCGACATAGACTGTCTAGTTGGATTAAAAAACAAGATCCTTCTATCTGCTGCCTGCAGGAGTCACATCTTGCCCGTAAAAAAAAACACATTTTGAATGTTAAAGGCTGGAACAAAATCTACCAAGCAAACGGACTCCATAAACAGGTGGGAGTTACAATCCTAATATCAGATAAAATAGACTTCAAATTAAAATTCGTGAGAAGAGATAAAGAAGGTCGCTACATACTAATTAAAGGATCTTCTCCTTCAGGAGGATATTACAATTCTAAATATCTATTCGCCAAACAAGGGAGCACCCAAATTTATCAAAGAAACACTACTTTCCCTCAAATCCCATATAGATCCAAAGGCATTAATTGTTGGGGATTTTAACACACCACTCTCCCCACTAGATAGATCAACTCGGCAAAAACTCAACAGAGAAACCGCAGATCTAAACAGCTGCATAGATCAACTAGACTTAACAGACATCTACCGAACATTTCACCCAGCAGCGTCAGAATACACGTTTTTCTCAGCAGCACATGGAACGTTTTCTAAAATAGACCACATTTTAGGCCACAAAGCAAACTTGTCTAAATTCAAAAACATTGAAGTTATACCTTGCATTCTCTCTGACCACAAGGGAATAAAATTAGAACTCAACATCAAAAGCCACCAAAGAAAATCCGGTATCACATAGAGGCTGAACAACACACTGCTGAATCATGAGTGGGTCACGGAAGAGATTAGAAAGGAAATTCAAATGTTCATGCTATTCAACAAAAATGAACACACAAAACACCAGCTCCTCTTGGACACAGCAAAGGCAGTACTCAGAGGCAAGTTTATAGCTCTGAGCTCCTACATCAACAAATTGGAGAGATCTGAAACTAACAATTTAATGACACATCTAAACCTCCTTGAAAAAGAGCAGCAAGATAAACCCCAATCCAGTAGATGGAACGAAATAATCAAAATTAAATCGGAATTAAATGAATTAGAATCCAAAAAAACTATAGAAAGAATCAACAAAAGAAAGAGTTGGTTCGTCGAAAAACTTAACAAAATTGACAGACCCTTAGCAAATCTCATCAGAAAAAGAAGAGAACACACCCAAATTAATAAACTCAGAGATGAGAATGGAAACATCACCACGGAAACAACCAAGATTCAGAACATTATAAGGGAATACTTCTCAAAACTTTATGCTAATAAGTTTGAGAACTTGACAGAAATGGACCTCTTCCTAGCAAATATTGACATGCCAAAACTAAACCAAGATGAGTTAAACTATCTTAACAGGCCCATATCAAGCATTGAAATAGAAAAAGCAATAAGAGACCTCCCAGCTAAGAAAAGTCCAGGACCAGATGGTTTTACAGCAGAATTTAACAAGGCCTTCAAAGCAGAGTTCAAACCAATTCTCCTCCAACTCTTCAATGAAATTGAAAGAGAAAGCTCACTACCGAACACATTCTATGAAGCCATCATAACCCTCATCCCAAAACCAGGCAGGGACTCATCAAAGAAAGAGAACTATAGACCCATTTCTTTGATGAACATTGATGCAAAACTTCTCAACAAAATTTTGGCCAACCGACTTCAACAATTCATCCAAAAAATCATACACCACGATCAAACAGGATTCATTTCAGGGATGCAAAGCTGGTTCAATATACGCAAATCAATTAATATTATTCATCACATCAACAGGAGCAAGAATAAGAACCACATGGTTATCTCAATAGACGCAGAAAAATCATTCGACAAGATCCAACACCCCTTTATGATGAAGGTTTTGGAAAAATTAGGAATCCATGGAACATTCCTCAATACAATAAAGGCTGTATATGACAAACCTACAGCCAGCATTATACTCAATGGTGAAAAACTAAAGCCATTTCCTCTTAACTCAGGAACAAGATAAGGATGCCCACTCTCTCCACTTCTCTTCAATCTAGTATTAGAATGCCTAGCTACAGCAATAAGACAAGATGCAGACATAAAGGGGATCCAAATAGGGAAAGAAGAAATAAAACTCTCCCTCTTTGCAAATGACATGATCTTGTATTTAAAGAATCCCATAGACTCCACTCACAAATTATTCAAGCTGATTCAAAACTTTGGCAAAGTAGCAGGGTATAAAATTAACCCCCCAAAATCAATGGCTTTTCTGTATGCCAACAATGAGAAAAGTGTGGCTGAAATTAGGAAAGCAACTCCTTTTGTAATCCCCCACAAAAAATAAAATACCTAGGAATTAACTTAACTAAAGAAGTGAAGGACCTCTATGATGAAAACTTTAAAATCTTGAAAAAGGAAATCAACACAGAACTTAAAAAATGGCAAAACCTCCCATGCTCCTGGATTGGAAAGATTAACATCGTGAAAATGGCAATACTTCCCAAGGCTATCTACAAATTCAACGCAATACCTATCAAAATTCCACCCTCATTCTTCAAGGAAATACAAGAGGCAATCCAAAAATTCATATGGAACAATAAAAGACCCTGAATAGCAAAAACACTCCTCAACGGAAAGAACACTGCTGGAGGAATATCAATACCAAATTTCAAACTCTACTATAAAGCCATAGTAATCAAAACAGCTTGGTATTGGCATAAGAACAGACCTCAGGACCAATAGAATAGAATTGAAAACCCAGAAATGAACCTACAGACCTATAGCCATCTAATCTTTGATAAGGGAGCTAAAACAATAGAATGGAAGAAAGACAACCTCTTCAGTAAATGGTGCTGGCAAAACTGGTTAACTACATGTAGAAAACTTAAGCTAGATCCTTATATATCACCCTGCACCAGAATCAACTCCAAATGGATCAAAGACCTTGAACTCAAAACAGACATTCTGAAAACATTACAGGATGGAATAGGAGAAACCCTGGGTCTCCTTGGCTCAGGCCGAAATTTTCTGAATAGAGACCCGGAAACACAACAAATCAAAGAAAGGTTGGACAAATGGGATTGCATAAGGTTGCAGAGCTTCTGCAGGGCAAATGACATAGCTAGCAAGATCAATAGAAAGCCCACGGATTGGGAGAAGATCTTTACTAGCCATACAACGGACAAGGGTCTCATATCTAAAATATACTTGGAACTCAAAAAATTAAACCACCCAACAACAAATCCTCAAAGAAACGACTGCCCAATAAGTAAGTGGGCGAAAGACTTAAAGAGAAGCTTCTCTGAAGAAGAAAGAAGGATGGCCAATAGACACATGAAGAAATGTTCAACATCCCTAGCCATAAAAGAATTGCAAATCAAAACAACATTGAGATATCACCTCACTCCAGTTAGAACAGCAAAAATCAAGAACTCTAACAACAACAGATGCTGGAGGGGATGTGGACAGAAAGGAACCTTACTTCATTGTTGGTGGGAATGTAAACTTGTTCAACCACTTTGGAAAGCAGTATGGAGGTTCCTGAAAAGACTTCACATAGAACTCCCCTATGACCCAGCAATCCCACTTTTGGGCATTTACCCTAATGTTTATAAAAAAGACCACACTAAAGCTACCGGCACAACTATGTTTATTGCAGCATTATTTACCATAGGTAAGATATGGAACCAACCCTGATGCCCCTCAGTAGATGAATGGATCAAGAAAATGTGGTATATATACACAATGGAATTATATGCCTCCATCAGAAAGAATGACATTTTCCCATTTGTTAGGAAATGGAAAGGCTTGGAAAAAATTATATTAAGTGAAGTAAGCCAGGCCCAAAGAAACATAGGTCCCATGGTTTCCCTTATTTGCAATATCTAGTATAGGTATGAGTCAAGCGGAAAAAGTCAGAGAATGTGATGTTAGGAAAACGAACCCTCAAATATGTATTTTAATGTTTTTGTTTCTTTCATGCATGTGTTTCTAACGCATTTATAAGATTATTTCTTTGTTGGTCTTTATGTCCCTCCCCCACAGTGTAACCCCAGCTTTCACTATATTTGATGTCAGTATAACATGTGGAGGAGATGGGGACAAACAAGTCGTTTAAGGATTCAGGTGGACCTGTTGCAACAATGAGAAGTACAAAATGTCATGTCAAAAACCAGCTTTACAATGTTGGTGTGGGGGGGGCGAGGTTGGGTGTGATTGGGTGGGGGCGAGGGGGGAGGCTGGTAAGGGAGGTGAAGGGTAAACAAAGGAGGAGGCTGCAATGCTTGGTAAGAAATGTATGCATTATCCTGCCCATGGAATTGTAACCCCTCTGTACAGTATGTTCTCAAATAAAATAAAATTAAATTAAAAAAAAAAGAATATTGGAGTATTTTGAGAGGGTAGTAATGATAAAATATTCTAGAACTGAAAGTGATATTCTTACTCCAACTCTTTAACATTCTAAGAATCATTGCACTTTATTGAAAAATTACAAATTGCCTTTGCATTAACCTTAGGAAAAATTTTAGAATAGAAGTGGGTGAATCTGAGTGATTATTTAGATTTTCAAATCACAAAATTGTATAATGCATTACTTTAGTATGTTGGTGAATAAGACTATCAAGAAAATATGATCCGTGATATATCCTCTGAGTGACTATAAATGACACTGCAAGTCAGAGAATATCCTACAAAATTATGTAAATTGAGGGATGAGATAGGATTGAGAAGGATGAGGGATAATGATCATCAAGAGCAATTGTATTGGGCTGGGAATGTGGCTTAATGGTAGACTGCTTACCTTGCATGTGTGAAGCTCTGAGTTTGATTCCTCACTACTACATAAACAAGAAAAGCTGCAATTGGTACTATGACACAAGTCGTAGAGTACTAGCATGAGGAAAAGAAGCTCCAGGACATTGCCAAGGCCCTGAGTTCAAGCCCCAAGACTAGTCGAAAAACAAAAAAGGTGGGCACTAGCCGGGCACTAGTGCCTCAGGCCTGTAATCCTAGATAATCAGGAGGCTGAGGATTGAGTTTTGAAGGCAGCCCAGGCAAGAAAAGCTGTGAGATTATCTCCAATTAAATCTCAGAAAAATCTGAAAGTGCTGCTGTGCCTCAAATGATAGAGTTCTAGTGTTCATCCAAGGGTGCTCAGGGACAGCACCCACCCAGAGTTAAAACCTCAGGAGAGAAAAAAGGAAAAAAAAAAACCTCACTAAACACTATTCATAAACTGCTATGTCAAACAGCCTCTCCCGTACAACTACTTAAAGTTAATTCAAAATATGATAAAATACAAGTCATTTTGGAACCAGACATAGATAGTATATACGGGACAAAGTAAATTTTATATTATGCAGTTTGAGTTGAAATTTGTTCTATAATCTTCTTACATAATTTATGAAATAGACAATACTGTCAATTATAGGTAAATTTGCTTCAGGAACTGAATGTATTCTGCTGTTTTTTCATAGATAACCGTAGGGGTGATTTTTGCCTCTTATTGAAGTATATCTGATATTTTAAAGTAGATTTGTCCTAATATAATAATAATTTAATCATTAATTTCATTAGGGCGATGTTTGTCAGATTTCTTTCTAGTAAATCTTGTCCTTTATAATAAATGAGAACATGCTGTGACAGTCTCCTATTAATATGACAAATACTTTATAATATTAACTTAAAAGGGGGAAAGATTAATCTTGGCTTCTGATTTCACACATTACAGTTTCTGCTTCTTATCCTCATTGCGTGGGTTGGTGGTGGCACAGTACCCCATGTCAAGAACATGTGATGGAGTATGTGTATTCATGGAAGCCAGGAAGTAAAGAAGAGGAGGACTAGGAGTGGGGAAAGGGAGAAAGAGGAGGAGGGGAAGAGGGAGAGGGAGAAGGAAAAGAAAAAGGAGACCGAGACAAAGAAGAAAAAGAAGGAAGAGGAGGAAATGACTTTGATATTAACATCCTCTTTGATCACAAGCTCTCAGTGACCAAATCTCTACAACTATGCCCACATGAGAGGGTTCACCTCTTTATGGCACACAGTGAAAGTTAATCATTAATCCCAAACATTTATGATTTCATATTTAATTTCTAGGGTGGTGGGTTAACTGTGTTAACTTCTGTTCCTAAATATTTACTTGAATTAATCAGAGAATCTATATGGAATTGAGGTGGTTTGAATATACCATTGCTGGAGAGATGAATGAAATATTTTGAGTGCAAATACATTTTATTTAGCAGATAAGAAAACTTCAAGAGATTACATTTTGTGACCTTCAAAAATGACTATTTCATCTAATTCACAATGATTTGAATTTTTCATAATTTTATGACATTTCCATTCAAGTTTTGACATCTATAGTGGTTCTTCCTTTCTAGCTGAAGGAAAAATAAATGCTATCATGATTATTTATTTCTTAATTGTTCTATAGAGTAGGTATAATATGAATTTCCTACCATCCAAAAATAAGTTATATTCAAGTCTATAGGAATAATTGCATAAGTCATGGAATATGTTGCTTTATGTCATATTGAAATTCATTCAATTTCTAAAAGTCACTGTTGATATAAAATACATGAAATTCAGTGTTTTTCTGAAATGTCTTGCTAATCAAACCTCAGAAATATATGACGAGTAAATAAGATTTTTATACACTCAAAAATGTATGACTCTATATTTTATGTCAAAAAGTTTAGGTTTAAAAGAAGAGAAAATCATGTGACCACAGTAGATAATATTTAATTTAATGAAAAATTGCTTCATTCACCCTGACAGAGCTTATTGCTTTTACCTTACATGAGAAATTTGATTAATGATCCCTTTGTTGCTTTTCAATAATAGAGTATATCAATTTGTGCAAAGATTCTGTCATTTAAACCTTCGAGTATATATTTTTTCATAAAATGTAAACTATTTTTCGCAGTGCAGGTTCACGTTTAATAACTAAATAAATATTTAAATGTTACTTTGTTAAATTGAGCACCTAGACTTAAAATAATAAGACATTTATTTTATTCTTAGATATATTATATCTGTGCTGAATATGGGTATCTCAAGCTTGTAATCCTCACTACTCAGGAAGCTGAGGTTCAAGTCAGACTTGGCAATAAAGAAATCATCTTATAAATATGTTAGGGGGAAACAATTGCAATAAAGAAAAAATAACATTTGAATATTTATCTTGGTGTTCATTTAAGGTAACATCAACTTATCTGACCTTTCCTGCTTTTCTCAGACATGTCCCTTCCCCACAGTATAACCCCTGCTTTCATTGTATTGATGTTGGTATAATTCATGAAGGGGAAGGGAAAAAAACATATTGTTTAAATAAAGATACAGGTGGACCCATTGCAACAATGAAATGTACAAGTCATTATGTAGAAAAACGAACTTTACAACTTTGGCCTGGGGTGTGGTTTGGTAGGGGTGGAGATGGGAATTGTTGGGAAGGGGAAACAAAGGAGGAGGCAACAATGCTTTATAAGAAATGTACTCAGGAGCTGGGAAGGTGGCTCAGTGGTAGAGCGCTTGCCTTGCATGCATGAGGCCCTCGGTTTGATTCCTCAGCACTGCATAAGCAAAAAGAAAAAACCAGAAGTGGCGCTTTGGCTCAAGTGGTAGAGCACTAGGCTTGAGGTGAAGAGCTGAGGGACAGTGTCCAGGCCCAGAATTCAGGCCCCACGGCCGAACCAAAAAAAAAAAAGAAAAAGAGAAAAGAAAGGTAGAAAAGGAATGTACTCATTACTTAGCACTGTAAGTGTAACTCCTCTGTATGTATTTTCACAATAAAAATAAAAAATAAAAAATTTAAAAAAAGCCAGCCTTGGCAAGAAAATTTGTGAGTCGTATCTCAATGAGTCATACACACATTACCACACACACACACATACACACAAAGCCAGAAGTGGAGTTGTGGCTCAAATGTTAAAGCAGTATACTTGAGAGTTCAAATCACAAGAACAACACACACACACAATATTATTTCTAAAGTCTTATTTTAGTTTGAAGAAATAAACAATATTTTGGAAAAAAGTATTTGTTACATATCCCGCAATTTTTGTGAACTTTTTAGTACACTTTTTCTTAAGATATAACATAGGTTATTAAAATTAATAATACTCTAGTATTTTATAATTACTCATAACACCTTGGAGTACTTGCTAGTATTTTATAATTACTCATAACACCTTGGAGTACTTTCTGAGTAAAAGAAGAAATGGAAGAATGAACAAAAAAAGGAAAGAAAGAAAGGAAGGAAGGAAGAAAGAAAGGAGAGTAAGAGAGAGAGGTAGGGATGGAGGGAAGGAGGGAGGAAGGAAAGAAGAAGTAAAGAAGGAAAAAAGGAAGGAATAAAGGAACGAAGGAAGGGAGGGAGGAAGGAAGGGACAAAAACAATTTAATTTAGAAAATCTGCTATTTAGCCCAAAATAAACTTCATGTAATTAACACTTTAGTAAATACAAGTTTGCAATTTTCATCTCTCTGCATGTTCCCCATGCATGGATAAAACCAACAAATGAAGGATCAGCAATAACCAGGTATATCTGTTTGTATCTGTAGTAAATATGTATGCAAATCATTTTCTCATTTTCTAAACATCATCAAATAATTATTTGCAAACAACTTACATTTAGTTACAAATATTCTAAAAATTGAGGTAACTAAAGGATGTCAATATATGAATACTAGTAATTATGGTGTTATTAATATTACAGTTTTCATGTTATATTAATTGTAACAATTTTATTATGTATTTTATCGAGATATTAGCATACTCTGACTTTGGTGTCTGTAGGAGTCCTAATAGCAGACCGTAATTAAAATCAAAGGAGATCTGTATTTGTTGGCTCAAATGAATATTTCTGAAAGCAATTATCTCATCTGAGATTGTTCAAATACAACAGAAGCGCCTTAGGCTGTAACACATTTACATGGTTACCTATGATATGATTCAAGAGCCACTAAACAATCATACTTCACTATGCCATCACTATAATTATTCCCATTGTAAGAGGAATCATTCACATAATTCACAATATAAGCTTGTCCTTACGTTATTATCTTTTATGAAATAATATCAAAAGGATACAACACACTGAGTTAAAGCAAAACTTTCAAAATGTATTGGACGATGTAACTCCTTCCAGATACACATATTGAAATTCTATTCCCCTGTCTGGTGACATTAGTATGACCCTTTCAGAGATGGCCCTGCAATAATGATCCTGATAAAAGAAGCCCAATATAATTACTCTGCCATGTGAACATCCAGCAAATATATTATAACGAACCAGAAGTCGACCCCCATAAGACAAAGAATTGCTTTGAATTACCATTTTTATAACCAATGTTTAAGTTTCTAGAGGATGGATAATATACGCCTGATATTTTTAAGCCACTTACTTTGAAATATTCTATTATAACTGCGCAATGGCTGAAAAAACCAAAGTTGTTTTGATTTAAATTTCACAAATTCTGATAAAAAAGATTCATAAAGTTTTATTATTTGAATTTTATTCTCCAAGTCTCCAGGTTAAAAATATTTTTAAATAGGAATTGACTTGAGGTTCAACTCTCTATTCAAATATCATAATTAATTTTTGAATATTTTTGTTATCTTTAGTTGTATGAATGAGTTGCTATTCACTGAAACAGTGTATGGATACATTGCATCTTGATCAATGTCACCCCTTTCAACATTCTCATCCACTCCTCCTATCAACTGTGATCCTTATGTATCTCAATATTATGTTATGGAATTACTTACCATTTAACAAAGCAGTTTATGTGTACAATGCACCTGGAATTCTGTTACCACTTCAACATCTTCACCCCCATTTCACACTACCCCTTGCTTTGTATATTTCAATTCTGGGAAGTATACAATGGATTCTTGCCTATAGTCTATCCTTTTCCCCTTCAATTTCCTACCCCTCTCACATTGCCCCCCACTGTCCTCTCTTGCAGTACACATTTACTGGTATTTATTTTGTTGGGCTTTGACTTAGTCTTTTAAGAAAATTATAGTATTTTTACTATCCATGGACTCTGACACTTAAGATAATTCATTTGTACCTCCTTGCATACCATCCAGTGTGTTTACTTTTACGTTTATAGGCAGCTTCTATCTACCACAAATGAGGAAAATCATGCAAGCTAAGTTTCTCTGGGTTTGCTTTATTTCACTTAATATTTCTAAGTGTTTCATTTTCCTCAAGAATTGTGCAATATTATTCTTCCTGATGGATGAACAGTGTTCCATTATGTATGTATATATATGTTTGTATATTTATGCATATATGTATATATAATCATACATATATACATATGTATATACTTGTAAATTGGGATCAATAAAATTAGATATACATAATTCTTGACGTCTTCTTACAATGAAAGGTATCTGGGCTGATTCCATATGTTGGCTATAGAAAATAATGCAATAATGACCATTATTGTGCTGGTACCTTCAGTGTGGCCTTGTTTCTGTTCTATTGAATAAATGTTTCTGCTCTATTGAATAAATGTCTATTGAATAAATGCTGGATCATAGGTACATAGCTCTCTATTCAGTTCTGTGAGCAATTTCCATAGTGTTTTCCAAACTGGTTGAACAAGATTACATAACCACCAAGTGTGTAGTAGGTTTTCCTTTGGGCCACATCCCTATCAATATCTGTGATTGTTCATTTTTTCATAATGACATTGTAACACGGGCGAGATGAATCTCAGTGTTGTTTGACTTTGCATTTCTTTTATGGAGAGAGATGTGTCTATTTGTCATTCTTACTTCTTCTAAGAAGTTATCTTTAAGTCTTTATCCCATATATTAATTGGGTTCTTCTTTATTTGAGGGTTTATTTTTCTTGGGTTTAACTTTTTGATCTCTAAATATGGGTTAGTTATGAGAACCCTTGTCTGATGCTTAGCTAGAAAAATCTTCCATTCTGTTCTCTTTCTATATATCCTGCTAACTTTTTCCTTTGCCATGAAGAAACTCTTCATATGATGCTATTATATTAATCCAGAAAGAACGATATTCCATCATTCATAAGGAAAAGGAAAGACTTGGAACAAACATATGAAGTGAAGAAAGGCAGTCTCAAGGGTATTTAAGTTGCCTGATTTCCCTCATTTGTTGCATTAGAATGTGCCTCTAATTCTATCAGTAAACACCCTTGGATGGTAAAAGAGAAAACATTACACTTGGACATGATAAATTATATGGGATTCTAAACATTTATACAGTGAGATCAAAGAAGAACGCCCTTTGGAGAGGATCACAAAGGCTCAAAAGCTATATGAATATTATCAAATAAAATAAGGTTCATTAAAATGATCCCCAAGAAATGATAGAGTTTTTTTATTATTTTGTTTTTTTTCCTTCTGTGTTCTGATGCTGTTATTTTTTTAAATTACAGCAGCTTTGGTCTTATATGTAAGTTTGGAAAGAGCAAGGGGGAAAACAGAAATGGTGGGACAAAGGGTTAACAAATGCAGCAGTGCTACTCAATAGATATTACATTGTACATGAACTATACAACTTATGGGGGAGGGACGTTGAAAGGGAAAAACAGGGAGAACATGAGGAAAGAGGTGACACTATTCAAAAAGAAATGTGCTCATTATCTGACTTAAGTAATTGTAACCCTTCTGTACATCATCTTTACAAATTAAAAATGGACTTCATAAACAGGCCAGAGGAGCTATACTAATATTAGATAAAATATGCTTTAAATTAAAAGTGATATGAAACTTAAAAGAGACAAAGAAGGACATTAAATATTGATAAAGAAAACTCTCCATCAGAGGGATATAACAATTCTCAATATCAATGCCCTGAATCCTAGAGCTCCCAAATTCAACCGAAAAATACTACTTACCCTAAAAACATGCATACATCCAAATACATTGTGGGTTGCTTGAACACATCAATCTTAACTGTGGACCGGCTATCAAGGTAAGAACTTATCAAAAAAACTTCAGAGCTAAATAACTGGATAGACAAGCTATACAGAATACTTCACCTAGGAGTGTCACAATATATATTCCTCTACAGAATACTTCACCTAGCAGTGTCACAATATATATTCCTCTCAGCAGCCCATGGAACGTTCTCCAAAAGAGATCATATCTTAGATCACAAGGAAAATCTGTGAAAATTCAAAAATAAAATGAAATTACCCTTTGTATCCTGTCAGATCAGGATGGAACCAAATTAGATCTCGACATCAAAAGGCATAACAGAAAATTATGAAACTCACAGACTGAATAACACATTGCTAAATAATCAGTGAGTCACTGAAGAGATATGGAGGGAAGTTTTAACGTTTAGGGAATTCAGTGGAAGTGAACACAAAATACTACCACCTCTGGGACACAACAGCACAGGCAATACTCAGAGAAAATTTATAGCTTTGAGTATGTACAGCAATAAGAAATATCTTGAATCAGCACTAATGATGCATCACTAGGTCCTTGAAAAACAGGAACAAACCAACCCAAAAACCAGTACACAGAAATAATACAAATTAGGTTAAAGAAATAAATGAATCAAAGTTTCAAAAAAACATACAATCATAATTGACTTTTATCCACTAGTAGCTCACAAATTAGCCCAATGAATGTCAATGTAGCTATTTTCAGAAATAGACTCAACCAGCTCAAACCAGTGAACAAAACAAACTTCTAGGATTCTAAGAAACAACATATTGTTTGCCTTTGTAAAATAAATTTACTCTGTTCTTACTAAGGTGGTATGTATATATCTGGGCTCAAATCATAAGGGCTACTGGAAGAAAATTTCAAAATCTAGAGCAACTAACACAGCTGTGCAGTTGTTTGTAGGTTTCACTACAGTCGCATCTGGACATCAACTGTACAAAGTAAATCATTCTACTGCTTTGCAGGCAAGAATGTGATGAAAAGCATACTTTTATCTACTTTGATGAAATAAGAAGACCACACTTGAAAAGCATAATAAACGATCAGCCCTTTGAATAACAGTGCCATTTTTAAAGCACTCTAGATAATTCAAGTCTCTTATCCCTCCACAACCATTAATGCCATTAACAAATCATTGCCGAGGGGAATTTCCAGTTATATTTGATATTCCAAATGGCTTAGGAGTATCATAAACAATAATTCAAGTTGTTGAGAAAATTTAATTTAGAATTAGCAAACTAATCAGCTTCAACTGCATAACATAACCTTTAGGAAATATGAATTAAGGAATATGGCATGTCCTTTGTATTTTAATATTAGAAATTAGGAGAAAATGCTAGAAATAGACTTTGCAAGAAAGAAACAGAAGTCTTTGATAAGATATATTAATGATTACCTAGGGACAACTAATTTTACCTACATTTTGTATTATATGATAGCATATTTTTTTCTGCTAATCAGAAGGACTCAAAAAGATTTTTAATTATGGCATGAAAAATGCATCATCATGAATGAATGAAATCAGGGAGTAGATGGCTCAAGAGTTGGTTGGTTCTATTAAATATTCTCATTATTTTGAATGGTTTGATATTTTGGTATGTGTGGAATTATGAATGTATTTTATATCTGGGCAGGAAAGTTTGTTTATTAGATCATTGCCTGATACCCAATGTCAGGAACCTAACATGAGTCAGAGTGGTAAATGTGTGTGTGTGGGGGGTGGGGGGTGTGCATGCCTGCAGGTCTGTATTTAGAAGCAAGTATCTTATTTCCCTCAGAGTATTTACTTAATTGTATTAGTTATGTTACATTAATGACAGCCGATAACGGTACTTAACATTTTGAGACATATATTTAATTCCTATGATTGCATGAACAAACTAAAAAGTTATGTTTGGGGTGTGAATTTTGTGGAAGGTCAGCTGAAAATATTAACATTTGGAATCTTGAGAAAGCTATCAACGGCAATCATTTCAGTGTAGATCAATTTTAGACAACACTTGCAAGGATATGTAATTCTTTATGAAAATTCAACATGTATTCATTTTCCAAAGCTACATTATTCTAGAAATTTGTAGGAAAATATGTTAAATTATGGAAACATAAACATAATGTGATTATTTATTGCATACAGTTTTACATTTTAGTTTTGTCAAGTAAAAATATCATTTATTTCTACTGTATAGGAAGGAAAACCCTAAATATTACAGTTTTGCCATATTTCACATTGGGAAGCTTTGTCTATATCAATAAGTTTATTTCTTCTGTTTCTGCTTTCCTATTCATAATTCTGCTTCTTTTGGTATTCTTCTAAGGACTTTTTTTCTCCCAGTTTGGGGCATGAACATACCTCATGCTCTCAGTTTATTTGCAAACAGTAGTCAGTCTACCATTTGAACCATGCCTCCAGCCCAGAAATTTTTGTAGTTAATTGGAGATAGAACCTCATGAACTTTCCTACCAGCCTGAAAACCATTATCCCCCAAGTCACATCCTTTTTAATCACTAGGATTATAGAGATGAGTCATGGACGCCAAGAGTCAATGACATTTCAGGTCTTATGAATTCCACACGTTTGCTAGTAATGTAATAATAAACTACCACAGGTTGTGTAGCATTAACATTGTAAATACATTGCCTCTGAGTTGGTAGATCTAGAACTCCAAGATCAGAGTTGGCTTCTTATTCCTCTTTCCTTGGCATATTCAAGGCCTTCTCTATGGAGCACCTAGGCAGCAAAGATGGCACTGAGAGGAAGTTGAGTGGGCAGAGCCCGAGTTTCTTATGTTAAAATCTGACGGGATACCACAATCAGGTGAAGTGACATCAGTGCGTGCACAGCAGGGAAAGTATAGAAAGCTTTGGCGCATAATAGGGCACATATAATGATTGGTTGGTTCCTTTTCTTCCCTTTCCATGACACACAGTTATTTTGCTTTAAAAAGTGCTTGCAGTTTCCCTTATTTGTAATAATGAGTATATATCTGAGTGAAGCAGGAAAGGTCAGATAAGTTGATGTTAGGGGAATGAACCCCAAGAAAAGTATTCAAGTGTTTTTTTTCTTTCAAGAAATTGTTTCTAACATATTTATAAGATGATTTGTATGTTGCTTTGTTTGTCCCTCCCAAACAGTATTACACCTGCTTTCACTATATTTGATGTTGGTATAATTGTGGAGGGGAACGGCAAAAACAAATCGTTTAACTGGGGATACAGGTGGACCAATTGCAACAATGAGATATACAAGTTGTTATGTCCTACAGAGGGACCTGTGAGGACTGGACCTCTACTGACCTTCCACGGAGGGGCTGAGGGCCGGGGAAGTAACCTATGTGAAGGCCTACCATGTAATGGAAGGGCCACCCAGGAGCCCGGACCCAGGGAAACAGGATTCGCTTCCCCAAGAGTATCCAGTCAATCTGGCACCAGGAGCTAACAGACCCTTGGAATGTTATCCATGGGAAGCTAAGGATCTTAAAGAGCTCTAGAAGGCAGTGGTGGAAGATGGCCTGAACTCTCCTTGGCCCCAGACCCCACTACAGGACATTGCTTATCACCCGTGTGTCCCTAAGGACTGGCTGGATGTGGCCAAAGCCATCCTCACAAGTTCTCAGTTTATTAAATGGTGTGCCTTTTTTTAAGGAGGAATGCAGAGTGTGGGCAGAGAAAAACCGGCAGTCTCAACCCGAAATACCTATTACTTCTGCCATGTTAATAAGAACAGGGGAAGGGTACTCCACTGGTGTCCAACAGGCCACAAAACTTGCTGCGTACCATTACCAGGTGAGGTACACAGGACTTGACGTGTAGTACAAGCTGGATGAGAGCCTACTGAGTCCCTCATAGCAGGAGTGAGACAAAAACCGGGTAAGCATCTACATGATTTTATAGACCGAGTCCATCAGAGTGTTCACCACAAGTTGCCAGCAGGGGACCCAGGATCAGTTTGTAAAGCTACTGGTTTGGGAAGGGATAAATGCAGACCACCGCACAGCCTGCGCGGGATTGAGAGAGAGTTGCCTGAGCAGATGTGTGGTGGCCTCGCAGGATGTGTAAAAGCAACAGCACCAGTCCCTATCACTAGCTTTAGCTTTACAGGCTCAGACATCTGCAATGACTGAGGCTATTACCCAGGCACCTGCAGCCCAGGGCCATGGAACCCCAAGACCATCAGGAAGAGGGACTTGTTTTAAATGCGGGCAGGAGGGGCAATTTAAGAGGGACTATTCACAACAATCCCCCGCCAACAGGCCTGGAGGGTCCAAACCGCCCCCTACACCCTCGCCCAGGTGCAGGAAAGGGTACCATTGGAAAAAGGATTGTTGATCCAAATTTGATTTAGATCGGAAGCCTTTAAACCAGGGGAGGGGTGACCTACAGCCCAGCTAACTCAAGGAGGAACCCCCTCCACAGTAAAGCCCAAGCAGCCTCATGGCAGGATGACCCAGGCCCATTGGACCATCCCCCTGGTGGAAGGACTCTGCCCTAAAATGAGTATTTTCATAGGCAGAAAGTGGTTTCACTGCCTAATTGACATTGGGATAGATCGAGCCCTACTCAGGGAAGAGGAAGTGTCCTCAGACTGAAAGCTTATACCTGGACCCTCGATACTGGGGGTAGGGGACAACTCCTAGTCCAAAGAGTCTGTTCTCCTTATGAAATGGATTAGCCCAGATGGAGAGCAGGGAAAGATACGCCCTCTAGTGGCAAAAACCTCACCGCCAATTTACTAGACCCAAGATATGCTGGGACAAAAGGATGTGTGGTCAATATGAACCACTGAGCATTCTATGATGATATTCTGGATGGAGAAGAAGCACAAAGGCTTAACAGGAT
Organism: Dipodomys spectabilis; assembly: GCF_019054845.1. NCBI lineage: Eukaryota > Metazoa > Chordata > Mammalia > Rodentia > Heteromyidae > Dipodomys > Dipodomys spectabilis. Next base: position 9,004,131 of record NW_024870905.1, read on the forward strand.
CTAGAGAGAGTTAAGGAAAATGATTTTTTAATTTTCATAATTACAGAGAGGAACATAAGGAATCCACTCGGGTGTACCCCCAATCTTAAAGGCCACTGCCCCCCCGAGTACCTCACATTAGGTTGAAACAGGAAGCCCTATTTGGGTGAAGCAGTAGCCATTGACCTAACCTAAATTTGTAGCCCTCTACCTATTGGTGGAGGAACAGATGAACCTTGAGCACATAGGCTATCCTACAGTTCTAGGAGCACACTCATATTTGTTATCCAAAATATATTCAGGGCCTGGCGCATGCTCCAAGATCTACATAAGGTAAATGAAAGGATGGAGCTAGTAGGAACACCCATAAAAGGTATGCCCTGGATTCCCACTATACCTTCAGAATATACCTTGGTTGTGATTGATATTAAAGATTGTTTTCTTTCTATTCCCCTGCATCTGGATGACTGTGAGAAGTTTTGCCATTTCCATCCCTTCTCTTAATTTTTCCCAGCCTAATCAGAGGTTCTAATGGAAGGTGTGGCCACAGGGAATGGCCAATAGCCTGACCTTTTGCTAACAATACTTGGCGACACTTTCAGGGACTGTGCTGTGTTCAGATACCTCCCTTGTCTATGCCTACATGGATGATACAATTCTGGTCACCAGGACCCAAGTTGCCTGTAGGGCCTTCTTGACCAGGTTCTCACCATACTAAAAAAGAGGGTTTTACCATAGCGCTCAATAAAATTCTAAAGGTACCCCCTTTTACGGTGCTTGGATCCCACATTTCCTTGACTCTACAAACATACTGGTAAACATGGTAATTGAAAAGATTGAAAACCTGCAAAGGACTCTGTATGAGCATGATAGGTAGAGAGATGAGGCAAACAAAGGTCAATACAGGAATATCATGAGCATGAGGAAGCTAGTCAAAGATTGATACAGGAATTGCATGAGCAGCTTGAGAACACTCAAAGAGAAATAAAGGAATGGCTTGAGCAGGCTGAGATTAGTCAAAGAGATAGAGAGGAATTGCGGAAGCTGGCCAAGAACAGACAAAGAGAAAGTCAGGAATGGCTTGACCAGGCTGACTACACTTAAAGAGTGCTATAGGAATTGCGTGAACGTGAGGAATCTAATGAAAAGTAATAAAGGAATTGAGAGAGCAGGATTAGCATACACAAAGATCACTAAAGGTATTCATGGAATCCATAAACATTGAGCTGAAAGAACTCAGGGAGTCCACAAAGGGAATACTGAATGGAACCCAACAGAAGGAATGGGAATTCAAGGAAACCATAACCAATCAACTAAGCGATTTGAGAATAAACACTGAACACCAAATTAAGGAAGTAAAGAAGTTCATACAAGATCTAAAACAAAGCTCCAACAAAGAATTTGAAGCCATCAAAGTTGACCAACTAGAAAGAAAAGAAATAAAAGAATAGAAAGTCTTGACAGTAGGTTAGACCTTGCCTATGATCGAATCTCGGGGATTAAAAACAGCGTAGGTATTTTAGAGAAAGAACATACAATCATCCAAGACAAACCTAAGAAATAAGATAGATCTATTTAACACTTCGAAGACACCATCAGAAGACCTAATCTGACGATAATGGGTGTAAAGGAGCACTTAGAGCAGAAGTTAATGGTCTAGGAAATTTGTTGAACAGGATCCTAGCAGAGAACTTCCCAAACATGCAAAAAGATAGGCCTATTCAGATACCAGCAGCACATGGAACATTTTCCAAAATAGACCACATTTTAGACCACAAAGCAAACTTGTCCAAATTCAAAAACATTGAACTTATAATTTGCATTCTCTCACACAAGGGAATAAAATTAGAATTTAACACAAAAGCCACCAAAGAAAGTCCTGTAACACACTGAGGCTGAACAACACACTGCTGAATCATGTGTTGGTCATGCAATAGATTATAAAGGAAATTCAAATGTACATGGTATTCAACAAGAATAAACATACAAACTACCAGCTTCTCTGTGAAACAGAAAAGACAGCACTCAGGGGCAAGTTTATAGCTCTGAATTCCTACATCAACAAATTGGAGAGATCTGAAACCAACAATTTGATGAGGCATCTGAGCTTCCTTGAAAAAGACCAGCAAGATAAACCCCAATCCAATAGATGGAAAGAAATAATTAAAATTAAATCAGAATTAAATGAATTAGAAGCTAAACAAACCATAGAAAGAATCAATAAAACAAAGAGTTGGTTCTTTGAAAAAACTATCAAAATTGACAGACCCTTAGAAAATCTTATAAATAAAAGAAGAGAACACACCCAAATAAATAAACTCAGAGATGAAAATGGAAACATCACAACAGAAAAAAACCAAGATTCATAGCATTATCAGGGAATACTTCTTAAAACTTTATGCTAATAAATTTGAGAACTTGGCAGAAATAGATCGTTTCCTAGCAAATATTGACATGCCGAAACAAAACCAAGATGAGTTAAGCCATCTCAACAGGCCCATATCAAGTTTTGAAATAGAAACAGCAATAAGAGACCTCCCATCTAAGAAAAGCCCAGGACCAGATGGTTTTACAGCGGAATTCTACAAGGCCTACAACGCAAAGCTCAAACCAATACTCCTCCAATTCTTCAATGAAATTGAAAGAGAAAGTTCACTACCAAACTCATTCTATGAGGCAATCATAACCCTCATCCCAAAACCCGGCAGCGACTCATCAAAGAGAACTGTAAACCCATTTCTTCAATGAATATTGATACAAAACTTCTCAACAAAATTTTGGCCAATTGAATCAACAATACATCGAAACAATCACACACCACGATCAAACAGGATTCATTTCAGGGATGTAAAGCTGGTTCAATATACACAAATTAATTAATATAATTCATCACATCAACAGGAGCAAGGATAAGAACCAGATTGTTATCTCAATAGATGCAGAAAAAGCATTTGACAAGATCCAACACCCCTTTATGATGAAGGTTCTGGAAAAGTTAGGAATCCATGGAACGTTCCTCAATACAATAAAGGCTGTAGATGACAAACCTACAGCAAAAATTGTATTTAATGGTGAAAAACTAAAGCCATTTCCTCTTAACTCAGGAATGAGACAAGTATGTCCACTGTATCCACTGCTCTTCAATCTAGTATTAGAATGCCTAGCTACAGCAATAAAACAAGATACAAACATAAAGAGAATCCAAATGGGGAAAGAAGAAATAAAACTCTTCCTTTTTGCAGATGACATGATCTTGTATTTAAAGTATCCCACAAACTACACTCCCAAATTTCTCAAACTGATTCAAAACTTTGGCAAAGTAGAAGGGTATAAAATTAACCCTCAAAAATCAATGGCTTTTCTGTATGCCAACAATAAGAAAAGTGTGGCTGAAATTAGGAAAGCAACTCTATTCGGAATAGCCTCACCAAAAATAAAATACCTAGGAATTAACTTAACTAAGCAAGTGAAGGACCTTTATGACGAAAACTTTAAAAACTTGAAAAAAGAAATCAAAATAGAACTTAGAAAGTGGCAAAAACTCCCATGTTCCTGGATTGGAAAGATTAATATTATGAAAAGGGCAATAATTCCCAAGGCTATATACAAATTCATTGCGATACCTATTAATATTCAATCCTCATTCTTAAAGGAAATAGAGGAGGCAAGCCAAAAAATCATATGGAACAATAAAAGATCTCGAATAGCTAAAAAGATCCATAACAGAAAGAACAGTGCTGCAGGAATATCAATTCCAAATTTCAAACTCTACTACAAAGCCATAATAATCAAAACAGCTTAGTACTGGGACAAAAACAGACCTCAGGACCAATGGAATAGAATTGAAATCCCAGAAATGAACCTACAGACCTATAGCCATCTAATTTTCGATAAGGGAGATAAAAAAAAATGGAGTGGAAAAAAGACAGCCTCTTCAGTAAATGGTGCTGGCAAAATTGGTTAACTACTTGCAGAAAATTAAAGCTAGATCCTTATATATCACCCTGTTTTGTTTTCTGATTTCACAGTTTTGTACCCATGGCTATTCTTTTCCCAGGGAAAAAGGGGTTCAGAGGAGAAAGTAAATTTCTAACAGCAGGAGGGACTGAGGCCAGACAACAGAAGAAATTTCTGCCAGTGAATAGTAACTTGGATATTACAGAAAACCAAATATCTGGTGTTTTAATGCATTAAGCTGTTCACATTGTAATCAAATTATCTGACTTATCAAAAATGTAAAGGATTATTGCATTATTTTGAAGAAGAACTTTAGTTAATTTTCAAGTTTTTGCTAACAGCAAAACTTGATGACTTTTCTTGGGAGTTTAAAACAACTCATTTATGTTTTTACATGATGATGACAGGCAGAAATTTACTGGTAGAACAAACTCCAGAGTTCATTTCAGGGGTTTCACAGAGCAAGGGCACCTGAGACTGAGGAATGTCTCTCAAGGCCTTCCACTAGGTGTGGCCATGTGGCCTGTCCCCTGACACAGGAGTCAGGTCATGACAGGGGTCGTCCTGTTCAGGTGAGAATAGGACCTCACTGGGGCATCCAGATGAAGTGGGTTGACCCCCTGGACAAAGTCACAGACACTGACCAGTATCTTAAAAGATAGTTTATTCAATTGACCAGCCTGGGTTAACTAATCTAGGGAATGAGCAGTCCCAAACTCAAATAGCTCAGGGTTTATAAAAGTAAAAAAAAAAAAAGCATTCTTTTAGAGCAGATTCAAGCAAGGTGGTGTACAGAAGAACTTAGCAGTTATTTTGCGATCTCATAAGTCACAAACATTCCTGAAACAATTAAAACCGTAAGTACTCCTGTAACAATTTCTTGACCTAAAGCAATGGGGAGTTCCTGGTTTCGGGGCCAGATATTTTGCTTTTTCAAAACTATTAATTACAGTAGAAGAAACAGCTAGGGGGTAAATAGGCCTAGTCCTTTCCTCATAACAAGTTGTTCCAGTTCAATCCTGCCTTGCATAGTTTGGCCCTATTCTTAAAATTCAATAATTTTATACAGTTTCTATTTTCACATTTTACATTCTTTTTTTGGCCGGGGTGGGGGGCAGTCATCACACTGCATTGATTAACTCCCTAAATGGCTTGGATCACCAGCCTCTGAGTAGCCTCTAAGCATACCTTAGATGGAAAAGTTCTGCTGGTACCTGAGTAAGTCCATTTAAGGTTTGAAATCTTTATGGTAGGGGAGGGTGATGCTCCCACACCCCCTCAGGTGATAGGCACACCTGGATCCCTGGAGATAGGAGTGGCTACTTGATTGATAGGTTACTGAACCTGTCAGTTCAGTGCCTGGGCCTGAGTGTCCTGTGACCCATCCCCCTGGTGGGGGACATCATGCCATGTGTATCTCCATGTTCCTGTCCTGTCTCTCATCTCCTGGCTTGTCTCCAGTCATCATGGTGTCCAATTCAGCTATCCATCAGAGAGCTGAATTTTTGTTTTTTTGTTCTTTCCTCTCCAGCCTATTCCCTAGCTGTGTTAAGTGTATTTGCGGATTGCAGGCCTTCATTATTCAGTTAGCAGTCTGTAGGCAGTGCATTGTCACAAAAACTCCAAGATTCTACCTCTCAAAATGTGGTTTCTCTAAATTCTGATAATTTACCTTACAACATCTGAGACCCTTTCTGTAGACTTTTCTTCCAAATAAACCTGTGCTAGTGTTTAAGCTACCTCTTTGCCTATCTTCTGTGGCTTTAAGGGGCCTAATAGCTATGTATCTTCTTTTGCTTGTTCTCATTCCTCCAGTGTTAAGATACTAGCTGAAAACTTGAAGTTTATGGCACAAATGTGGTACAAAGAGCAGTGTTACTCAAAATGTAATCCCCAAACCCAAACGTGTTAATATAGAAGCTATTAGAAAGTCAAAAATTCTCAGCAGCCCCAGCCCCATTGAATTTGAAGCTACATTTAAAATTCCCAAATAATGTATATGCACATTACTGTTCAAAAAGTAATGCTATAAGGCTGGATCTTAAGTGTCCACCTAATGCCTGTGTTTTAAAGGCTTGGCCCTTAGCTTCTTGGAGATGGTGCAAATGAGAATGTAAGACCTAATGGGAGGTCTTCTGGTTATGTAGGGTGTGTCATTGAAGTGAGAAATGGAACCCCAGGTTTTTCTTGACCATGAAGTGAATAGTTTTCCTACACCATACACCCATCATGTCATCCCCATTCTCCACATAGGAGGTCTTAACACAGTCGGTCTGCCCAATTATAGATTGGAACCTCAAAATTTTTGAGCCAAAATAAGCCTTTCGAAGGTGACTATCAAGTATTTGTAATAGCAACACAAAATTAACTCAAGCTTAATTGTAGAGAAGTCCACAAAATATTTTCAAAATCTTGTATTGGTGACATCTCTGCTAAAGACAGATTACTCCCTTGTGTGTATGTATAACTTACATAATAGTTTGTCACCTTGCCTCAATGGACCACCTTGAGCACATACCTACTTTGCAGATTGCTGTCTAGCACACTGAGTGAACATAGCATTTGACTACTTGCTCTGCCACTGCTCAGATTTATTCCAGGAAAGACTGAAGAGCGAAAAACAAATTGCAGAGGGAGAAGCAGATAAACTATAACCAGAACCAAAGCTCCAATAAAATGAAAAATACCCTTGCTCACTAACAGACAGGCTCACCACCAATGGGTGCCTAAGTTTTCAGAATAAGTAATGGGAGATGCTTATGATTCAATAGTTAAACAGAAAATAATAAACACTTCCGATGTGAAAGCAGGCCCCTCATGGAAAAGAATGAAAACAAATTTTGAAGATAGGCATATCTGAGTTAACATAATGCATCTTCCATTCTAAGACTTTTTAACCTTGTTAGCACAGTCTATAGTGTATTTTCTGTAAGTAATTTTGCTTACAATAACTTATGCAAAATATATAAAAGGCAAACAAGAAACCTCAGACTGGAGCAAGAATCGGCCAGATGGGGAACAGGAAAGGTGAAAATGATGGAGATGAAGATGATTGAAGTACATTCTATAAAGGTGGCCATAAAAAGGGGAAGAGTGATCAAATTCTTTAAAAGTACACCTTGTATACATGGAAGTAACAGTAAAATCCCTTTGTATAATTAATATACAATTTTAACTTGTGCTTTTCCAAAGCTATCCTAAATAAGGAGATTAAGTTCATCAGAGCAGTTGTTGTAAATATCTTGATGTTTTCTCCTATGTGACACCTCATATCCCACAGCTCGAAAGGAACCCAGCAAGGCATAATTAACTTCTGCAGAAGAATCTGATACTGACAGGAAGCCAAGCAAGCATGCTGAGCAGGCAGTCAACCATATCTCTTACTCATCAGAATTTTGGGGTCATAATCTTTCTTCCTCAGATAAAGTTTCAAATTAGGAAAAACCAGGGTATCTGGTCAAAGTTTGTCAGAAAAGCAGTCTTATCTTCTTGTAAGATAGCAGCTCTTCTTTAAAAGGCAGTGCTTATGAGAAGCACTTTGGCATAAAAGATTCTAACTCCTACAGTCCTGCCTTGTTTTATCTTTTTTTCAAACCTAGTCAGCTTTGCTAGACTTTCCCATTCAGCAGTATCCAAAGGGAGACTATTTAAGAAATGGGTGTTTTGCCCTCATTCATACAACAACCAACACAGGCATTGTTATGAAAACAAGAACTAGAGGCAAATTTGGACAGCACCATTCCTTTGTCTTCCAAATTATTGATCAACAAGCTAGTAAATGGCTCACCTTTTGCCAGCCTTCAATCTATGTAAGGCCTTTGTGCAGCAAAAGTTTCTAATCACCAGAGAAATAATTCCCTTTCCAGCTAATATACCTAAAGCTAGTCTTTCCATGCCATCCTACTAGTGGCATTTAGTTGTTCTGTTATTACCTTGATGGTGTCTAGTATAATTATCAAGGCTCTGCTGATAATATAATCTAATCTAATAATGGATAGAACCCACTCCACATTTTATAGGTATTACCAGTTTAAAGCTAGAAATGAAATAGCAGGTTTTGATTAGGAACTCTGGGAGACCCCAATAGCATCTACACAAATATGAAAGTTGGAAGACTGTCTGGGGATGAATCTCTCTCCTTACTTGATGTTAGCATTTTCTCAACTGGGCATTCTCAAACAGCTTGAGTAAAATGGATGTATGTTGAATCAAAGTGTAGTTTCCAACTCAGTTGGCCAGTAAGGTCTCCAACACTGATCCTCTGCAATACCAGACACCTTTCTATGACTTAAATAAAGATGCTTTTGGATTGTATTTTTTCCTTTGATGATCCAACTTTGCTCATTAATAGTTGGCAGGTTTGAACTGACTGATTAAGTAGTGGGTCTGGCTCAACTGAGGTCGTGTGGTTCCCACCTTTTCAATTACCCTGGAAGATCCAGGGTATAAACAGTTTATCTTTATAATAGTAAATGTACTCATTATCTTGCTCATGTAACTGTAACCCTCTGCACATCATTTTTGCAATAAAAAACATACAGAAAAAAAGGAAGGTTATGACATATCTAGGCTGACCTTGTTCTGGAGTTCTAAGTTCTGACATTCATGGTTGATAAGGTCTCGCAACAGCCCCACCCCATTTTCCTCACCCAAGGCTGTTTGAAAATTTTTGTCGGTAATGGGGCCTGAATTCTGGGCCTGGGCACTGTCCCTCAGCTCTTCAGCTCAAGGTTAACGCTCTACCACTTGAGCCACAACACCACTTCTGGCTTTTTTCTGCTTCTGTAGTCCTGAGGAATCAAACCCAAGGCCTCATGCATGCAAGGCAAGGGCTCTACCATTGAGCTAGCTTCCCAGCCCTTGAAACAATCTTCACTGGCCTGTTATAGAACTATTCCAAAAACATGTACTCATCATTCCCATGTTTCCTCTACTTGCTGGTTTTTCCTTTTATAAAACTTTCAAACCTACATAACACTCTTTTGAATATCCAGGAAAAAGTAATCCTATATGAAGTTTTTTTTAAATGTAATAGCAATGATAACTTGTTAAACCTGGAACATTGTAAATAACAAAATTTCAAGAACCTTTTGCTATTAAGTCAGTTAATTACTGAATGCCTGCAACAGATCCTTCTGAAGATATTTACACAGACAGGGATATACAAGATTTAACAAGTGCACATTAGAAATAGAGCTCAAAAATAAAAAAAAAAATCAGCCTTAAAACATGTTTTCATATCTTTCCCCACCTTCTCCCTAAAAGACAACAACATAAAGAATGTCTGAGGGAGCCTTCTTAGCTCCAATTTTCTTGGGCTTTCTAGGTTTAGAATTCTCAAATCACAGACACATGCTGAAATGGAAGTTTTTTTTTTTTTTTTTTGGTGCACTCTGCCCTTCAGACTTTATTGTGAAAATACCATACAGAGGGGTTACAATTACACGGGCAAGGTAATGAGTACATTTCTTATAAGCATTGTTGCCTCCTCCTTTGTTTCCTCTTCCCAATCCCTTCCCGTCTCCTTCCCCCCCCCCCCCAAAAAAAAAACGTTGTAAAGTTCGGTGTTCGACATAACAACTTGTACATCTCATTGTTGCAATGGGTCCACCTGTATCCCTATTTAAACGATTTGTTTTTGCCCTTCCCCTCCACAAAGTATACAACATCAAATACAGTGTAAGCAGGGGTTATACCATGGAGGAACATGCAAAGCAAAGAAATCATCTTATAAATATGTTAGAAACAATCGCAAGAAAGAAAAAAAACATTTGAATACTTATCTTGGGGTTCATTTCACCTCTTATTCACACCTTTTCTTAACTCCCTTACTAGAGATTTTTCTCAGAGATAACTCCATCTCCAACATTTCCTTCTTCCCAACCTGGACAAATGAAGTTATAGATTAAGACTCTTAGTCACAAAGAATTTAAGAGTCTGAATCTAAGACAATTATCACACACAGTCCCTACAAACACACAACTACCAAAGCAGTATTCATAGATTCATTTTTTTCTACCGAGGCCAATGCATGAGGTTGCTTGCTTCTCAGGGTGCCTGTTTGGACCCCTTCCTGATGTTGCAGATTAATTTTACATCTCAGGTCCATTGTCAGCTACAAAGGATGGCAGGTTTAGCCCATGCACGAGACTGCCACAACCGAATGGTAGGGTGTCTCTCCTCTTGAGGGCCTCCTAGGATCCCTCATGAGTGGCATGGAAGATTTGTATTGGAAATTCCTGGGGAAATTAAGGTATCCTAGGAACACCAACTCAGAATGCCTTTTGCAGGAGCAAACTTTGCCTTGCTGTCTGTTGCATGCCCAAGTTGAATAAGCACACTGGATTGGCAGCCCACCACCGGCTCCCTTGAATTTGAACTTTTGGATCACCTTTCATGATAGCTCAAATTTTAGACCTTTCAAACTATTCAAAAGCTTTAATAATCAACCCCCAGAACACCTGGCCATGTTGAAAGAAAAATAACCAACTTTTACCCAGCCGGTGTTCTACCACTAGAGCCATGCCTCCAACCCCTTGCACTTCTCTAAAATAGTTTTGGTAAGGTTGTGACTACCTTTACAAGGGCAGTGCTTATATCAGTCAAGAAGACTTAACTTCTACAATTCTCCCATCTCATTTTACTTTTTCTTCCAACCTAAAGCACTGACTTTCCTATTCAGCAGTATCCAAAGGGTATTTTGATTAAAAAGTGATTGGTTAAGGCAGTTTTTCACTGAACAAAACCTCTTATACAGGAGATAAAGCACCCATCCACACATTCCTCTGAAAACAGTTACTAAACAGGTAAATATTGACACCATGACTCATTTTTAAAATGCTTGTTCCATCATCAAGCTAGCAAAGGGATTTGCCACCACACAGACACAAACTTTTTTTTTTTTTAACGGACTGTAGGCTGGTCCGGGGTTTGATCTCATCTCTTTTTTTGCTCAAGGTTACCACGTTAGCCACGACTCCAGTAGTTTATCTTTTTGCAGGTTAGTTAGAAAGTCTCGTCTTTCCTGCCCGGGTAAACTTCAAACACAGATCCTCAAACAGCCACCTGAACATCTAGGATTACACTCAGCTTCACCTGAGTTCTTAGATAACTTGTTTGCCAGTATTAAATCCTTGTAAGTCTTTCTGTAGCATTGGCCTCCAACTACCACACAGATTCCCTTTCAAGTATTATACTTAGAGCTAATTTCTCCCATTCAATCCTTCCAGTGGCTCCTAATTTTCCCTCCCCCCCTTGGCGGCATTTCCAATTAACAAACCCTGCTGATAAATAAAAGCATATATTTGAATAATCAATTGTGGAGATCAACAGAATAAAACTAATTTGAACTGCTGTTTCTGGTTTCTGGGAAAATTTTAGGGGCTCCTAAATACCATATTTGTAAATATGATTCTTGAATGATCCACTATGAAGTCTCTCCTTACCTAAGGTATTTGAGAATGGTCAGGTGCAGGTTGGACAATTGAACCAAAGCACAGATTCCACTCCAGTTGGCCAGTAATATCTTCTACATTGGTCTTCTGCAATACCACCAGATATTTCGCTTGGCTATGATTAGTGCTTATTGCTCATCTCAAAGGGTTGGCCTTCACTACATCCAGGTAAGTTTCCCAGAAATGTCAAATTTTCCCCAGGTATAGTTGGCCTGGAAAGAATGGAGCTGATCAGGTTCAGGGGTTTTTGAAATAGACTCTTCCTTTTGAGAAGAGCAACAGGGTGTTCCAAGTTGTCTTGATGACATATCATGCATTTCATGCCCATGGGGTCTGAGATCCATGACAGCACAAATAGGACCACTTGTGTGGCCTCCCTGCCACACAGTCATAGCAGTACTTAGAATGTGGACAGAATCACCACAGTATTTACCTCGCTTATCGGTTTCAATTTCAGTCCTGGTAGACTCAAAATTGGAAGTCATACACAATGTCTGCTCCAAGACTGAAGTGGCAACCATATTGTAGGATTAACTAGAAGGTGGATTGAGGCCCTGGAGCCAAGCATGGTCACCATAAGGTCATTAAGACTGGAGTTCCCCATGCAGGATGTTTCCACAAGTCAATACCTGACAAACATTAGACACTTATTTGGGCAGTATGAAACTGAATCAATTTGATCAGAAGCCCCCTCCTTACTAGAAGGCAATCCCCTTCCCAACTAGAAGGGAAATCTGCTTTCCTGCTAGATAGAAACCCCCAAGACTCCTTCCCTCTTTGTCGGAAACCATTTAGGTGTAGCTTTTTTTTTTTTTTTTTGGTAGGTCTTGGGGCTGAACTCTGGGCCTGGGTGCTCTCCTTCAGCTCAAGGCTAGTGCTCTACCACTTTAGCCACAGCACCACTTCTGGTTTTCTGAGTGGTTTATTGGCAAAAAGTCTCATGGAATTTCCCTGCCCAGCTTGGCTTTGAATTGTGATCCTCAGATCTTAGCCTCCTGAGTAGCTAGTATTACAGGTGTGAGCAATCAACACCTGTTTTTTTTATTTTTTTATTGTTACTTCTATTTTCTTTCTTTTTTATTGTGGAAATACTGTACAGAGGGGTTTACAATTACATGGGCAAGATAATGAGTACATTTCTTATCAAGCATTATAGCTTCCTCCTTTGGTTTCCCATCCCATCCCATCCTCCCTCCACCCACCACCTTCCCCTCCTCACCCCCCCACCAAAGTTGTAAAGTTCGTTTTCGACATAACGACTTGTACATCTCAATATTTCAATGGGTCCACCTGTATCCCTATTTAAACGATTTGTTTTTTCCTTTCCCCTCCATAAATTATAACATCAAATACAGTGGAATCAGGGGTTATACCATGGCGGAGGGACATACAAAGCAACAAAGAAATAATCTTATGTGTTAGAAATAATCGCATGAAAGAAAAAGAAAACATTTCAATACATATCTTAGGGTTAATTTCCCTAACATCAACTTAACTGACCTTTTCTGCTTTACTCAGACATATAGTTATTGAAACTAAGGGAAACCATGGGACCTATGTTTCTATGGGCCTGGCTTACTTCACTTAATATAATTTCTTTCCAAGTCTTTCCATTTCTTAACAAATGGGGCAATGTCATTCTTTCTGATGGAGGCATAGAATTCCATTGTGTATATATACCACATTTTCTTGATCCATTCATCTACTGAGGGGCATCTGGGTTGGTTCCATATATTAGCTTTGGTAAATAATGCTGCAATAAACATAGTTGTGCTGGTAGCTTTAGTGTGGTCTTGTTTGTAAACATTTGGGTAAATGCCCAAAAGCGGGATTGCTGTGTCATAGGGGAGCTCTATGTGGAGTCTTTTGAGGAACCTCCATACTACTTTCCAAAGTGGTTGAACAAGTTTACACTCCCACCAACAATGCAGTAAGGTTCCCTTCTGTCCACATCACCTCCAGCCATCTGTTGTTATCCTGGTTTTTAATATTTTCCCTTTTTTGTCGGTTGTGAGGCCTGAACTCTGGGCCTGGGCATTGTCACTCAGCTCTTCAGCTCAAGGCTAGCGCCTTGAGCCACTTGAGCCACAGCGCCACTTCTGGCTTTTTCTGCTTACATGGTGCTGAAGAATCGAACCCAGGTCCTCATGCATGCAAGGCAAGCACTCTACCACTGGGTCAACTTCCCAGCCCTTCATCTGAATTTTTAGTTAACTTAGTTGCCAATGTTCAATTGTTCTAAGGCCTTTGTGCAGCTTTGGCCTCCAATCACCACATGAACTCTTCCCTTTTCAGATAACATTTCTAGAACTAATTTTCCCATGCTATCCTACTAGAGCATTTAGTTTATGGCTTAAAAAAATCTTTTAACAACCTTCTTTTTTTGCCAGTCCTGGGGCTTGAACTCAGGGCCTGGGCACTGTCCCTCAGCTTCTTTTGCTGAAGGCTAGCGCTCTACAGTTGAGCCACAGTGTCACTTCCAGCCTCTTCTGTTTATGTGGTGCTGAGGAATAAAACCCAGGACTTCATATGAATGCTAGTTAAATAGTTTACCAGCCCCCAAACTACATTTTTTATTTATAGTAATCATCAGAATAAAACTGATTCATAAGCTGCTATTTGGTTTCTGGCTTTGAACCTTTTGGAAACTTTTGGGGAATCCTGAATAGCACCCATGAAAATATGAGATATGAATGACCCTCTAGGGAAGGGCTCTCTCCTTACCTAGTATAAAATGTTTGAGAATGGACAGGTAGGTGAAATGCTAGAGTGAAAGGGATGGCCAATTTCACCAAAGCACAGGTTCTTCTCTAGTTGGCCAGGAAGGTCTCAAACTCTGGTCCTCCACAATACCATCAGACATTTCCCCTGGCTATGGTTAGTGCATACTGCTCATCTCTTCACAGGATCGGCCTTCACTCATCCTGATAAGTTTCCCAGAAAGGCCAATTGTCCCCCCAACCTAGAGAGGCAAGGGGTATAGTTGGCCTTGGGAAGATGGGGTTTTTGTCTTAGATCCTTACTCTTGCGAACAGGAACAGCAGGGTCTTTCAAGTTTCCCCAGGCCGTGTTTGACCAACAGATCATGCACCCCATGCCCTTGGGGGTCAGAGGTTCATCACAGTGGGAAGTGGACCACTTGTTTTTCTGGCCTTTGTGCCACACAATCTTAACAGTAATGGTGGACAGAATATTTAATCCATTTCACCCAAGTATTTTTCTTGTTGTTGGTTGTAGGACTTGAACTCTGGGCCTGGGTGCTGTCTCTGAGCTCTTTAGCTCAAGGCAAATGCCCTACCACTTGAGCCACAGAACCACTCCCAGTTTTCTGGTGGTTAATTGGAGACAAGAATCTCAAGGGCTTCCCTGCCTGGGCTGGTATTGAACCCCAACCCTCAGATCCTGAGTACGTAGGATTACAGATGCAAGCCATTGGCACCTGGATTTTGACCTAAATTTTAAGTCTACCCTGAATGTCTGCTTCTGAAACAGTTTCCAATGCCATACATCTGTGGATCAGCTAGAGGATCCATCCAAGCCTCAGAGTCAAAGTGGGTCAGCTGAAGGAGTTTAGTGAGTAGGATATTTTGAGTTCTCCCTTCCAGATATAGGATTTAACACAAACATGCAAGCACATATACACAAGTTTTTGTTTGGACAAGTGCACATTATAGAGCTCAAAAATGAAAATCATTTATAGTGTTCTCAGACCTTTTTCAACATTCTTCCAGTGGATTATCAGGAGCAGGTCTATGGATCCATTTTTCTTGGGTTCCTTAGGTCTACAATTCTTATTCCCCATTTTAGCAGGTCTCTTGTGATTTCAGTTTTGGGTGCACTTAATCCTCCCTATTGTAAGTTTCTTGTGCACCCCTTTCATATTCAACTCTCCCCTTATTGGGATTTCTCAAGTATGTCTTCCTCCAGTTCCCACATTTTTTTCTTGGGCCAGAGAATGAACACGCAGGTCAAGACTCAAATTCTCTTTGTGCCTAAGACACACTCAGCCCATGAAAATTCCCACCAACAAGGTACTATACTCTATTCCAATTTTTCTTCTCATGGTCAATGCATGAGGTTACTTTTTATTGGGTGCTCCCTTGGGCCCCTTCCTGACATTGCTGATAAACTTTCCATCTTGGGTTCATCATTAACCACATGGGAGGGTGTTTAACCAAGCTTGAGCTACCTCAACAAGGTAGGATGTGTCTCCTCCTGAGGGATTCCCAGGATCCCCTTGAGTAACAAGGATCCTGGACAAGTCCCCAAATTGTTAGGAATACTCCCATAGTGTACCCCAATATCTCAAGAAAGAACATCAACTTGAAAGAACTTTGCATGGCAAAGTTTAGTTCTGTCAAAGGGCATGTTACTGACAGGAAGCCAATTAAGCAACTGGCCCGGCGTCCACATGGGGTCGTTGCCCCACCACCGTGCGTTGGGACTGGGGTCCGGTGCTGAGAGCCTCTCATCCTGGGAAACAGGGTGAGGCCAGAAAGGGTGCTGTCCCCCTCCTGTCATGCAATGCACCTTTGTGTGGAACCTGGCACAAAGCCATTCATAGACGACCTGCTTCTGTGTCAGGGTTTCATAAGTAGCAGAGCAGCTCCCTGGCTGCGATCTATTGAAAGTCAGCCCTCCACACAAGGGTTTGTCTTTTCACCCCCACCCCCACGTGGGCAGGCAATTGTCCTGAGCCCTTCCCATACCAGTGGGGTGGGGATTGGGGGCGGTCCCCTTCCCATCCATCCCTTTGGGGTGGGGCCTCCTCCTTCCCCTTGCTCTCTCTCCACTCTCACATCTGTGTGGCTGGCGGGCCTCTCACCAGCACACCCCTGCCAGCCCGAGGCTGGGGTTGTGTACGTGCCAGGCTAGGCTGGTGTGGCATTGGGGAGGGGGTGGACATACAGTTCCAGAGTGCTGAGTGGGAATCTGCCCAGGTTTTACCCTTAATGAGTTACTACTTGTCTTGATCAGAAGTTGAGCTCACAGTCGTGTTCAATTGTCAATTTTGAAGTCAGCTGGCTATTTTCAAAGGGGTTAACAGTTTCAGAGCAAACAACTAAACCAGGACAACCAGGCCACAAATTTTTAGAAAAATCTTAGCTTGTGCTCTATGAGTTAATCCATACCTCAAAAGTCCCTAGAACCATTCTAGTAACAGGATATACTTTAGTTAAAATAGGTTTTTGTAAGATGGCTACTCTTAGTTGCTTTACTTCAAGCAATCACTTTGAGAGAAAAGATTCTAACTCCTACAGAGTTCATTCCGAGACAGAATTTATTGTCAGCAGCTCACTCTTTGGAATGGAGGCTTATAAGCTGATGAGCTTATTCACATATTGCCTTGGTTCCCTTAGGCAAACCCACCTCAGTGGATGGTTATGAAACCAACAGCTGTGTGTGGCTGCTTCATATAAAGAACCTGCCTTGTACTTTGGCTCCTATGGCTACTAGAAAGAGGAGGCACGTAGCTGTGGACTTAAGCACACATATTGAGCACAGAGCAAAGAACACAGAGCAGGCTGTAGCATTTTAAGAGATATAGATGAATCAGTCAGATCCTAGCTGCTTGGCTGACCACAGGGCACTCTCTTGATGCCACATTTCTGAGGCAGAGCATTTCCAAGCTGCCAAGACACTATGGTAGGAAGATGCCTGAAGGAGAATTCTTGGTGGGAAAAAGTTGAAAGTTTGGATTTAGGTTTTAGAAAATGCAAGCCACTTTCTGAATTGCTTGAGGCAGCTAGCAGATCAACATGTTTTCTAGCCCTCTAGATGAAGAGTATGAGAACACTTCCCACATCTTAGTCAATCCTGCCTGCCTGGCAGTCTTCTATTCCCTCTTACAGGAGTTAAGCAGCTTTAAAGAAGTCTTACAGGGTGCTCATTACATTCTTCTGGGCGCCCTTCTACTGTGCTAAACCCCCAGCCCCTCAAGTTTGTTTTCTTTAAAGAATTCGAGAGCAGAAATTTTTTTTAAAAGATAAGTTTTTTCTTGTGAAAATACCATACAGAGGGGTTATAATTACATGAGCATTGTTGCCTCCTCCTTTGTTTTTCCCCTATCATTTCTGACCTCCCATCTCCACGACTACACTTCCTCCACCCCACCTCCCCCCACTTCAACCCACCTCCCCGTTTCACCCCTCACCTCCCCATTTCACCCCCACCTCCCCATTTCACCTCCCCACCTCTCCATTTCAACCCCCCCCACCACCCTGCTTCAAAAGTTGTAAAGTTTGTTTTTCGCCATAGCATGTTGTACATCTCATCTCACTGTATCTCTATTGATTCAATTTGTATTTTTCCCTTCCTATCTCCCCCCTAAAACAGGTTTTCTTCAAAGCAAAAAGACAGCAGTGAAAGAGACCCCTCAGCAAAAGGAGAAGCCAAAAGCGGATCTGAAGAAGCCCACATCCCTGAGTATATGTAGAGCCCTTTGACTCTGCCCCGTAGGGCGTGTTCCTGGATTGATTGGTCAAGGGGTGGGCTTGTGCTGCATGGCATCTCATGATTGGTGTCCCAGTCTTGGAGCATGAGTAGGAAGTTTCCTTATTGGATGCTCCATCTCAAAGCACAAGTGGGGAAAACACTTTTGTTGGATGGAAGGTAAAGGGACACACCCCAGACCATAGTCAGAAACAGCACATGCATTAGCACCTGAAGCCTGAAGGGAACAAGGTGTGTATTTTTTGCTGAGTCATTCATCCCCGCCGTGTTGGAGCCAATTCCAACCATCACCTGTTATCCATAACTACCCAGCTGAAGTGGTTTAACTCTCTCTGAGTGGCACATCTACACTTGTTACTCACAGGGTGCTGGTCTCCCTTGAAACACTATGCTGACAGAGAGACTGAATGCCTAAATAGCTGTTTGAAGTAGCAAAGCCCTCTGACCTAAACTTGTATACTTACCTTGAATGCAACTTGATTTCTCCTTACAGAAGGCAAATTCAGTTCTGCTTTGAGCCAATATGGTAAGATACCATTAGCAAATCTAGGGCAGAGAAATAACTGGACTGTATTTCTAAAGTCAGGTGAAGTAGGGGCCACCATTCCTGAGTGCTTGTATTATCTTCATAGTCCTGTATTTTGTTGTGGGAAGTACTTTCTCCTGAAGGTACATTGTGAGCTAAATTCAGGCCGAAGATCATATTTGTGCATCTGAAAGCATATACTTAGGAATTTAACTGCAGATGAAGCAAGTTCTTAGTAGCAGAATGTGTGTTCTTTATATAACTGGTAATATCATTTTGAAAGAAAAATCATGAAGGACCGATAACTGACTTGTTGAGTGATGACTCTTTGTACAACTACCTAAAGGATAATATATATATATATATATATATATATATATAAAAGCAATACAATGTATTTTCTGTGAGTGCATATCCCCAGCGTAGGTATCTTAAGGAAAGGAGAACTCAAATGTATCATAACAATGCAACTAGTAATGATTTAATCTCTTATCTGAGGAAGACAGTAAAAGCATGAAGATTCCAAGAACATGGAGGCATACCCCAACGTTAGGATACAGCCTTCACTGTCTTGGCCCAAGGTGAAGGCTAAAATGCCCTTAATCACTTTCAAGTTCCAGGAAGTGAGGTGAAGGAACAGAAAGAAGGAAATAAATACAGAACATGTGCAGACTGTCCTTTAAGACAATATTCTAGAAGCTATCAGGTAACATTTTTCTCTGTATCGTTATCTAAATATTATCACCATTG
The DNA here is from genome assembly GCF_019054845.1 of Dipodomys spectabilis. Classification (NCBI taxonomy): domain Eukaryota; kingdom Metazoa; phylum Chordata; class Mammalia; order Rodentia; family Heteromyidae; genus Dipodomys; species Dipodomys spectabilis. The sequence continues at coordinate 9,023,250 of NW_024870905.1, forward strand.
GGAAATGTTATCACTATTTTACTTAGCCTGGGGTTCAGTTAAATGGAAACGTGTCTCTATTGATTCAGAAAGGAAGGGTGGATATTATGGTAGGCACCTGAGATGTTTGGCCATGTATATCAAGGGCTATGGACCTCACCTCTAATGTTTTACTGTTTTGTAAACAGAATAGATGATGCATTTTCTGTGCAACTAGAAACTACTTTGAAGCTTAAAAAAAAAGAGGAAACATATCTCAGATGCTACATATGCTATTATATTTTTTAAATGTGTATGATAACATCCAAATTATGGCAAATTGACTATTTTGTATAAAAGAGATGATTTCCCTGAGCCTTCTCTCATTACATTAAAAAAAACAGCTTCACACACTTAAGTGAGATAAAGTTTTGAACCCAGGTTTATTGCTTACTGGCAATTTAAATGTTTTCCCAACCTGGGGTTGTTTTTTCCTTTTTTTTATCAGTAATTGTGGTCAAATGCAAGCAACTCAAAATTTATCATCTTTTTTACACTTTGTATTAGCATTACCTAGTTATATAAGTGGATTTCATTTTGATATATCCACATAGGTATACAATGTACCCTGATTATATTTACTCCTTCATCATTCTCTTTCTTCTCCTCTCCCAGGTTTTCTTATCTTAATTATTTTAAGAATACAGCATAGTAGTAGTAAGTATAGTTAAAATATTGTATACATTCGATGTCCACACTCTTTTCATCCTCCAAGATTAAAATTCTATATTCATTAAAATAATTTTCTACTCTCCTCTGCTTCAAGATCTCCATCAAGTACGATTTTACTTCCTATCAATTTGACTGTTCTATGTAACTGATATAAGTAGAATTATGCAATATTTGATCTTTTTATCACTGGCTTTGAGGAGACTGAGGCCTGAGTGACTCCCTCTTGAGCTAGCTGTCATCTTCTGAAGTATGAGTTATGCAGCTGAAGATGAGCCTGGCATAGGAATGAACAGAAGAGGCAATTCTTGGCCACTAGGAACATAAACAATCCTTGAGAAAATCGCAGGCAGGCAGGCAGGTGCTGGAGGGCATGGTGACCCCAACACTAAGGCCACAGGTGGTGTTCGTTTAAGAAAGGAACCCTGCAGTTTAGCACAAACCTCCATGAGACTCCCTGTTGTGGAAGCCAACCATTTAAAGTGTGTCAGCCCTAGGGGCTGGAAAGGTGGCTCAGTGGTAGAGCTTTTGCCTTGCATGCATGAGGCCCTGGGTTCGATTCCTCAGCACCACATAAGCAAAAAGAAAAAAGCCGGAAGTGGTGCTGTGGCTCAAGTGGTAGAGTTCTAGCCTTGAGCTGAAGAGCTGAGGGTCAGGGCCCAGGCCCTGAGTTCATGCCCCACGACCAGACCCCCCCCCCAAAAAAAAAGTGTGTCAGCCCTCTGATCTAACCAACAGCCTGTTTCTGCTTTGTAGTGTGCCAATCATACTATAGAATTGTATTATCATTTCCCCGGTACTTGTAATAATTTGTTGCAAGATGCTGTGATGTATACAAAGTCCCTGCCTTCCCTAAAAATGTGTATAAAAATTACTATAACCCTGGGCTCAGGGCCTCTTAACATTACCTGGTGCGTGGAGGACCAAGCTGGAGCTTGCAATAAAAACTCCTTCACTTTTACATTGGTGAATGTATCTGATGGTTTTTTGTGTAAGGATTTCTGAATTCAGTTTTACAGCTTATTTCATTTAGCAGTGTTCCCAAGATTCATCCATAATATAGCATCTGTCACAACATAGTTCTTTTTAAAGTTGAAGTTATATACCATTGTATGTTTAAACCACATTTATTTTATCTATTCATTTGTTGATGGCCATTTGGATTGCCTCCATGTTTTAGTATTGTAAAAAATGAATATGTGTGTTCAAAGATTTCTTCAAGACCTTGCTTAGATCTTTAGAGTATATGACCAAAAGTGGAGCCATTGTATAATATGACAATTCTCTTTTCTTTCTTTCTTTCTTTGTCATGGGCTTGAACTTTTCCTCAAGGCTAATGTTCTACTACTTTAAACCACAGGTCCACTTCCTGTTTTCTACCCAGGCTAGCTTTGAACCTCCATCCTTGGATTTCAGCTTCCTGTCCTGAGTGGTTAGGATTATAGGCATGAATGATCTTGTTTTTAATTGTTTGAAAAGATGCCATACTATTTCCCATAGAAAGGTTCCAATTTTATCACACTTTTGTCAGTATTGTTACTTTGTTTTTTGTAGTTATACTAATTCATATGAAATGGTCATATTCTTCATTGTTTTGACTTACACTTTCCTGGTGAATAGTGATGTTAAACAACTTCTTCATGTGCTTGTTAACACTTTAATTGTCTTCTCTGGAGAAACATCTGAGTTCTTTGCACATTGTAAAATCAGGTTGTTTGTTGTTGTTGGGAGGATGTTCTTTGTATATTCTTGATGTGAACCACTCATCAAATATATGCTTGCAATGGCTTTATCCCATTTTGTGTTGCTTATTTGGACATTGATGATTGCATCCTTTGGTGCATCCTGTTTTGTGTTTTCCTACAGTGACTGACTCTTCTCTAATGTCAGTTTTCAGTATGTCTTCTGGTCCTGTAACTATGAGCCATCATATTGATTTGCACACCCGTTTTGGTAACAATGAACTAAAGCTACATAATAATGCTCTGGTTGCCTATCGGCTCCCATTTTTGGATCTCTTTCCCTCGGCTTTTAGTAAAAAGCCTTGGGGCATATCCACAACTTATTAGGTCCTAAACACCCTGTAGAAAGTTGCAGCCTTTAAATTTAGTTAGTTCTGATCGAAATATGTGACTTCCAATTTCTAAAATAAGGCAAATAATATGAAAATTGATACAGAATATTTTTTTAATTGCCAGTCATAAGGCCTGAACTCTAGGCTTGGGCACTGTCCCTCAGCTCTTCAGCTCAAGGCTAGTGCTCTACCACTTGAACTACAGTGCCACTTCTGGCCTTTTCTGTGTATGTGGTACTGAGGAATCAAACCCAGGGCCTCATGCATGCAAGGTAAGCACTCTACCCATGAGTTGCTTTGCAATGCTTGATAGGAAATGTATTCATTGCTTTGCTCATGTAACTGTAACCCCTCTGTACAGTATTTTTACAATTAAAAATTTATTTTAAAAAAAGATGAAAATTGAGAGCTTTGTAATGTAGAAGCACACTAAAACTCTAGGTATATATTTTTCTTCATATGAGTATTTAGACTTCCATGAAGCTAGAAATTTAAACTACTTGCAAGTTAATAATGAACTTGTCACATTTTCATGGATGCTAGACAATTTGTGATACTCTTGGGTCAGAGACAAAAGGCACTTAATTTTTACAGCAATAGTAGAAGTTAGTGATGTGTATGTGTGTATTTATATATTTGAAGTAAATCTCCCAGCACTCAGTGCTACTGAGTGAAGTAAAGATAGCCAGATGAAACCTAAATAAACAACGGGTTCTGAGTTTGAGCAACTGCAATCTATATAATGAGCAATCGGCATGCCTGAACTTTACTCTGGAGGATGACAATAGCTTAGAAATAGCTTGTAAAAATATCTTTGTAAATATACTATAGAATAAAGAGCAGCTAGTGTTCACTTGAAAATATGCAAATACTTGAGACTGCTGTGGAATTGTTCTTTTTCTTTTGTTTCTTGAATGTTCCTAGCTACCAAGACCCATACATATTTCTCCTAATAAATACATAGCTCTCCTTAAAAATGAGGCATGACAATTTGTTGAGATTACTTATTCTTTTTCTAGCCCTAAGCCTTAAGATGAAATAGGGACTTAAATCTTATCTAGAGTACAAATTCAACCAAAGAAATAGATGGAGTTCATATTTTACATATCTAGAAACTTTTCTCTTAGAGCCGTTTTTTAATGCAGGTGTGGAAGAAATTAAGGAAAAAATAGGTCCACAAATATATTTTATGAAGATATTCTATGTATTTTAACAGTAATAAAGGATTAAATTTCTGTATGTTAGCGTGTGAATATTTACAGAGTATGTACAGAAAACTAAAGTTTATTCCAGAACCTATCATGGAATAGAATGTAGCAAATTTTCTATGTATTACTTGTATATTTATAGAATTCATCTGTCTGATTTCTCTCCTATTTTGATAAACAGAGCACCTGTTTTACACTTTGAAATACATTTTTCTACCTACAGCATTCTAGACACTTTGCTGTCTACTAAATATAGAAAAGATTCATGCACAACCCTCACCTTCAAGGAGCAGTTCTCAGTATGCCAAGTAGCTTGTGTTTCTCCCCACCCCTTTCCACCCAGCTGTCAATCTAAGTGAGTGATGACTGAATTCTATAAGACAGAAAAACTCAGATAATTCACAGACATGCAGTTAGTATCCAATGGAACCTTCTTCACTTGGATTTTATATATATATATGTATATATATATATAAAATATATATATATACATATATATATACATATATATATATAAAATATATATATATATACATACATACATATACATATACATATACATATACGTATATAGATATAGATATTTTGGTCGGCTGTGGGGCTTGAACTCTGGTCTTGGGCGCTGTCCCTGCACTCTTCAGCTCAAGGTGAGTACTCTACCGCTTGAGCCACAGAGCTACTTTTGGTTTTCTAGTGGTTTATTGGAGATAAGAGACTCACGGACTTTCCTGCCTGGGCTGGCTTTGAACCAAGATCCTCAGATCTCAGCCTCCTGAGTAACTAGGGTTACAAGTGTTAGCCACCTTTGCCCAGCTTGGATTATATTTTATCACTATCATTGCGAGAACTTCAGCTTCCTTATTTGGAAACTGAGCTGTCCAGCTAACAGTGAGTAGATGAATCTCATTATTTAAAATTTCAATTAACTTAACTAAAATTGGAAGAATTAATTTCTGACACTATTCACATTTGATATTCAGTAGCTACATGTAGCCAGTGGCTAGTCTGTTAGACAATACATGTATAGAATATTGCCATTATCACAGAGTTTCTGTTAGAACTTTTTTAGAGCGTGCTTCTGCTTGTTAAGGGATGGCCCATGTTTCTAAACTACATATGCTCAATAGCGGTACTCAGACTGAAGATCAGACCAGAAAGGCAAGATACCCGTAAAGTTAAAATATAGTTATAAATTGTTCTACATAGGCACATTCATTTGTGAGGAGGAAGAGGATCAAACCATCCACATCAACAGAATCAACCCTCTCAATTTTAGGACTGAATAGGTGAACATTTCAGCAATTCTTTGCAGCTTTGTTTCTGTGATTGAAATTGGCTGTGGTATTCTCAATGGTGATTTTTTTGGAAAGTATAAATCTGAAATTACCACATTAGCTCACAGAATAATTATGGTTTGTGCTTTGTAAATGTCATTTGTTATTTACACCTGACATTTCAATTTCTCCTGGTATCAATACACCACAAATATCTTTATATTGTTTCTGAGTTATTTCTTTCATTAATTTTGATTCTTCTTACAGGAGGCATTTAAAAAATTAGTGGAAAAGTTAAGACTTTCTTGTGCTTTAGAATCCCATTAGTACTCAGTAAGCTTAATAAAGAATGAGAATGCAAGAACTATGTGTGTAGAAATTTTATCTCCAATAACCTGTGTCCTTTCATTAATTATTGGAGCAAAGAGAACTGGCTCCCCAGAATCTCACCTTCAGAATTGAAGAATGAGGTGGGAATAAGGCAAGGAAAGAGAGACATAGTAATTTGCACTGAAGTTGCTGTGCTGTCACAATGAACACATGTTCTCATGCAATCTTTTTGAATCCCACAGTTAGCATTTTTGTGGTTTTTATTAGTATGACAAGAATGACTGACTTTCTCAGACTGAGAGTTGGAAATGTGTGGGACACATCTATCTATGGACTCTTCCTCAAAATTGTGTATCATTCACTTTGGCTCTCAGTGCCTTTTCCATCCTTGCCACAGATATGTATTTCTACAAATGGAGAAGTTGGTTCATCATTTGCCTTTAAATGATCAAATTATGTGGATTGGGGGGTTGTGTGATTTGCTGTAGAAGCAAGGTATTATGAGTAGGATCCTTTGGTCATGTTGACATTTCTTTGTAGAATTCTTATTGGGGCTCTTACTCATGGACTCGTATAAATAATTCTCCCCATATTCCAGTCCAGTAGAGTGGGGCAATGCATTAGAACTTTAAAACATGCCTATAATTCTTTTAAAATATAGTTTTAAATACAATAAGTAAAAGCTTTTAGTTTTCTTTTTTAGTTTTTTTGTTTTAATTTTATTGTCAAGGTGATGTACAGAGGGTTTACAGTTACATAATAAGGTAGTGATTACTTTCTTGTCTAACTTATTACCAACTCCCTCATTTTTTTCCTCTTTCCCTCCCTCTCTCAATGCCCCATATGTTGTACAGATCATTTCCAATATATTGTCACTTTTGATTTTCTTTAAGTAAATGTTTATGTTGATCCCATTTTGGACTTCCACAAGGTGAACATTGGAACACATGGTTAGACCTTTCTGCCATGCATATATGCATATACATATTTTCCTACAACTTTGGGTTCATATATTTGTTTGATTATTCATTTGTTTATTGCCAAATTGGAGCTTGAATTAAGGGCCTGCGCATTGTTCTCAGCTTTTTTTTTTTCTCTCAAGGCTAGCCACAGCTCCACTTCTGGCATTTCGGTGGTTAAATGGATTTTCCTGCAGGGCCTGGCTTTGAACCATGATCCTCAAATCTCACCCTTATGAGTAGGTAGGATTACAGGTGTGAGCCTACTTTATAATTTGACTTTTCATGGCATCATATCATGCATATATTTCCTATCTAATAACATCCTAAGAAATTGCGCTGTTCTAAGAATATCATTTATAATGATTACATGGGAGTCCAGTGCTTATAAATACCATAATTTATTGAACTGTCTCTACATAAAAATCTTTGGTGTCCCCAAAATATTAAATGCATCATCAAAGTTCTTTTGAATTTTTCATTCTAGTATTTATTTTTTATAAATAAGTATCTGCTAGTTGTTAGAAAGAACCAAATACAAACTTTCTTCTTACATAATAATTCATCTTAACTTGGCTCATCTAGAAATGTAAGTTACACCTCCCTGTGAATTTATTCTTTTCCCATCATGCAGTTCCAGTTTTGTACAATTTAATACACCTTACCCACTATAAAGCCTTTTCTAAAATCCCTCTTGCTATCATTCAGTTTTTGTAAAAACCTTTTCTAAGTTATTTCATTAATAGGAAGGCATAATTAACTAATACCAACTTAATGTCATCATTTCCACGGGTATTTGCATTTTAACCTGGATCAAAACTTGATTCTAACAAGATTATACTTTAATGGTAGAATCAGAGCATCAATCAGGAGGTTGAGAGTATCCTCATGAACAAATTTTATCATGCATTGCTTATTTTTGTTTTAAGATTTGAAGGCTAAAGATTACCAGCTCATATAACCCCGGTTCCAGTGCCCTGCATCTTGTATATACATTTTTCTAATTTGGGAAGGGACAGGGAAATAAAAAAAAATGCTGAAACAAGGTTTCAGGTTGACCATTGTAACAATGGAATGTACAAGATATTGAAAATGAACTTCACAACTTCGGGAGTAGGGGGAAGGAGGAGTTGGGGAAGTAGGGAGGAGGGAATATAGAGGGAAAACAAAGGAAGGGTAACAATGCTTAACAGGAAATGCACTCATTACCTTACTCATGTATCTGTAACAACTCTATACAGTATCTTTACAATAAATAATATTTTTAAAAAGATTACCAGCTCATACTTCCACAATTAACTTGCTATACACCTTAAATACTTCATATGGCTCAAAATAGGAAACAAATAAAAGCAACTTTCAATATAGATTGTCCATTGTTGTAAAACAGAGATGCCAAATGCAGTGCCCAATGCACAGGAATCCAGAGTACAGTCATTAACCTCTAGAATGCTGAGTTGTCTTCTTTGGCTGGAAATCTCTTAATTTTATTATAGACATTATGCAGAAATGTCCTGAGACAATATTCATGGAGAATAAATAGTTCTTCAAAATCAGGAAAATTTTACCAAGTCAAAAACAGGAAAACAAGACAAAAAAAATTCTATTCCTGGTTATATAAAAAATAGGATTGAACAATAGTCTACCAATAGTCTGAAGAAGAGAACAATTATTTAAGTGAGATGTTATTATAAATGTAATAATAGAGTGATATGCATGGTAAAATAGAACCTGATAATGAGCCATGAACTCTGCCTTGGGAGGTCAGGAAAACCCTTCTTGCACAGTGTCTTGATACATGGGAAGGAAGAAAAAAGATGAAAAGCTTATGAAGTTTAGTAGTCTCCAAATATTATGACCAAGGAATGCAAAGTACCAGGAACAGGGTAGCAGTGAATCAAATTGGAGAGATGGAAATGGCCATGTAGCTTAGTGTTGTTGCACTTGCTTAATATGCACAAGGCCCTGGGTTCAATCCTCAGCACTAAAAAGGAAGGAAGAAAGAGACAAAGATAGGTGAGGTGAGTCTAGCACCATCATAGAAGTTTTATTCTCTAGCTCAGGATTTCATACTGTTATTTACACATTATTACTGCATGGGAGATTTAAAAGTACAGTTGCCCAAGTCTCAGCCATTTGTATTTGAGTGGGTACAGATGTATCAACTTCAGCTGATATGACTTGGCGGCAGCAAGGATAGAGATATCATGGTAGCACATATGAGTGTAGAACATGGAAAAAAGTTCGTGAGCCTTTTATTTCTGCAGAAAAATAAATGCACATGGTATGTCAGCCTAAGTATGGATATAGTTTAGTCTGCATTTAAATGTACAAATATACCAATCTTGCAAACTTGGGTAAATTACCTACCTCTCTTTCAGCCTTAGTTTCCTATTTTGGACATGGGAGCCAATGAGACTATAGTGAAAGAGTGTTCATAAAGTGTTTTCTGGCTATGCATTTTAAAATTTATTATAACTACCTTTAGTTGACCTGTTTATATAGTGTAAGTTTTCACCAGGTGCTGAAGAGCAAAGCAGACGAGGATCAACTGTCTTGTCTTAGGTCTTTTGAGTACTTGATGTCATTCTTTACATTCCAAAAGTTTTGAAGTCAGAGTTGGACAAGAAGGCAGTTTTAAAACTTTTCCCTATGGAGCCTTCACATTTTTCTACATCACAGGGACTCTGGAAAGATGGAAGAATAAAACATAGAGAAACCACAACAGTCCTTTTCAGCTGGCTTACTGTTCATCCTTTTGACCTATGATGGCAAATTACCAGACACTCTATTGGTTATAAATACTAAATTTATTTCTACATTCTGGAGCCTGGTGATCCAAGATTGAAATGCAAGCATAGTCAGGATTTTTTGTTTCTGAGTGATGCTCTGCATTAAAGATCGGGAGTGAAATCTATTTGGTTTTGTTTATTTAAATCCTATTCATGAAGGCTTGCTTCCATGACTTAATTACCATCCACATACACACAAAGGACCACTTCTATAACATTACATTTGAGATAGGATTTCAATAAGTGAAACTGGATGAAGGATGTAAATAAATGCATTGTCCTTATACATTCGTTTCCCCCGCCCCCCCCCCCATAAGATTGTGTATCTAAGAACAGGAAGATCCAGACATTGAATGATCTTAAAGCTGACCTCTGGGCCACTCTGTGATTTTGGAGTATTATATTGATCTGGCTTATTCAATTCTCTGCCTTCACTACAAGATTATTTGGAGAATACATAAGATAATTAAACTAAGTGTGTAGTTATCTAGAGAATTATTTCATATTATTTACTTTTAATTTTTTTGGTAGGGTCTTGGGTTTCAATTCAGAGCCTTGCATTTGCCAGGCAAGCACCTTACCTCTTGAATCATGCCACATCCAGCATGCTTTGGTTGTTTTTGAGATAGAGTCTTGCATTTGTTTATTCCTAGGCTACCTGGATAGTGAACTTCTTAGTTGGATGTCCAGTAGGATGACAAGCCACACATTGGCACACCCAGCTTCTCTTGATTGAGATGGAGGTCTCTTGTATGTTTTCCAGCTTGACCTTGAATTCCCACTATCCACAGGTCCATTTTCAGAGTAGCTAGGATTATAGGTATAAAACATCTCACTTTGTTTCTATTATTTATGTTTATGAAAAGTCTGAAAGCTATGAGAAAATCCCCTAGAGTTTACTAACCATATCCAGATTCTAGGTGATATACTCATGTTTATTCTGTTACAAACTGTGTTTTTCATTCTGTTTTATATAGAGATATGGCACATCAAGAATAAAAATATTATTACTAATGCCAATTCAAACAGCTGTGACTATCTAATTTCTATGTGTGGATTTATGTTTTCTGGAAAAACATCCTGAGCACATACGCCAAAAATCTGACAGTCCTAACAAGCAAAAATTTGTTTCCAGTATGATCAGCAGTTTGCAAATTGGGGTTCCATGCCTGTACAGGAGACAGGTCACAGGGGAATTCCCTACTTGTGACCCTAAAATAATTCTGTCCTGTTCAAAATAGCAGGATGGGAAAAATTTGTCAAACTTATTATATGGGAACTTTCTTTTTTTTTTCGGGGGGGGGTAGGGGAGGGTCCGGTTGTGGGCCTGAACTCTGGGCCTGGGCGCTGTCCCTCAGCTCTTCAGCTCAAGGCTAGCGCTCTACCACTTGAGACACAGTGCCACTTCTGGCTTTTTTTTCCTGCTTATATGGTGGTGGGGAATCAAACCCAGGGCCTCATGCATGCAAGGCAAGCACTCTACCACTGAGCCACCTTCCCAACCCCTATATGGGAACTTTCTTGACCTGATATAGAGTACTGTATTAGAATGAAAGAATTCCCAGTTGCTCAGAAATCAGGCAAAGATGTCATCCATTTCTGTTCAACCACATAGCAGGCATTTTTGCTAATGAAGCAAAATATAAAGTTCTTGACAAATAGATTTTATTCATAATATATAAAGAACTCTTAAACTCATGAATAAGACAATAATAACCCCGTTAAGAAGATACAGAGAGAAGGCAAATAAGTACATCAAAAGCCCATACATTACAAGACTGTTGTAGAAATTCTTCTCAAATGTGTTCAGATAATGCTTTCTGGAATGAAAGGAATGTGAATAATTTCACTATCTTGATTCTTCAAATAATAATTTTAAGAAAAACTGCATAAAGAACTTCAGAGTTCATGGAATTCTTGTTCCATGTTCTGTGCATAACACTTTACAAAAGGCATAATCTTTAATTCTAGAAAACACCAATATTTTTAGCTTTTTACAGAAAAAAAGCAACACATGACAACTCTAAGAAACATGTCCAATGTCACCCAGCTAGCAGAAGAGTTTTAGATATTAGTATAGTCCCAGGGTTTGCAAATAATGAATTGAATTTGAGCCATGGATTCTGGTTTCCAAGCCTGAGATCTGAGGATTATGATTCTAAGTCAGCCTGGGCTGGGAAAATCCATGAGACTCATTTCCATTTAACCAAAAAGAGCCAGAATTGGAGCTATGGCTCAAGTGTTAGAGCACTAGCATTGTGTGTGGGGGTGGGAGGGGTGGAGAGGAGAAAGCTCAGGGACAGAAGCTAGGCCCTGAGTTCAAACCCAGGATTGGGGGGTTGGGGGAAAATGTGTTCTCAGTGCATGAAATCGAGGGTGTATGTCAATATCACTATTGATGTTAACTTCGGGGTAGAGTTGATCACT